>NC_088203.1:6359758-6663062 GCF_037126465.1 Ornithodoros turicata | reverse complement strand
CTCTCCGTCTTGATCTTGAGGTAAAAACAATAGTGGATACAGGAATTTCGAATAGATTAATTTAAACGATCTGTCCCTCCAGAACAACCTATATATAGGCTTATGGTGGTTGACCGCAGCACAGGGACGAACCGAAACCGAAACCGAGTTAGAACCGAAAGAACACTCGCCTGCACGCCTGCAGCTCCACATCCCTCTTGTTAAACTTGCAGGCAAGCCGTATTAAATAATACAAAGTATCTATGCACAGTAATAAATTACTCTAAGTACAAGTTATGTAAATGCGAAACTTCATGCGAGAATTGCCGCGCAAAGTTAGCAGGCTAAACACTAGGTTCACAGCTATATTAAAGATTTTGACATTCTCCCATCAACCTTACAGTTCTAACTGAATTGCTTGGAACGAACGCGGGATGCTCGAAGTGAGCCCTGCGCTAGCATTTTCGAGGGTAGCGACGTACCGGCTTTCTTTAAGCTCAAGACAGTCGCCAGGGCGCCGAAGCACAGAAGCAGACAAGCGGCACAGCATATCACCATCAGCAGTTTACGCTTTCCTTCGTCCCTAGAACAAGCATGATTTACTGATGAATTGACGATAAGGTCAGTAGGAATGATCTCATCGTCCATCTAGTTAAACAAAACAGGACAGGAGCATTGTATATGCTATGACTCATTGCACAGCCGATGCTCCTGTCCAATTTTCCTGGTGTCGAACATTGCGGTTCAGGTCATAAAGTTATGTGCACTCCACGTTTCCCTTAGAAGCACCTGAAACATTTTTGTTGTCTTCATAACGGCTGTCGACATCAGACCTCTCAGGCCGCGTTTTTCGCCATTTGACAGCATCCGAAGTTCGTTGTGCCCCGCCTTCGCCTACGCAGCGTGAGAGGCCGTTGAATGGTTTGGTTCGTGTTCACAGCCACGTCATAAATTTGCCTTGACTCCGCTTGTCATCATATCAACAGGCGGGTCACGTAGTATGTTTCGTGGGCTGAGCGTTGAAGAGCCGTTCCCCGTCAGCCCGCCACTTATGGTAGCCACCGTTGGGAGAGAGGCTGAACGACGAGAATGAATTCGATGTTCGGTGTTCGCATTGGCAATGAATCGTAATGTGCTCGTAAGTCCTGAAGGCATCACTGATGAGAACCCAGTGCGAAAACAGTACACTCATGGGATGCCTTCGCTATCACGTGGAGAAATGGGAGATGAAGGAAGCATGGTGAAAAAATATTTCGAAGTAGGAGTAGACAGGTAGAAATCCAGTGAGGCGGTAGGGAAGAATGGAGGAAATTGCCTCAGGACGAGGACCCCCGTATTTCGAAGAGAGGCTCTTCTTCTTCCGGGCTTAAGAATATTCGTTTTACAGAAACCAACACTGATCCAATATCCTATATCCAATCTTCTGTGTCGGTTTCTGTATTTTGTTTATGTGATCTACAGGACTTGACTCCCCTCTTCGTATACGCTTCGAATATTCGTTTGCTAAATTCTTTTATAAATTCTGTGTTAATGCTAAACTTGTACACAACCAAAGTAAGTTATCTGTCGAGCCATATCCTGCCAAATGCCTCGACTTGAAAACATCAGCCTGAAATTAAATCTATATTGCATCTTCTATGCCATATTTTCATGAAGCTTCAGATATCGCGAAAAAGAGACATGTAGGACATGGGCGAAAAGGCAGCACAGAATGTTTTGTTTTTTACTCATTCTCGTGTAGCACGACAGTATGCTGCGGCGGCTAGGCTATTAAGCACTAGAAAACATGACCGCGAAATTAAGCATAACAAAACAAACTAGGATTGAAAACGAAATCACTAAACAAAACTTAAATATGACGTGATCGCCAAACTAAGAAGCGGAGACGAACGTTACTGTCGTCGACACACATAGGTACACACCCTACTAGTTGACGAGAGCATCTGACTGGCAGTCAGATAGGCGTGGGCTTGAATCCCTCTACCGGCACTTCCTGACTTTACCTCGACTACCGTCTTTCAGATCACTGATTGGGGAGGCTTCTGTGCAGTGGTGTCCTAACAATTCACGTTACTTTAGAGAACATGATGCTAAGCGAAAGAACGACACGGGCGGACAAATGACCCATCCTCTGTCCATCCGTCTCGTTCGTGCGTTCATTCGTCATGTTACCAAACCAATACGCTCTCGACTTCCTTGTGTATTTTACACTTTTAAAACCGACCTTCACCACACCGCATGCACCTAGCCAACCGCCATCCCGAATGACATGGTGCTGCCCCTTGATTGGTTAAAAGCGGGATGCGTATGCTTTTTTATTTCGTTTTAGCGCTGCGAAGCAAATACGGTTATGAGGGGCATACAGACGTGGACAGAGGAAGGGAGGACAGCAGAAAGGAATGATGGGGGACAAGGGGGTTACTATATGTGTGATGGACCGACTTCAAGGTTAACTGTGCTGACATTCGTCTGGAAAGTCTACAGAAAAACCCGGGGAAAACTCCAGACAGCAGCACGGGGACTCGAACCCGCGTTGCCTCCCACACTCTAAAAACGGAGCCTCACTGTATAGCACACTCTGCGCCAACCATTGCCACGAATGGTAGGGTTATTGTTTTTGATGCAAAGTGAGATAAAGGTGTACGCCTTTTTGTGGCAACATACCATACAAAAAAAGGCGTACGCTCCTCACTCTCCTTGAAAGAGAAGCGATAACCCTAGCGATCATTCGTGGCAGTGGTTGGCACATAGCGTGCTAAGCAGTGAATATATGTTTTTTAGAGTGCAGTCACGTCGTGGAAAGTGGCCACCCTAACCACTACACTCATAAAAATGAACTTCACCGCATAGCACGCTCCTAGCCAACCATGATTTCGAATGGTGTCATTAATGATGCAAATAACGGTGTCATTCGAGATCATGATTGGCTAGGAGCGTGCTATGAGGTGAAGTAAGAGTGATATGCTACGGGAGCTGGTAGGACGCGATGAGTTTTTGTGTCCATAAGTCAGCATTTTCCAAAGAATTCATTCAACACAATGGCGGATCCGGACACTCGGTTGGGAAGGGTCGGTTCCTTTGTCCAAGCGCGTAGTGGGGGAGGGGAGAGGAGGAAATCCGATGTATAAACTGACGTTTTTAGGGACGATGGCCCGCCGCCTGGCCCCACCCCACCATCACCAACCCCCTCCACCACCTCCTTGATCCGCCACTGATCCGACGTCACAGGATGACGGGGTTTCCTCATATCCCTGTCACATGAAATCACTCATAAACCATCAGATCACGGCCCATCAATCAACTCCAGAACCCATCACATCATAAGTTCACATCATCACTTCATTCAAGTTCAGCCTCAGAACTCATCAAATTACTTCTACAGAACTTCAAAACTCATCAACACTTCCTATTTCATTATCGGATTTCAACTTTAGCGTTCATCGCATCATAAACCTTCATTCCACATCAGAACCCATCAACACTTCCAGTGCGATTATCGAAGTTCAACTTCATATCCCATCACAGTTTTGAAGCTGAATCTTCATGATTAGCTGTGAGTTTGGCGATAGATTTTGACGAGGGCAACATTCCCTGGAGCTTGAGGCAATGTGTAACGAAAATATTTTATATTTTGAAGATGCTACCTCTGTACTGGTAACATTCAAGAAGATGTTCCCTAGCTACCTTTATTTAATAAATATATTTCTTTTGAAGGCACCGCTAGTATATTTAGTTCCAGAACCCCCAAGAAAATGTTTTCCTGGGGTAAAAGCAATTGGAGTACGTACAGGAAATGTCACATTGGCATATTTTGACTCCCCACATTTTCGTCCGTGTTTGTGAAGGCACTCCGTGGTCGCTTATTTCCCATTTTTGTGCGGCTTCACCACCACCGACCACACCGTTACCGCACACTACGTATGCGAACCCAGCATTCAGTTTCTTACGCATAGTGAATGGCCGGAATATTATTGCCACCGAAATAAGAAAAAATCGCATCATGATGGCGGATTTATGCTTTCTCTCAGTATTTTTCTAAAATACGAGAAGTTATAACTTCGTTCTCCGACAGTGGCGGCGCTCCGATTGAAGCCACTCGGCTATGGTAGCGGCGGCGCACACCCCTACCATACCTCTACTGTGTACTGACGTACTGACATGACATATGCTGGGTATGCTGCTTCCACGCTGGGATTGTTGCGCAATGGTGTGCCGGTGGTTGACATCCAAGTGCTGGAAAGCGTGCCCTGCTAATCGCTCACACATGTGGCTTTGTACGGCCGGCTTTTGTAACATGCAATTTTTCACGCATGACGAATGAGACTTCAACATTGCCTGGCTTCAACTTCAAAGCCGTTACAATGACTTTAAACCGATCACATCCCAGCCGTTCAACTTCAGCAACTTCAACATCATACAAGACCACAGCACTTCATTCAACATCACATCATTCACCATGGTGAGCGAAGTTGGTGAAAACCATCGTGCATAAATGAGGCTTCTTCAGTGATGTCACATCTGGTCACGTGACATGGGGAAACACATTGCCTCACCGGAGCCACAGTACGAGGGCATGCCGTTAGTTGTTGGGGTATGCGTGTAATTGCGGGAGGAAAGTATGAAACACGTGCTGCTTATCATTCTACCAGTGTCACGTATGTGATGCATCCGTGTTTCTGCATGTCACATGGCCTAAAGGCGCTCAAAGGCTGTGCGTGCCGTCATGCTCACGAGCCACGTTCGTCGACCTATGTTTGTGAAACTACACGGTCTCTTAGTACACACAATAAGCCATACCCTTTCGACAAATCAAGAGTGATAACATCATTAGACGCAGTTGACCTTCACCGTGCTTTATTGTGAAGTTCTGTTTTAGAGTATGCTTCAGAACCGTTACGTACTCAATGTAATTGTTAGAAGTAGTGACACTGAAACAGCAGTTGGAGAACGTTCAACAAACTCAATTCCTTTACATATTATCCGAAACAACTTATGCTACAGACACAGAAGTGTATCTCCGCTCGTACGTTAGGAGATGTAAATACGAGAAAATGGTGGACGCCATGCATAGGGAAACAGGTTCACAAGTTTTCTGCCAACGCCTTATTCCACATGTCTGGTTTAAAGCATGCAAATGCGCATAAAGTACGTCGTGTGCTTTTGCAACGTGACCACTGCAGAAGTGGTAGTTTGAAGCATACAGGCGCACAACGCTCCCGCTCGGAGACGTTCCCGGGTAATCCAAACACAGACGTCTTTAGATTTGTGGGAGGAATCGATCTGTTGGAGTTGACTTGTGTCGCCGAAGCGTTTCTTCATATTAAGGATACGCACAAATAAGTTAACGTTCCTAACCGCTCTGGTGTCTTCACGGGCGTCAGCTTTATGCTCCCCGTCCACCACAGAAACACAAAGTCACCTACCCAAGGGTTGGTAATCTCGTCGTAATAACGTCGTCATTTCGTGTGCATTGTAGCTTGTTAGTGCGACCCACTACAAGTCAAATTCGTGAACAAATACCATGCAATGTCCTCAAATTACTCGGGCTCATGAACATGAAGGATCCTGGAAGCTACGGCAGAGCCACAGCAATGCTATTTCTAGCGTTGTAGGGCAGTGAGGTGGAAATAATAGTACAGCATCTGCACAGCTACGTTAAAAAGTTATATGGTTGAAGCATGCCTGTTCTGGAAACATTACATCATAATATCATTCTGCGGCCCTCCAGCGTCAACGTCCCACCGTTGTTGCTTTCTGGCTCTTCGAGCAACCACACCTCCAGCGCAATACAGCAGAACGTAAACTGCACTTGACTCTCAGTTATTTTTTATTTTCTTTTTCTTTTCTTTTTTGCTTCTACGCAAACCTCAGTGGGCCAGTCGTCCTCCATGTATCAGCCTATTTCCCTGAAGGTTGCCTCGTCCGTACCTTACCCAAGACGGCAGCAATTTGGTGTCATTGCACGAAGTGGTTAGACATGCCCATTATCTGCGAGGGATGTTAATATGATGTGCCCACTTGCTGAGACTTCAGCGCACAGTTGTGAGTCCTCAAGTTGCACAATTAAACCACAGACCGACATCTGATAGTGGTTGAACGAGTGACGTAAAGCAATAGTTATATCGAATTATCATTTAGTGCATCAGTAAGGTCAGCACCGCTTTGTATCCATGTTGGACTACTCACTCTCAGCCCCACTTGCCGAAGCATACTCGCTTTCATATCAGGAAACGTGTGGGATTGCACACAACCTCGAACACAAATACCACAGTACACTCCTGCATACTGCTTCCGGCATACTTGCCTGAAATCTGCAGGCAATGGTTTATTTTGCAAATCCCCTGATATACAAAAAGACAATAGAATCGTACGACACAGTGCCCAACCTCAAACACCATAATGGTACAGCTCCTTCAGGGGCGGCCAAGCAACACAGGCTGCTGTACCTTTGGGTGACGTCAAGACAAGTGTGTCGCAAGCAGTACATCTAACTTGGCATACATCAAACTCTAAACGCAACAGTATGCAAAGGATAGTCGGTATGATTAACGGCAGGGCGATCACACGTTGCCGCAAATAATAACGGCAAATTGCTTACTTGCTTTCTGTAACGGAGAATTCACATTAAATGAATCTGAAGGAAGTCAACATACTTATCTAGCTCATTAACTTTAATTCTTCAACTTCATATATGAGTTTTGCACCTCTGCAGCACGTTTTCATGTGCCTACACATGCTAGATGCAGTGTAGGCCATTTCGATTTCTTCACTTGCGTGATTGCATGATACTGTGACCTACTTTGATATTAACCTCCTACATTATGTATCATGCCCTGCATGCTTTGTAAGGTCCGATCAAAAGTAGTAATGAATGACCACGACTGTCCGGAAAGGGAAATCTTCGTGTAAACACGATTAATTAATCAATTAGAGCTAATTGCGACCTCTCACAGGGGTCACCACACTAATTGGGGAGCATCTAACTCGTGTCCAGACCAAGATGTGCGTTTCCGGATAACCGTTGTCATAAAAAAGAAAAAGTAGATAGAGTGGAGAGAAGGAGTTTCGTTGAAGATCAACAACATCATCTTGAAGAAAGCGGTCCGGAATGGCTGCTGACCATTGCAGGGCGTCGGAGCACAGAGGCAGGTTGCAAGGCGTCGCAGCTATGACCACGAGATCCGGACATCCTGTGACGTCAGCTGTGACGTTATCATGGCATGTCTGGGCAGGTTAGGACAGCTCTGCAAGGCACATGGAAGGGAAAAAACACTCATAATACAGTGGCTGAGAAAGCGAGAGTGAATATGCTGACCATCAATAGCTAACAACAAAAAGAATTGACAACACACACACACAAATGAGCCCACTACAACAGCATTCACAGGGCGTGCAGTACGATGTAACTGCTCCATCCGACAGCCAGGCAGAGAACTGACTCACATTGATTTTTTCTCCCCTATGTAGTCACGCATCAGCAGCCCCCCTAGTGGTTACTTTCTCAACAAATTTCATGGCAAAATTATTAAGAATAATGCCTGCGCTACTCTCGTTCCCAAGGCAGAAGAAGATAGAAAATGTTGTGGATGCCTGGACAACAGCAACGAGCGCCCGACGTGCACGGGCATGAAAATCATAAAGTCGGATGGATCATAAAGTCGGAAGCTGTCGGATGGAGCAGTCGCATCATTCTGTGCTCCCTGCTGTTGTTGTGCAGGAGCCGCAAGGCGGTAGAAGCAAACAGGGACGCAGACTCGGAGTCGAGGGGATCAGGCTCGTTTAATGAGACAGGCCAAGAACGAAAGTGAGCCGAGAATAGAAAAACGAGATGGCATGTCTCGAGATCCGCGAGCACAAAACTAAAACGGCAAGTGCTGCCCCCTGGCAACGACACATTGCAATAAAATATGACCAACACTCCCCCTCAATGAGTCGTCGCTACCTTCAGCCCACACGCAAGAGTTCATGTAGGCCAAGACGTTCACAATGATGATGAGTTTTCTTGCCAGTTAGAGCCTTTGTCATGATGTCCGCGCAATTCTCAGATGAGCTGACATACTCTAGGCGTATCTTCCCTTCATCAATCTTTTCTCGCAGGAAAAAGTGCCGGAGCTCAATATGTTTGTTCCGCTCTGATGTTATTTGGTTTGTCGCAACGGAAATAGCTCCCTGGTTGTCGACGAGCAATGGCTGCGGCTCTTCGACGCACTCGCGGGCGCCCAGTTCTTCCGTGAAGTGCTGGAGCCACAGGAGTTCTTTGGCTGCATGACACATGGCGATATATTCAGCTTCGACCGTCGATAAAGCAGTTGATCTCTGCTTTTTGCTGCTCCACGTTATTGCTGCTCCAGCGAGCGTGAACACATATCCGCTGAAGGATCGCCGGTCAACTCTGTCAGCAGCCCAGTCAGCATCGCAAAAAGATTTCACGCGACTGCCGGTTTTCGTGAAGGTTAAGGCATATCCCTTGGTTTGCTTAACATAGCGCATAACGTGCTTCAAGCCATTCCAGTGTTCCTCTGTGGGATTTTCGTTGAACTGGCTCATGTACGCGGCGGCGAATGCGAGGTCAGGTCTTGTACCTCCAGCCAGGTAGAGCAATCCTCCTACTGCTTGGCGGTACTTATGAGTAACTGTGTTGCTATCTCGCCCTTCCTTCATGGGCTTCTGGAATCGCATTCCAGCATCCAAGGGCGACGAAGCACCTTTAGCATCTTTCAATCCACAGTTGTCCACCATCTCTTCAGCGTATGCCTTCTGATCTAGGGTTAGCATTCCGTCTGTGCGTCGCTGTATCCTCATGGATAGAATGTAGTTCGCCTCACCGAGGTCCTTTACTTGGAACTCGGTTGCCAGGCTTCGTTTGAAGTCAATTACCGTTTGCTCATCCTTCGCCAAGATTAGTATATCGTCCACGTACACTCCGATGATGACGTCTCTTGTAATGTTCACGTAGACACAAGGGTCCGCTTTTGATCTGATCATTCCGATGTCCTTTAAGTAATTGTCCAGTCGTCTGTTCCATTCTCTGCCAGACTGACGTAAACCGTATAGGCTCTTCTTTAGGAGGCATACGTCTTCCTTGCGCCCTTCGTAGAACAGGGCTGGTTGCTCCATGTAGATCGTTTCTTCCAAGTTCCCGTTCAGGTAGGCCGCAGTTATGTCGACTTGGTGTACGACCCATTCCCTTTCGACTGCTAGGGCCAGCAGAAAACGGATAGACTTCAACTTTACAACCGGAGAAAAAGTTTCTTTGAAGTCTACTCCTTCTACTTGGGAATAGCCGCAGGCAACAAGTCGCGCCTTATGCCTCTCCAAGTCGCCATTCTTGTCATATTTCTTACGAAATATCCATTTACATTTTACGACTCGTCTGTCGCTTGGTCTTGGTACAACCTCCCAGGTCCCATTGCGTTTTAGATTGCCCAGCTCTTCCTCAATTGCCGTCCGCCACTCCGAACTATCCGGCATAGACAGTGCTTCCTCAACGGTAGTTGGATCGGGGATGGAGTCGCTTCGCTTTACAACGCAACAATAGTTTGGGCGTGGCTTCGACGCTAGTCTCTCGGAGCGCCTCGGCATCTGAAGATCATTGGGTTGTTCTCGCTCTTCGGGTACTCCTGGTACTCCTGAGGTTGACGGCTCGTCTTGTTGCAGCACGGGAGTTATTGCCTCATTCGTCTCTCCCTCGTCTTGTGCTTCAAATGTCACCTCTGGAATCTCTTGCAGTTCGTCATCCAGATTGCTGAGGATCACCGTGCCATCGACCATGTTGGGCGCCTCTTCACTGTCGTCTGGTGCCGGGAATTCTTCTCCACATGGTCTACCACCGTACGGGAAACAGTTCTCGTCGAAGACGACATCACGGCTCACAAAGAATTTGTCGCGTTTCCGGTCCCAAAGCTTGTATCCCTTGACGCCCTCCGGGTAGCCGAGGAAAATGCACTCAATTGCCCTTGGGTCCAGCTTTGCTCTCCGCTGTCGCCGACTCTGTGCGCTCCAGGCCTTACATCCGAATACCCTCAGGTGATCGATGCT
The DNA here is from genome assembly GCF_037126465.1 of Ornithodoros turicata. Taxonomy (NCBI): domain Eukaryota; kingdom Metazoa; phylum Arthropoda; class Arachnida; order Ixodida; family Argasidae; genus Ornithodoros; species Ornithodoros turicata. The sequence continues at coordinate 6,653,045 of NC_088203.1, read as the reverse complement.
GACCTCCTTTCCCGACCACAACACTTCTGGCACAAGACCCCCTACAGCCTTTGATGGACACTTGTTGCGTAGGTATGTTGCCGTGACAACAGCGTCCGCCCATAGTGTTTTGGTGAGGCCTGATTCGATCAGCAGGCATCGAGTCATGTCCAAGATCGTCTGATTAAACCTTTCGGCCACTCCGTTCTGCTGTGGTGTTCCAGGCACGGTGAGCTGTCGTCGAATGCCGTGTTTCACCAGGTATTGGCAGAATTGCTTCCCCGTATACTCTCCACCGTTGTCACTGCGAAGGACTTTGATGGTGGTTCCGTGGAGATTTTCTACCATTCGTCGGTACTCGTCGAACTTCTCCAACACCTCATTTTTGCTCTTCATCGGATATACGACTGCGTACCTCGAAAAATCGTCGATAAACGTCACGAAGTAGTTAGACCCTCCTTTGGACGTTGGAGTGATGTTCCCCACGACGTCCGAATGAATGAGCTCCAAAGGTACTCCAGTACGAGACGAAGAACCGCTACTGGATATGAAGCTCTTTCTTCGCTGCTTTCCCTGCACGCACGTGGAGCATATTTCGTCTCTATGCAGAACTTCTCCGCAAAGTTCTTGCACGGCTTCTTGGTGAAGGTGTCCTAGTCGACGGTGCCATAGTGCGTAGTCCGCCGCTTTGGCTAGCTTCAGCACAGGCCTCTCTTCCTCTACTCTGTATAACCTTCCCTTCCGCGATGCGGATGCAATGAGTTCATTGTTCTGGTCTCTCACCTCACAGCTTCCCTGATTGAATATGACCTTATATCCACGTTCTTCCATCCTTCCGACGGATAGGAGGTTACCGTCCAGATCCGGTACATACAGCACATCTTTCAGTGTGACCACTGTTCCACCACATTCCTTTGGGAGCTTGAAGGTCGCCTCGCCCTTGCCTAGAATTTCCATCGCCTCTTTGTTGGCGGCTTCTACTACTGATGAGTATTCCTGGAATCCTGTGAGCTTCGTCCTGTCCGATGTCATGTGGTCTGTGGCTCCGCTGTCTAAGTACCAGATATAACTTTCCTTCATGCCTGATTTCTTCGCGGATAGCGCCCTGTGGGATGCCTTCTTCGCCCGTGATGCGTTGAAATTTTCTTGAGACTGGTTTCTACGGTCATCACGGTCACCTTCTTCACAGTCCCTGGCGATATGCCCAAATCTTCCACACGCGAAGCATCTCACATGACGTTTTGCCTCATCGCGGCGTCCTCCGGGCGTATGCTCAGAAGGTCTCTCAGTCTTGGAGTCGTACTTAGTCTTTCCGTACCTGGGTCTGAACTTGCTTTTCGACACAAGAGCTTTCGCATCTTCGTCCGCCTCTGAAACGTGCTCTTCGTCGCGCCTCTGTTTTCTCTTTTCCTCGACGAGTAGCCTTGCCTTGACCTCTTTAGTTGTGAGCGTGGCTTCGTCTTGCTCGAGTTTGAGAATGAGTGGTTCGTAAGCTTCTGGCAAACCCATTAGCATCACTAAGGCAACTTCTTTGTCCGTAAATGCGTAGCCTCCATTGGAGAGTTTTCTGTGCAAACCCATTAGCCTGCTCAAATACTCCTTCATCGGTTCTTCGCGCTTCTTCCTCACGTTGACGAAGTCCCGTAGAAGTTGCAGGATATGTAATAGACCATACTTCGTATGGATCTCTCGCAAAATATCCCATGCGGCTTTGGCGGAGGTACAGGCCCCGATATCGTCCAAGTAACTGTCCTCAACCACGAGGAAGAGGAATGTGAGGGCCTTGTTGTTGGTCCTCCTTTCGTCAGTAGTCATCTCAGCGTCTATGTAGCCGGGGTCCACTGCCTCCCAACAGCTCTTCTGTACCAGCGCTGCTTTTGCTCTAATCGCCCAAGCGTGGTAGTTTTCCGAAGTCAGTTTCGGTATCCTGAGAGCGCTATCGTCTGAGAGCGCCATGTCTCTCCGCCGCTCTCCTGGTCCCAACTTCTCACTTGCTTCTCCGCAAAGATGCGCTTGGTCAGTGACAGTCGTCGTCGAGTCACAGTCCTAGATGTCCTGGGCCCATAACCTGTTGTGCAGGAGCCGCAAGGCGGTAGAAGCAAACAGGGACGCAGACTCGGAGTCGAGGGGATCAGGCTCGTTTAATGAGACAGGCCAAGAACGAAAGTGAGCCGAGAATAGAAAAACGAGATGGCATGTCTCGAGATCCGCGAGCACAAAACTAAAACGGCAAGTGCTGCCCCCTGGCAACGACACATTGCAATAAAATATGACCAACAGCTGTTGTGGTGGGCTGCTTTCCTTCTGTGCATGATTCTTTTTGTTGTTAGCAATTGATGGTTAGCATATTTACTCTTGTTTTCCCAGCCTCTGTATTACGAGTGTTTTTCTCCTTGCACGTCCAAACCTGTCCTAACCTGCCCAGACATGCCACGATGACGTCACAGCTGACGTCACAGGATGGTTTGGTCACAAGAAGGATGGTGGCGTCACCTAGTGTGATGCTTTGTAACTAGGTAGTCACCCGCCCCTGAGCTCCGACGCTCGGCAATGGTCAGCGGCCGTTCCGGACCGCTTTCTTCAAGATGGCGTCGTTGATCTTCAACTAAACTCCTTCTCTCCACTCTATTTCAATCTTTTCATTTTATTTTCTACCTATTTTTTATTTTTTTATCAGCTCAACTAGCCCACAACTCACACAGTGGTCTGGGCACATCTTAGATGTTCCCCAATTAGTGTAATGACTCACTGAATGATCCTAATTGCTGCGGGGGGTCCCAAATTGCTCTAATTACTAATTAATGGCGTCTGGATCACTGTGTGAGTTGGCGGCTAGTCGAGCTGATCATATACTACTAGCGCCTAGCAGACCCAACAACCTAGGGTTAGGAGGGCCAGGTCATGTAGTCAGGGTGCCTTCGTACTGGTGCCTCTACGACACCTCGACCTGTTCTTATTGCGCGAACGAGAACATAGGGCTGTGTGGGATCGTAAGCAGAGCTAACCCCATCACAGTATCCCCTTTTCCCGAAACTGGAGTGCATCCTTTTGATAACCTCCCCTTTATTATTATCCCCTTTACTACCTTATTATTATTATCCCCTCTGTCACCTTTTCAACCACTGCGTATGTAGTAGAGTGTATCTCAGTGTTCTAAAAATGGCAAAGGTGGTGCCCATATTTTAGTCCAGCGATCCTGACGTTCTAGAGAATTACCGCCCGATCTCTATTTTAAACACGATAAACACATTTTTGAGAAGCTTGGGTGCAAGAGGGCAACACCTTATCTCGAGAAATACGAACTAATTTATGCAAATCAACATGGCTTCAGGGCTCAGCGATCAACCTTGACTGCAACTCTAGACAAGAAGTTTCTACAGCTCTCTCAATGACAAACTTCTCGTTTTACGTATTTTACTCGATAGAAAGGAAGCCTTCGACATGGTTTACCATACCATATTACTCAATAAGCTACTTTTACGGCTCTAGGGGACACATATACAATTTCTTTAAGAGTTACCTCTCGAAGCGTAGTAAGTCTGTCACAGTTAATGGGGTGTCATCTAAATTTTCAAAAATAAGAACAGGAGTACCACAGGGGGCAGTTTTGGAAGCTGTTATTTTCCTTATATATAAATGACCTGCCGAATGCTCTAAAGGTATCTAAATCGTTTCTTTATGCAGACGATACGTGTCTGTTCTGCACAGGATCCTAGAGCAATTGGCAGTTGCTATGCAATCTGATCTGGTCAAGTTGCTGAAGTGGTTGTCGGCCAATAGATTAACACTAAACACTACGAAAACCACCTTTTTAATATGTCGCACCTCCAGATCCCAAGTGGGCACAACCAACTTTTCCTTAACTATGTGCAATGATAGGTAGATAGATTATGTGTTTAATGGCACAAAGGTGGCAAGGCAATGAAACGATTAGACAAACAGAACGCGTGCGATACCTAGGTATAATTTTGGATAACAGATTGTCCTGCGAAGCCCCATATAGAGTCCATACAGGAGAAATTACCATAAGCCAGCCATGTGCTAACGAAATGTAGACATGTTTTTCCACTGCACATACTGAGATTTGGTATTGTAGTTTCTTTCAAAGTCATCTCACATACTGTCTAGAGACCTGGGGATGCACGTATAAGACTATCTGACAGGGATTGTACGACCACAGAAACGAGCTTTGAGAATTATGATGTTTTCTAACTATCGCTCTCTCTCTCCAGGATAATATTCAATACAGTAAACATTCTATCGATTGAGCAATTATGAATTCTAAAAAGGGGGCGTAACATAACGTTCTGAGGAATAATGAAGCGATTTATATAACTACTTTAAAACAGCCGCGAAGAGTCACACGCTTTCATACTAGTTGTTGTAGTTATTATCCCTATTGCAACGAATGTCTATGGTACTCGCGCTAAACAACATTTTGGGGTCCGAATTTGGAACGATTTGCCAATTACGGTAAAAACCGCTCATCAGTTTGAAAGTGCACTAGATGAATATATTAGAAATGTTTCTGTGGGTATATGGTAAACGTACGAGGGTGGTTCCATAAGTTTCCGGCCCCAGGTAGAAAATGCGCGCGAATTTGAAAATGCGATTAAGGGCGCATGGCACCATCTGTTGGAGGGCAGGAACACCACCCTCAACCCTCCCCACGTTTTTGTCGGTTGGAGAGCGGCGTTCAAACAGCCAGGGTGCACTCTTCAGTTAAAATGGAAAAAATCGAGTACCGTGCTGTGATAAAATTCTTGACAAAAGAGGCACTTTCCCCTAGCGAAATTAAAGCGCGACTGGACAACGTGTACAGGAAAGCCCCTCCGTAGTACACAACGGTAAAAGACTGGGCTAACCAGTTTCGACTGGGGCGAGAGTCCATTGAAGATGATCCAGGCGATGGTCGTCCAGTGGAAGTGGTGACACAAGAAAATTTGTCTCTTGTCGAGGAGGAAGTGCTGAGCGACAGGCGTCTGAAGGTGAAGGAAATCTCAGAATGGCTGGGGCTTTCCAAAACAACCGTTTTTCGCATCATCGGCGAGGGCCTTCACATGAAAAAGGTGAGTGCGAGATGGGTGCTACAACTTCTCTCGTCAGTTCAAAAGCAACAGCGCGACGTCTGTGCCAAAGAGTTTTTGGAGCTCTGTCAAGAGAACGAAGAAGAAATATTGAAGTCAATTGTCACAGGGGACGAGACTATGGTGCTCTACTATGATCCCCTTTCGAAAAAGGAGTACACGGAATGGCGCAAATCAGGAGAAGCACCCCCAAGAAAAGCCAAGGTCACACAATCCACAAAGAAGATCATGGCAACAATATTTTGGGATTGTCATGGGATCCTCCTCATCGACTTCAAAGAGAGGAACACCACAGTGGATGCGACTTATTATGCTTCACTCCTGCACCGACTGCGAGACACCATCAACCAAAAGGGGCACGACAGGTTGAGTCGAGGTGTCCAGTTGCTCCAGGACAATGCCGCTGTCCACACGGCTTCTGTTGCCAAGGCTGCACTGAAGGAGTGCGGCTTCGAAGCAATCCACCACCCACCCTAGAGTCCAGACTTGGCACCGAGTGACTACTTCCTGTTCTCAAACTTGAGGAGAAATGTCAGAGGACGGAGATTTCAAAACGATAGTGAGGTGCAGGAGGCAGTTTTCCAACATTTTGCGGACAAAACATGCGGGTATAACAATGCTTGTTGAAAGGTGCCAAAAGTGCAAAAGTGGGTGACTATGTGGAAAAGTGATACACTTGTTTCGTCTCTATGACTATCAAAAGTTGGTCGAGCCGGAAACTTATGGAACCAGCCTCGTATAACACCTATAGTGGTGTCTTATTAGAGTATATTGTTGTATGTAGTTTTAGAGTATAGTAGAGTACGTGGTGTCTCATTAGTGTATTTCCTTGAGCCATGTGATAAACCACATTGTTATGCCTTAGCATTAGCATAGCCTTAGCATTTGAAACTTACATGATGTGCCAGTCTTTGCTGCCGAATGTATAAATGCATTTTTGTAGTGGACGCACCAGTAGCCTTGGCTACGGGACCACACAATGTTGTACAAATGTTCATTTGGCATGAATTTTGAATGAAATATGAAATGAAATGAAACCTAGTAGCGATGGCGCAAGAAGATCGCTCTTTTCCAAGCGACTTACTTATATCACCTGAGTGAACCCGCGGCTTTATTAAGACGGGCGTTGGAACCGCATTCTGCGAGCTCGACTCAGCTAACCTCGGTTGAGCACCGCCGAGCAGCTGGGCTCGGTGAGCCACACCGTTCCTCTTACAGCGTGGAGCCATCCCCCCGAGCATTAGATTCCTATGTACTTGCGCACAGGTAGATTGCCGATGCCGGCTCTGCAAGCTGTGCGATAGGAACAGGAGACGTCCTAGCTCCTTTGATTCTATCTGTCTGGAATAATCCTCAGGACAAAGAATTGCCGCCTTTCAAATCTGGGGCAAAGATTGCCCTTCTCTGACTGATACGAGGTCAACGTTCTCTCTTATCGGCGATATTATTTTCAAGGACTGCTTCGCACGGCACGTGGCTATGCATACCGCAGATGTCACCCTACGTCTTTCTTAAGACAACGTCATCGCTGTGGAAACCTCTGCCACAATCTGGCTGCCGTACCCATTACTTCTGGTAAGGCTTTATCTTCGAGCGGAAGTATGCGCCTAAATTCGTCAAGCGCAGGTGCATGCGAGACGAGGACGAAGGTGCCCCGTCTAGTCTCGCTCGTGTCGCAGCCACCAGCATCCCCTGTTCCCGCTGGCTGCCAACGCAAGGAACGCTACTATATCGGCTACTAGAACTAGTGTTGTCGATCAAGTTACCTTTTGATAGAATTATCGTCTTCACGATGCCATTCTTTCTTGGTGGTCTTCAGAGATCCTCCCGTCAGGAGGCACCTCCTGGTCATTGTATAAGTGTTTTCTTTTTCCAGTTGCATGATGCCCAAGGGTGCAAAGGTTTTGCGTGTACGGGGTCGTACGGGGTCTGCACAAGACAGCTCAGCAACTCTTCCTAGGTCTCCACGTTTTCGTTCCGTGGCTGCGTGGACAGTGATAGCTTTCCACTTTCGTGGGCGTCCCGGTTGAAGTGGATGGCGCAGCCCTGGCTTCTTCTCATGAGGTGGGCGAGATGTGGCGATAACAAGGGTGCCTTATCTTGTGACACGCTGATGAACTGTCACGCGATGCGAAGGGGGCATTCCTGGAAGCTGTGTGTAAACGACGGCATCGGGGCTTTTTCCTGACTATCGATCAGGCCGAGCGGAGCTGGCTCTCTCTCTCTCTCTTGTAACTCGTACGTAATAAACGGCCTTTTGTTGAGTACTTCTCGCCCATAGATGAGCGAACGCGGATGGCCCTGGGAGTGGGATAGCCTGCGATGCGGAAGGAAGATGTTCCCACAGCGTGTTATCTGGTTCCCGCATGTATTTTCCAGGCATTTCGGCAATTCTGCAGCTGATCACGCTCGAATGTTAATTATTGTAGTCGTAGGTGCTATTGTAGTGGTTAGGAATCGTGGTAGTATTGAGTAGTAGGGAATCAAGGTAATCCAAAAACACACTTTGTTTTCGGTTTGTTTCCCAAATGTGTGCTTCCTTTTTAGTCCCATGCCTACACTCAGCTCCCGCCCACACGCGCCGCTTTTCACTAGGGCCCTGAACGGGCAGGGCCCCCGACTCGGCACGCGGGCCGGACAGGGCTTGTTATTAAATTTTGCTCTGGGCCGAGCCGCTAAAATACGCCAGCACCACGGGCCGCGCCCGGGCCGACAAACATCTTTCTTTGACCCAGGCTCGGTGGGGCCACGCAGCTAACTCAACACATTAATTAAAACTATTAATTCATATCATCACGTGATTGCGTCATTCCTGTGCATATATTTGCAAAAAAAAGGAAACAACACTGCATTGTGCATATGATTCAACGCTCCAGAAGATTCTCAAAGCCATTCCACACAGCTCCTGACTCCTCACGTATTTCAAAATTACGTACAGAAAGCTTGGAGAAAGGGATTGAGATTGGGAGAAAGGTTCTCGAAGACATCCTCTACCTCCACAAAAACTTGATAGTGCTCTCTTGATAACGCGCTTGGCCGTGTGTGTTCTGGATTTAATTTCATCTCGCGCTGTAGGGACGTTAAACCACCAGCAACTGTTTGTGGCCTTGTCTTCTGTTTTTATAAATTTACCTTTAAATTTGTTTGATAGGCGCTACAAACGCATACGTCACGGCTGGAAACACAAACCAGGCGGTACTCGCTGAGTCACCGGGCCGGGCTCTATTCGCAATGTCACTGGGTCAGGCCGGGCTCTATAAATTTTATAAACTAAAAACTCAAGTTACACGGCCCCTGTAAGAGTGCCCTTTGCAAATGGTTTGGTAACGTGTCTCGAACTGTAAAGGTAAGAGGCAATCGAGAATACTGCAGACAAGGTTGCAACTTACATATTGCTTATCACGTCCTACATACAAAATGATTTGTACAATAATTCCTGAGCACGGAATTAATCCCGAGGCTGGCCAGTGATGTCACCCAGGACGACAAGTCACATAATTGCCTTTAACACTTTTACACCCCACGGGCTGAGTTGTGAATTGAAAGAGCACTCTACAGAAGGATAAGGTGCACCTGATTTCTAGGATCTATGCTATGCCCTAACTCTTCAGACACCACATTTCTAAGTGGCAATATGTGCTCTGGTACTTCTTTTGCGTCTGCATAGTGTGCAGCCACATGGCTACTGGAGCTTTCGTGTGCATGTTTTTGTGCGACGGTGTTCATTACAAACAATATCCAGATGTTAGACATAAAATGCAGTAGTTTGTAGCGTACCACACAACGCAGCGTGACATGGGAGTGTGTGATTCAAAGAAAGCTTCTGGAAAATGCACAGAATCCCACAAAAAGTTTAAAATGTGATTTGTATTTCGTTTTACGTCTTTCGTCGTTACATACCGTCGTCGACGCTGTTGCACATTGATAAATCGTACGTAAAACTCGTCCCATAGCAGTATGCGGTTTCTCAAATACATAGCACAATTTTCCTGCAGTAATAAAACGCTGTCGGCATTTTCTTGCTGACACGGCTGTCGAAACGTCAGCCTCTACAATGGGCAAGTGCTGTAAAGGGGCTAACGCAGACGCGACTTGATACAAATTGTACGTGCTCACAAAACACAAACGACGAATTCCAGTCACAACATCGCACAGAGGTTGGTTCGCGAATGAGTTCGCAGCTGCTGCACTGTTTACTTATCGCGGAACGGTGGAACCCGGCTGTCCGCCATCTTCAAGCACAGATACGTGAAGCCGCGAGAAGCCGTAGCTGAAATCCACTGACAAGTACGAAGGCGCGTACACGTCACAATGCCCGTTCGGGTGCATCTACGTCATAAAAATGGCTGCGCCCATGTGTGTTTCGGAATGAATTACCTATTTTTTTGACATGGTACTGTACCGAACTCAGAGAATGAACGTGTATTTTGGGGAGAGCTGGATGTGGACTTTCAGAATATCACAACCGTTTCGACTATTTGGGATATCGGCATAGCTGACCTTTAAGAGCTCTGACATGGCGATTGTCAGATGTCAACAACTAGTTGAACACCTCATGTAACTTGGAGATACTACCTTGGAGATGTATAAATTTAACAAAAGCTTGTGACAGGTTGTCTTGCAAGGAATAATGACGTTAGAGCGAATAAACCAAGTTATAGCCTATCATGCCCTTACAGCTGGAGGTGCCTTGCTGCAAGACGGAAATCCCAGCGCGGGTTCTTGGGATTTATAGGAGCTATTTTACCATGTAAACGGGAAAGGTGACCATTGCACACAGGAAAGTAAAGCAACCATCGGTTAGGAAATCCGAGCAGTGTCCTAGCATAGGTCACGCATACGTTTCCAGGAAGGCTGTGGTCTCGAACGAACGACGAAAAATGAGGAATTATTGCTGAATAACACCAAAATAAAATAGATGAAGGAAACGTCAGAACCTTGCTCAGCTTGCGAGAGGCATTTTAGCGACAACGTAGGTTGAGAAATGGCATCACTATTCTCCCCAACACCCACTTGAGTTTGAGTTTGAGTTTGAGTTTATTTAATGAAATTGTTATTTACCATATACATGAATGACGAGGAAAAAGCTGTTGGTAGCAACAGCTTGACTAGCCTCGCCTTTCAATATACTCTGGCAGCAAAAACAACAGCTTGCATGTGATCAAACAAATATCAATTAATTAAGTTAACACAACAAAGGTACAAATAAAATAGATGAACATTGAACTATACATAGCATTTATACAAAAAATATGTACAGACAACCAACCATGATATATACCAACCATGATATACACACTCCGCCCTACGTATCATCGAGGGCTATTTACGAAAACTTCGGGGGAGAAAGCGGAATGCTCCATGCTTTGAGAAACAACCCAATGTCATTTCAGTGAGGGTGACACCGTGAGGGAGGTAGGAAAAAGTGTTCGCAAATCCAGTAGAACGCTCGAAAGTTTTGCATTTTCAAAATCTTTTTAACTAGCGCGCAGAAAAGTGCTGCAGTTCCGGTACCTGTGAATTCGACTCCTAGGGTGGCGCTTTGCAACTTTGCGGTTTAAACCACCAACCTATTTTCACGAATTATACAGGGTGTCTATTTCAATCCTTTACATTTACTCTTATCCGATGGCTTGCTCATCTCTCCTTTTAGTCAAAAGCGTGAAAGAATCGTTCACAGTACCCCTAACTCTACCGCAAACACGCCGCTGGTTCACATGTGTGCGATATATCCTGTGCGGCTGAAACTGATTCCTTTGTCGGTCTTCACGCGATACGAGCCAAAAGCGGGTGATATCGTTCGACGTCCTCGGCGTCTTTAATCGCCCTGAAAGTTCTGGGCCTTTTACGGCAAAATAATAAACAGAATCTCATTTTGTGCCATTTATATCATATCGAGTGGGGTGTGCCCCTAATTATATTCCCATTCACATGGATACACACAGAACTCACCCTCTTGCTGTCCAGTAGAAATAGAAGACTGTCCCTCTGATGCCACAGAAGACATAACTGTAAAATATTAGCAAACCTTTAAAAGTGATAACACGCTGGACCTATGTCGTGACTTGTTGACTGGGTCAGTTGAAGCTGACTCCATATCATCCCCTATGCAGAACACAGTTGTATGTATACTGCCCAAGAATAAACGGCTAGCACTAGTATGCTACTCATATTGGCTCAATACCTCCTCCTATGTTGACACAAATACCTTACTCTCTTAAAATAGAATCTGATCGCGTAACACGATCCTAGCCAGCCATCACGCCGAATGACATTGTTGTCTCCCCTTATTTGTTGCAAGCGGGAGGCGAACGCCTTTTAAGGATGTTGTGTGCAGACCTACTGCTAGATCCGTGACTGGCGTGGTCCCCGCAAAATGACGAGAATGGCGCTAAAGGAAAGCAAAAAACGGAAAACGCGTGGGGAGGGGACCATGCGCTGTGCATCCTCGACCCCCTTCAACAAACTCACTGCCGAGTCGCCTTCACCTGCGCGCCGGTGTAACGGCTACACTAGATATGCCAAGCCCCGGAAAAAACGGAAATTTTTGGGGGAAAAAACGTTTTTTGTTTTCTTCCTCGTCTCCGGAAAAATAGCACAAAATCTCCAGGCGACAAAATTCAAAAGTGTAAATTTGCGTGCCTTCGATGCGCTCCAACCCGCCAACAGTGCCTTAGGTGTCTCTAATTCGCCAACAACCACCAACTTAGAGCTCCGTCTGGCTGCTCCAAGCGATCGCCATCGCGTTCACATAATGTCTGAGTTGTGGTCGGAGTGGACGGGTTGTTCCATTTACCTATCGCTGAGTAGACAGCAGTCTCAAGGGATGCTCTGCTCTGCATTTATGCTTAAAGGGTGAACACTACTGAAGTTTCGAACACATTGTATGCTGTGGCTCGGCCGGCAATGCTATAGGACTCAGCAGAAACCGCCTTTGTATCCATTTTTTTTTCCATTTTCCGAGAAAAAAAAAGGAAAACGTTTGTTTGTTTTTTGTTTTTTCGAGTGATTCAAAATTTCCAGAAATTTTGGATCTCTAGGCTACACTATAGTCACTAAATAAGCTACGCTTCAGAGTACCGACACTGAGGCAAAAGAGCGCCATGTTGTTTCCAGCGTACCTCCAGCGCCATCCATGGAGCTGTCTTCGAAGTGTTGTCTTCTTCCACTGCCGAACTTCATCTTCATCAATTTCTGCTAGAAAATTAGAGGTGGTGCTGGAGGTCAACGAAAACAACATGGCAGCTCGAACTCGCCCTGTTTGCCTCATGTGACGATACTCTGAAGCGTAGCTTATTAAGTGACTCTAGTCTACACCACTAAAAGTGGGAATATTTCAGCAGTGCAGATGCTTAGTGAACTCGTGATAGTCGTGTGTTACTTCTCGCCTAGCGCCACGGCGGAACGAATGATACAGTCTACGCATTCACACTTTACCACGCTAACAAACTCCTCCTCGTCACGGCCTTCAAGGTGGACGTTTCAGTGTGCAAGAATACGCGATTCCTACACTTGAACCCCTACAAAAACGTCACGTCATAGAACGTTCCTAGCCAGCCAGCCGAATGACATCGTTCTCGCCCCTGGTTTCTTGAAAACAGGTGGCGTACACCATTTATATACCAATTATGTGTGCATAAGCGGTACAAAAATGGCGCCCGCCCCCCGTTTTAAACAAATCGGGGGCGAGAACGAAGTCATTTCGGATGATGGTTGGCCAGGAGCGTGCTATGAGGTCAAGTTCGATTTTGAGAGTGTAGAAAACATGTCCCACAACCTGACCTCACTCTATGCAACGATGTCCGCCATCCCTCCGCCACACACGAATCGTACTTGGTCGTTGGAAACATCTACTTGGTTCAATATACATCACTCATCTCGCCAACCATTTCAACCACCACAAAGCAGTGGTCATCACGCCGAAATAAACACTTTGTGTACGAACACGTCTTCACTCAACTACACACAGCTGACGTTGGAATCCGCGTGACAGGAGTACACTCTTAAACCCGTACCTTTTATTGTAAGTTTTAGAAACATGTAACTTCTATATAGACGTAGATTTCGAGATTTCTTATAGGTTACACCACTGTAACGTATATTTAGAGGTTAAAAGCGACCAAGGTCATGTCTTTACAAGACGAATAGAAGTTACATCTCGGAAAAAACAAAAACAGCTTGTTGTAACTTATAAATGTACCCTCTACTCCGACACTGTAACTTCTAAGCGAAATCTCCAACGATAATTTCTTTGTTAGTTTCTTATCGTTTGTTAAATGTATCGTTTCTTGTCTTATCTTTCGACTACATGTTATCAATGCTGTATGAACACAGATTATAAGTTCGCAGTCTGGAATACTGATAGTATGTTTCTTTCTAAAGGGTGGAAAACCATTGTCAATGCCGCAACCACCAAGATTTCCGATTTCGCTGCGTAGCCGAGCCTGGTCTAGGTCTATCCACACTGAGAGCGGTTTCCTTGAAACGCTTAACGCTCGTCGTCCGTCCGTTAACAAGTGTAATCTGTTTTAATCAGTGGTTTTCCTCGCGTTTATCATAGTATCGTCAAAAAGAACGGAAAAGCTAGATGTCGCTAGCAAACAAGGATATTTTCGGTGTTCTCAGGGGAAAGTGTAGTGAGTGCGAAGATTGCAAAGAACATATAACCGAAAACGAACGTCACCACCGCAGCCCTAATTCACACACTTCATACACTGGGTAAGTGTACATTTTGTGCTAGGTACGTGCTTAATTTGATAATAAGAGCTCTTAGCGCATGTTTGTTGTGATTATGGCAAGCGTTTTGCGGTCCTGCATATGAACGCCACTAACGCTTGCTACTTTTCTGCTCTTACTTGCATTTTGCGAGCTGCGGATATATGCATCGAGATATATAATTCGCAGCTTCCTACTTGTTGTGTTCTTACGATATTCTAAGACTCAATCGCGGAGTGAACGCCTTCCCGCATTTATGCTGCTCTCTCAGCGTACCTTGTGCTTTGTACGGATTTGAATGGTTCCGTAAATGTTACTCTCATTGCCCAAATTTTTGTTCCCAGGATCCCACATGCAGGTTCACATACCGTCACCAGCGCAATGCAGTACCTCACAAACTCGTCCCAGAGCGCCTCCAACGCTGATAACGCGGTAAGGTAGTGTCTCCTGCGTTACTGTACACTCATATTCCTCAAGGTTGTGTGCGTTTTATGTAATACTGTATTGCCATTTGCGCTCGCCTGTGCAACACGAATGTGGAATAAATTTTTTTCTGCTGCAATTCTCCATTTCATTGGGTCTGTTCAGCTTGGCAAACATAGGTCAGTTGTTTTGACTCGCTGGCTTCCTCGCACTTTTATGCATTGCTTCTCACTTAGAAGTTCTTTTTTCCACATACATGGTAAAGCGACCATGGTTTCTCCTCACATCAGAATCGCACTTGTGCACAATGTGTCACCTCTTGACAGACTTCTGTTTTTGTAATATACATATGTTCAAGATCTCCTTTTCTGCTGGTTCATTTTGGTACCTTGGTGTGTTGTGTAAAGGTCTGTCCATATCCCACGCACAGGGTGTTTGTTTTTATTCGAATCACACCAGCGCTCATTTGACATTTGGGTTATGTTAATTTTCGCAAATTAACCCATCCGTAGTTACAAACATTTCCGACATTTCCTGACGCATGTGTTTGTAACTACGGATCGATTAATTAGCAAAAATTCACATAACCCACCTGCCAAATGAGCGCTACTCTGTTGCGAATAAAAATAAACATCCTGTATAAAAACCGCACGTTGGCGTAACCTTTACGGGCAGGTGCTGGATTGAAGGCCGTAACCTCTAATTAGTGGGTTTCCTTGTAACTTTTATAAAAGGGGTCGCTCAGAGGGTACGTGGTAGCTTCTGAAATAGAGGGTAAAATATTGCGATTTTTTACCCTTTACTAAAGGGTACCGAGTTAAGAGTGTAGTAACCGACTTTGAATTTTTGTGACACTTACGCAGTCACTTTATTTGCAACAAAAAGGCGTACGCCCACGGCTTTCCATGAACCATGGGTGATAACAACATCGTTCTGTGCTTTCTTAGAGCAGCTGTGAAATACAAGTGTGGTGATGTACATGTAAATGCTACGTCACTAAAGAGGCACCAAGTCGTGAAAGTTACGGTCATGTCACAGTACTCAAAGGAACAAGATTCATCCGCGTTACGTCTTTAGCAATTAAAGCGTGAGGACGATTCGGAGGTTCCTCTTTTGTTCATCCGAGTTGGTTGAAAACCGTCGATGGTGCGTCACTTATAGGGACCTACCCAACCTAACCAATTCTCGCAGGAAAAATTGCGAGAACTCCCCCTTCCCGCATTACTTCGCCCAATCAGCGCCAACTGAGGGGAGCTCAGACTTAGCTGCGACGACGCAGATAAAGACGTAGATCGGAGATACACCTGACATGAGACGCGGGCATAGGCTGTAGCAGCCGCAGCCAGGCAGTGTTGTCAACTCTAGGCAAATTTCCCTAGTCTATAGAATTTTCTGTTCACTCGCGGCAGGGTCCCGCAATACTCTTTTTGGTCAGTAAACTCGGCTTGAATACAGCAGTCAAGGCCACTTAGGGACGATTGCTCCCGCATGGGTGATCGCGTCGTTCGGGGGGAGACACCCTCGTGGAGCAGACAACGTTTCCATAGCGCCGCGTGTTTTCAAGGAGGATTTGATCAGCTACTTTTTAAAGTTCCTTTAGGGTTCAGAGCATAATTCGTAATCCTCGGGAATAATGAATTATCGAATAGGTTCATGCGTTGAGTCGACACATTTCAGTTTAGTGAACGTAAATTTGCAGATTTTCCGCGTACACTGCAACTTTCGTTGTTGTCTTTCTCTGACACGGACACTTCCCCACGCGTGCTTTGCTTGTTGTCCTCGTGTTATGCTGTTTGCTGTAACTTGACCAGACAAAAATTTCAGCGCAGACAGATTAGACTTCAGAAGAAGTATCATCATATCATGTATTTTGTAGGAAGCAAGATGCTTTCTCTGCAACCGTACGTTGCACCTCAAGCTTCAGTGCATGGCAGAATAATCTTCTTACAATAATAACGAGAAACAATTGCCGACACAGAGAGCGTATGACTGCTCGCTTTCGACGACAGCTGGATAAATATAGGTGTTGTAAATAAATAAACACCACAATCCAGCTGTCGTCGAAAGCGAGCAGTCATACGCTCTCTGTGTCGGCAATTGTTTCTCGTTATTATTGTAAGAAGATTATTCTGCCATACACTGAAGCTTGAGGTGTAAGGTAACGGTTGCAGAGAAAGCATCTTGCTTCCTATCGGATCTTAGCCCTGAGAAAGGCCGCCATGGGCAATGAACTGCATGGAGAGTTTACAACACAACACAGAACGCAGCACGCAGATTGCACTGCCTCACTGGCAAGCGAAGTCATATCGATCCCTCATTGCGTATAGCAGAAGGATAGACGCTCAGGGCGTGTTGCCATACCGAACCACGTTCTTACTGGAGCAGCATTTCTCCAGGCGTGACCATGGATGTGGCATCGACTTCAGCGCAGGCTAGCGATGACCCAGTCTGCTCCTTTGGCCCGAAGGGGGTGGAACACCTAGGCACGTACACCTTCTCTAAGCAAGTTCAGCGATCTTAGTGAACATGACCAGTATTTGATATCCACACGTGCAAAGCGGGCGCCCTCTTCAATCATTGCTGTGTGCGGAGGTCATTACGCGCTGTACATCCGAAAGTACCGCCAGAGGTGTCATCAACGAGCTGTGTCAACCCGTTCGGTAAACACAAGAACAACCATGCGTGGGACAAACATAATACCTTCAACATTGGTTAAGCACACAGTGTCGCTTCAACTGGTCTGTGGAGACAAGCTGTGTCCAAATTGTTACATAGAATGTAACAAGCATGAAGAGGACACCACATCAGGTGAAACTGAACCGGCGTTGAGCCCTGGAGCACCATCGGGGAGCCTGCAGCAAGACTCACTCGGTTCACTGAACGAATCAATGGGACTCCTTCGTGAAACACGAAAAAGGGCCATAGCACAACGACAGAGATACGCAGAAGCGAAATTGCGTAAAATGGAGTCCAGGGCAAGAGAAGCTCTAGAGAGGTCTCTAAGCATCGGCATAGCAACGCCGTCGACATCAGAAGAGCCATGCCCCATCTTCGTCGCTGATTATAAGACCTTGCTGCGAGAGTTGGAGAAATTCTCAACAGCAGAGAGCGCATCACGAAGAGCGATGATATTAACGCTGGCACCAGCGTCGTGGTCCAGACAGCAAACCATGGAATACTTCGGAGCATCTGACCGCTTGGTGCGTAAAGCCAGGGACATTAAGAAAAAGACTGGCGTCCCAACCAACATCCGCAGGAGGAAAACAATCACTGGATAATGAAATCAAATAATCAGTGAGCGCGACGACGACGACGAAGACGATTTCATAACATAGTGCTTGCCAGGAAAGAAAGATGTCTTGAGGGGACATCAGAGGCCGGATTCACAAAAGCCTCTTACGATAAGATTTCTCGCAAGTCTGTCGTAAGGAAAAGTTACGACAAATAGCGGATTCACGAAGCGCGCGCGTCGTAAACTTCTTGCAAGTTACAACGAAATCCTAAGAGAGCCACCGAGCAGTCTTACGAGCAAAGATGGCGGCGTACCTAGCAGCCGTGGAGTCAAGGAGGACTTTTAACCGTGAACGCGTTTTGAAGACAAGGACAGTGCTGGAAAGCATACCGGACAGCCATCTCCTACGATACTACCGTCTCCCACGCGCTTCAGTACAAAGCCTGTGCGACATACTGGCTCCAGCCTTACGGCGTCCAACAGCACGGTCCCATGCGATACCAGTAGATGTGCAAGTGCTTGCGTCGCTTCGCTTCTACGCCAGCGGGAGTTTCCAGTCAGTCGTCGGGGATGTGCCGTCTGTCAGCCAGAGCAGCACATCCCGTATAGTTAATGGGGTGACGAAAGCGATAATCGAACTGGCCAACGAGCAAATAAGGTTCCCACGAACATCGCCTGCAAAACAACTTTAGGTAATTTTCGAAACTGCCTGCATGTTTATGTGAGTTCTTTTTTTTTTTTTTTTTTTTCTGGGAAGCAAATTGCACACATCAAAACCTTTCGCGCTATTCGGTATAACGTTGTAATGAGAAACGAGACTCCAACGTGATTCAAGCAAGTTAAGGAAATTACCAGTACAGAATTTTCACTTACTGAAGTGTGGCCTAATACTATATATATATATATATATATTTATAAGTCCCAAACGTCGCCACACCAGCATTGTACAGCTGTTTCGGCCTTATTGGGCCTTCATCAGCAATGCGTAGGTGGGCGACGTTTGAGCGAGTGGCGTCGGAAGGTCACGTGGAACGTGATGTCCTCCCGTCAGGGTGAGTGACTCACCTCTGAAAGCCCAGTGCGAAGCCAGTAAAATATTAAAGGAAGAAAAATAGCATACGCTCTTTGGCTGCACGTTGAACATATGTTTATAAGTCCCAAACGTCGCCACATCAGCATTGTACAGCTGTTTCGGCCTTATTGGGCCTTCATCAGCAATGCGTAGGTGGGCGACGTTTGAGCGAGTGGCGTCGGAAGGTCTCGTGGAACGTGATGTCCTCCCGTCAGGGTGAGTGACTCACCTCTGAAAGCCCAGTGCGAAGCCAGTAAAATATTAAATGAAGAAAAATAGCATACGCTCTTTGGCTGCACGTTGAACATATGTTTATAAGTCCCAAACGTCGCCACATCAGCATTGTACAGCTGTTTCGGCCTTATTGGGCCTTCATCAGCAATGCGTAGGTGGGCGACGTTTGAGGGAGTGGCGTCGGAAGGTCACGTGGAACGTGATGTCCTCCCGTCAGGGTGAGTGACTCACCTCTGAAAGCCCAGTGCGAAGCCAGTAAAATATTAAATGAAGAAAAATAGCATACGCTCTTTGGCTGCACGTTGAACATATGTTTATAAGTCCCAAACGTCGCCACACCAGCATTGTACAGCTGTTTCGGCCTTATTGGGCCTTCATCAGCAATGCGTAGGTGGGCGACGTTTGAGCGAGTGGCGTCGGAAGGTCACGTGGAACGTGATGTCCTCCCGTCAGGGTGAGTGACTCACCTCTGAAAGCCCAGTGCGAAGCCAGTAAAATATTAAATGAAGAAAAATAGCATACGCTCTTTGGCTGCACGTTGAACATATGTTTATAAGTCCCAAACGTCGCCACATCAGCATTGTACAGCTGTTTCGGCCTTATTGGGCCTTCATCAGCAATGCGTAGGTGGGCGACGTTTGAGCGAGTGGCGTCGGAAGGTCACGTGGAACGTGATGTCCTCCCGTCAGGGTGAGTGACTCACCTCTGAAAGCCCAGTGCGAAGCCAGTAAAATATTAAATGAAGAAAAATAGCATACGCTCTTTGGCTGCACGTTGAACATATGTTTATAAGTCCCAAACGTCGCCACATCAGCATTGTACAGCTGTTTCGGCCTTATTGGGCCTTCATCAGCAATGCGTAGGTGGGCGACGTTTGAGCGAGTGGCGTCGGAAGGTCACGTGGAACGTGATGTCCTCCCGTCAGGGTGAGTGACTCACCTCTGAAAGCCCAGTGCGAAGCCAGTAGAATATTAAATGAAGAAAAATAGCATACGCTCTTTGGCTGCACGTTGAACATATGTTTATAAGTCCCAAACGTCGCCACACCAGCATTGTACAGCTGTTTCGGCCTTATTGGGCCTTCATCAGCAATGCGTAGGTTTTTATTTTATATATATTTTTGTTTTTATTTTATATATATATATATATATATATATATTTGCGAGACCAGCGTTGTGGTATCTGGTGACAAATACATAAAGACTGGAAAGAGATAAGTACTTGAGCCAGCCTTCCCTTGAAATTAATGGTAAAGATAAGGAAACAATACTTTTTTTGCATCATACACGGCCATATGTGAGCTCTAGGGTCCGTAGTTTATGGGCCGTAGAAACTTTTCACGCATAGCAGATCAGAAAGGAAAAGAAAAACGAATTGGTAAAAAGAGAAAAAAAATCACCCCTCCCACTCCCTTCTTCCGATTAAGCAAAAACGTGTATGTAAATGGTTAAACGGGTATTAGGGAACTTCGTTTACTAAGTCGACTTGGCATTACATCTTTCCTCGCAAGTTGTACATTAAGAAATGTCGAAAGCTCTATATCCTTTGAAAATTTTACGGTTCTTAATGTTTGCTGATACACGTGTCATACTGTGATCAACTTGAAGGAGCTCAACAAATCGCTTATCGCAGTACATCTACAATACGGCTATTAGCGAATGTTTTGTGTTTATTCCTGTATACAAAGCATCGATGTTTAGTAGGCAAGGAAAAAACACTTTCATTCACTTTTTGTCAAGTTAAGGCTGCCCTTCCGTGAGGAATATAGTCATCACGAAATGCTGCACGCTCGAATCAGTCTCCTCGATCTGTGCAGATCATTCTCGTACGTACGAACCCAATGTAAAGATTGCAGTAAACTTCAATGATATTTAAAAAAGAACCTCTGGTTGGGCGCACGCAAAGCGCAAGTGCCAAAAAGAAAAAGTTCACACTTCCAAACACCCGCGGAAACACTACGCAAGCCATACGCGCAGGCACCAGCGGAGACGAAAGTCTCCCCCCGAACGACCGTTGCGCCGCCACGCGTTGTCCGGGCACCCTCGGCGAACTTTTCGCCGGAGGTTCCTGATCAGAAGGAGTATCGGGTGACCGTGCTCCCGGGAGAAAAATGACTTTTTCCCCAAAGGAGTCTAGGAAATTTCGCTGTAGCTTCACTTGTACAGTGAAACCAACACTATAAAATTTGTAATACATTGAAATATATTAAAAATCTTAAAAGGGCAATAAACAGCTATACAGGCGCACGTTTCTTAAATGCATTGTGATACGGTGCTCAGAGTGGAAGTTTTCAAAAAATTATTGTCGCAAAAAAATAATAATGGCTCCAAACCGACCGAATATTCACTGCCCTCTTTCGCGCTCATGCCCCGCCCTGCGATGTCCTGGCGACAATAGCGACACGCCATTTTGACGTCGCGAACCATCAACCATTCAGAATGTGGGACGCTCATACATTAATTTCGTTCTAATATCGAGAAGTGAGGTCAATTCTAAATATATTCCCACTTGTCAAACCCACGATAGCCAGTTCAAACCGTACCAAAAGCCCCCAATATTCCATTTCATGCGCGCACTATGTTTTCGGTGCTGTATTGCTCCGCGAGGTCACCGCGATGTTCTCGCAACCTGTTCCCTCGCGATCTGCAGGTTGACCCAGTGGGGGCCGTCATTGACTAGGAGAGCGAAATCTCCCCCACCTCCAGCGCCTGGATTGCGGCCTTGCTATACGTTGGAACCTTATGACGGGACCTGGTTCCAAGGTTGAAAGAGAGACTCACAAGGATTGTGCGACTTGAACGGCATTGTATCATGGTAAAGGTACTCGCTAGAAGCAAAATAATTTCGTATTTGGATGCCGTGATCAACGTTCTCTCATGGAGCATAATAATTGAAGAATGATCATCGAGTATTTTTTTTTTTGTCCCCTTAACATCCGTTGAATGGCCAAGGCTGCTTTATACCTTGGCTACAACAACGCGTGCTAGGAACAGACCAAAAAGCGGCACATCTAGTATTGGGTAAACGTTGACCAAGTACTGCCAAGTACTGCCTGTGCCGAACACAAGCGGAGAATGCTTTCACCAGTAAGTTCCTTGGATGTGCCATTGTTCCTTTCATTTTTTTTTGCATGTGTGTGTTAACTCATTCCAGTATTGGAAGAGAAGCTTTTTGCTGTCCACTCCTGTTGCACGTATATAAAACTTAGTAGCTGTGACGTACGATCTTTTCGCTTTGTGCGCCAACATTTGAGACGTACGTATTAGAGAAAAACCTTATCCTCTCCACACTGCAACAAAGCAGCCATTCACTCCGGCCGTAGAAGCCCGTACGGACCCTTTCTTCCCTCCGGGCTGTTGACCCACAATTCACACGAACCTTTAAACACGTCACACCTAACCCTTTAAATGCCATGCCAATGATGAGGACGGTGCCCAGAAGAAGAACAGTCGCTGTTCTCAAATATCGGCGGCCTCTGTTCTGAGGCAACTCCCTTCCTCCTTGTCAGTCACGGGTTCTGTCACTTTTGATATCGGACACGCTATTTCCGGGCATTTCAGTTGTGTAGAAAGCTATGATACTGGGTTATTCAGGTCAGGTATAACGTTTCTTTGATGGTCATCTTTCATACGGGGGATGGTTATTTCATAGAAACATCGGCGAGCGTACTAGTACAGGCACATTTATACTGCTTGCCGAGTGAGGTCTAGTGTCTCAGCCTGACCTTAAAAATGACTTCAGGGAGATCTGGGACTTTTCTCTTCTTTCTTTGGACTCTGATCACTGCCATGAAACAACGGTAACAAGGGGTTAAGTTAGCGGTGTTTGTGAGTTGAACTGCGAAAGCCAAGATCTAAGACAAGGAACAAGTCGAAAAGTCCCAGATCTCCCTGAAGTCATTTTGAATGTCCTGCTTATACACTAAAATGTCTTCACATGGCAAGCAGCATGAATGTGCATGTCCTGGTACGCTCACCCATATTTCTCTGAAATAACCGTCCCCCGTATGCAAGATGACTATGAAAGAAACGTTAGAAATGACTTGAATAACGCAGTACATGTATCATAGCTCTGTGCACAACAGAAATGCGCGGAAGTAGGGTATCCGGTATCGAAAGTGATAGCATCCGTGACTGGCAAAATTTTCTCTTATGCGTACATCTCAACTGTTGGCGCACAAAGCGAAAAGACCGTACATCACAGCTACTACGTTTTATATGCGTGCAAGAGGAGTGGACTGCTAGAGGGATTTGTTTCCAATACTGAAATGAGTTAACATGCACATGCAAAAAAATGAAAGGAACAATACCAGGAACTTACTGGTTAAAGCATTCTCCGCTTGTGTTCGGTGCATGCAGTACTTGATCACTGTTCATCTCGTGATTACTCGACTCATGTCAACGACTCGACTGAAGGATGCCGGATGCCACACGGCCAAAAATCAACCATATGGTACCATGAAACCTGAACGGACCCCTATCTTCATGTCTTTACTTATCTCTTACTTACCGCCACCGCGAGCTGGTTACTAGTTTCGTTAGAGCGCAAGATGGCCAACTTGATGAGCGCTCACTGCACAACCGTCGGGTCTCGAAGGAGGGAAACACGTGTTTGCAACCGTTATTTGCTACTTCAATAATGCGTCTGCCTAGTGTTTTCTTTCCGTCTAGTGTTTTGTGAGTCACCCGCTCAGTTGTACATTCCATACGCTGCGCCACACTGCGCATACACGTTTGCGAAGTTACCTTCAATTAAAAAAATTATTATTAGAGTTGCACAAAAAGTACCTCGGACATTTTTTTGCTACGTCTTGCTAGGAAGACGGTGCATCGAATGACACCTTCATCACGCTTTTATCACGACATGCTCACACCGACTTTTTCGGTCAAAAATGTGCATTTTGTCGAATTTTTACAACTTCCCGATTCTTTTCTGCGGCTTAGGGTGCACCGGTGGGGTTGGATTTTTTTACGTTGTAAATGCAACGCCAGTGCTATATGACAAAAAAGTTTTAAGAAGAAATTCAAAAACTTTATATTGCAAAAAAATGGTAAACTTGCACAAACTTTGCAAATTTCGTGCACGCCACAAGCGTCGAGCCCGTCGAGTGTGATGATGAAAATTGCTTACATATCGTAAAATGAACTCTCCCCTACCAGATAAGACGCTTTTTAACGTGCTCCGTGTCTTACGTGGGCCGTAATACCTGCTTAAACCGACATAAGTTTTCTCCAAGCACTGCATCTTTGAGGGGCTCTGCACCCTATATATTTCAATTTGGTTAGAAAAGACCAATGTTCTGTTGCTTTCGGGGTCCATAAGGAACCACCAAAAAAATTCATATAAAATTCTAGGGGGCATCGAGCGGCACCTATGGATCACTTGGCGTGGAATGGCTCTGCTATCAAAATGTCATCGTCCTACCCTGCTCCTGACTTCTAACTGCTTCTGTTTGTAACTCCTTTTCTGAATAGGGTAAGGGTAATAGGGTAATAAGACCATGCGTGAACTCAATGTTTTCACAATATTTACTAACTATGTTCATGTCGGAGAACTGCCAATATAGTTATATGAAATTTGGACGAAACGATGCACATAAGATGATACACAACGAAATTCATCATAAACGTAAACAACATGCATATAAAAAAGAAGATACGAATATACATGACATTCTCAGGTAAACGCCCCCGTCACAACTTCCGTCGCCACGAATACTTCCGGTCCTCCCGCGACTAAGGATGCTCTGAACCAGCCACCATGCAGAACATGCAGAATGATATCTTTCACTTTCCTGGTTTGTTGATGGGAGGCGTATGAATGTGAGGCGTGAGGCGTACTCCTCATTGCGGCAATTTGGATTGCCATAAAAAGGCGTATACGGCCCTCTGTCTCCTCAGAAGCGATAACTGCATCAATCGGCATAGTGGTTGGCGCAGAGCGTGTTTGCCGCGAAACCGGATGTCATTTTGGCAACAAACCGGAAGCGGTACAGAAAGGCATGTATATCTATACACTCGCCGAGGACGCGTGCGTTGTGCGACCTGAGTTGTTACAACACGTGGCAGATTCGAATGGCCGACTAACGAGCTCCTGTCCGTACACTCTAAAACCAGACCTGCAACGCATAGCTTACTTTACGCCAACCATTGCTAAGAATTATTGGGTTATCGCTTCTGATTCGAAGGAAGCGAGAGGAAGGCGTACTCCTTTTTGTGTCAATTTAGGTATATGTGATAATTGACACAAAAAGGCGTACGCGCCCTGCTCCCTTCGAACCAGAAACGATAATCCTATGATTCGTAGCAATTTTTTGCAAGGTTTGCGTAGAGTGTGTTATGCGGTGAAATTCTGTTTTTACGGTGGAGAAATAGAGCCCAGGCACGGAAAACTGGGGAATCTCAGTGCCCGCTTCAGCAACTGCACAAAATGATGCCGTTGGCGCTCCCACTGTGTGGAAAGTGCGAGGCGTGCGCCTTTTTCGGTTAATTGACATAACTGCATAGGTATACCAAAAACAAGGCGTGTGCCTCCTGTTTTTAACCAATCAGGGGGTAGAACAATGTCATTAGGGATGGTGGTTGGCTAAGAGCATGCTATCTAGTGAAGTTCCATTTTTACAGTGCTGGGGCTATTACCCCTGCTCTAAAAACAGACCTTCACGACACGGGACGCTCTTAGCCAATCTCCATCCCGAATGACATCGTGCTGCCCCCTGATTGGTTAAAAACGAAAGCCGCGTACTCCTTGTTGGAACAATTATGGAGTTCTAATAATGGCGTACGCCGCGCGCTTACCACAAATCGGAAGTCATCAATGAATTATTTTGTGCAATGGTTGGTCTTCACTGTGCTGTAGTGGTGAAGTTCTGTTTTAGGGTGTACCAGACTGAGTTCTCAGTTCTTCCTAATTGTTGTTTCGACGTAATTCTCGGTTTAGACTGTCTATGCGATAACTCCGCCATCATCGACTGTGGCCGCCACGAGACGCTTCATTTGCCACGAGACGCCACGACGTTTTCATGTGCTGAGCGACCTTCAACCAAGTTACGACAGAACCTCGTGCGTTCCGAGCTCTGCGCCTTCACCAATCCGTTTTTTTTTTAGCTTCCTTTCTGCGTGGCAGCTTTGGCCGTTTTGTGGTGACCATGCGGGTCACGGAACTAGCTATCGGTCACTATGGTGAAGAACGCGCTTACAAAACACGAGACACGGGGACGGGACATACCTAACAGCTCCCGCTGGAGAAGGCGTACGTCTCCCGTTTTCAACAAACCAGCGCCGAGAACGATGTCGTTGCTGATTATGGTTTGCTAGGAGCGTTCTATATATGCTGAAGATCATTTTTAAGAGTGTGTACACAATAGCGTATTCAGTGTGTATCTTAAGAGGAAGAGAGGGACAACACTTCCTTAAGAGGAAGTGTTGCTCAACTGCTTACTTACCCGAAATCTCGCTTTCCGCTGTAAGGAACGATGACGAAGGTTTTAGAGAATTAGCTATGCGAAACATCCACATGACACGAAAATGCGGGTATGAAACACGACATACCCATGATTAAGAGGCTTTTGGGCACAGAAACAACGCGTAATCCGTGCAGGTCACAGCCAGTCGATGTCTATGCAGCCAACACTATATGTCGTCGTCTTCTGCTTCAAAAGAGTTGTTGTCGTAGCTTTCTCTTCTCCTGTTTCGCCTTCCACTGCATTTTTCTCTTCCGTTGAAATGTAGATCGAATCGTTTCTGTGTTCAATTCAACAAGCAGTGAACCTGGAACGAAAGAAAGGCGCCTTGATTTCCACTACGTGCCCTGAGGGAAGGGTTTCTTGCATCAAAAGGCAGTGCGTTGCCGAGCTGTTCTTCGACCAATATGCCTTTTTCAACTGGTCCTTTCCGACGCTTTTAAATATTGAAACCTTCATCTTGTGATATGTTTATTTTGAGTCATGCATCTAAAGAGAAATCCTCTTCAGCTCGCGGATACAGCTCAGGCGATCATAGCTGAAAGTCACTGAAAAGGTTAGCCAGCTGTAGGACTCGAACCCACATCTTCTGGATTACCGGTCCAAGGCTCTACCAGGCACTGTGACTATACATGGTCATCAAATCCTCTCCCCATCCTCCACGCGATATTATCGCCTGCACCGCTCGGTTTAAATGCTTCTCAAATGTGTCTCATAGACACCTTGTGTGTGTTGCACAAGCAATACTTGAGCGCGCAGCACAAGTCCTCCTTTGCAACGAGGAAATCATTTTCTGGGCCTACAAGTAGCGAATCATGAAGACGATTTACCTGGGTCATGACAACGAATGGCCTTTACAACATAATGACATGAGTTGGTGAAGGCATACGCTTACTGGATTATATGCGTGTGTTGCTCAACACTATTTACGTCATTCGTGCTGCTCATGACGAACGCATATCGGGCCTCAGCCTTTTTCTTTCAAACACGCGTAAATTACTTTCACAACAGGAAGTGTGCATGTCATGTCGTGCTCAACCAAAAAAAAAAAAAAAAAAAACGTATGATGCAAACATCCTGGAAGCAACCACAGCTCACACGGAAGAAAAAGAGCATAAAAATATCCAGAAGAAGGCAGGCAGTGGCACAAAAGACTTCTTCGTCAATGCAGTAAAGGACCTGAAGGACCAACTATAGGAAGCGAACGAGCACTATCAATCAAGGAAACACTAAGGCCGTTTCCACCTATTCAGCCGTTGACATTTGGGGTCACATACAGGGTGTTTCAAAAAACGTGTCATTCAGACTTTATAAAAAAACGGGGCAACGGAAAAATACGGGGTAAAGGGCACTTGTGTGGCAACTGAATTTGCCATCTTGCAAAAATATTTTAATTTGATTTTAATTAACATAAATTGAATTTCTTTAATTGAACTCCAAAATTTCCCAAGTCAACCTAACGTTTTTTTTACAGAATTAGAGAGCCTGTAGCGAACTTAGTCAGATCCACCAAGAAATCCGCTCGATATTGCAAAGGGTATTGCAAAAAAAGTCCCGAAGTTGAGGCTTCAGAGTTTCGGGTATTCGACAGCGCACCAAATCAGTCGGAAAAATGCGCGGAGGGCAGGACATGCTCCTGCCCCCATGAAGCTAGAACAGTTTATCGCCGGACCGGCGTGCAGCACAAGACGCGCAGATAACAAGGCAGGTGACATTCCACCATACGTTGATAAGCGGCAAACAAAAATGATTCCGCCTCTTTTTTCCCGCCCTGTGTTTTTTCGACCTTCTATCTTTCATGGGGGCAGGAGCATGTCCTCCTCTCCACGAATCTTTAGGTCTGATTTGGTGCGCCGTTGAATACCCGAAACTTTGAAGCCTCAATTTCGGGACTTTTTTTTTGGGCAGTTCCATTTGCAATATCGAGCGGATTTCTTAGTGGATCTGACTAAGTTCGCTACGGGCTCTGTAATTCTGTAAAAAAAAAAAAAACGTTAGGTTGACTTGGGAAATTTTGGAGTTCAATTAAAGAAATTCAATTTATTTCAAATAAAATCAAATGAAAATATTTTTTCAAGGTGGCAAATTCAGTTGCCACACAAATGCCATTTACCCCGTGTTTTTCCGTCGCCCCGTTTTTTTTATACAGTCCGAATGACACGTTTTTTGAAACACCCTGTATATTGCGAGGAGGTAGAGGGGTGATGATGAGGATGAAGAGGCCATGCTAATAATATAAAACTATATTTGTTAACCAGGACGACAGTGCGTCCGAACGCTACAAAGTTGAGTCGCCAAGTCTCTCTGACGGCGGGCCAGTAAGCTAATCACGACAGAGGCGCCGCGGTGAGTGGAGGAACTACATAGGCTCACGTTCCACCCAACCCTAAAAGACAAAGTCCACTGTGTACGGGAACTGGTAACAGGATGCAAAAAGAACAAAGTGCTTAAGACAGCTTAGTTTCATGGCATAAATTGGAAGTGTCTTTGGGGAAAAAGTCATGGGTTCGAATAGGCCACCGGTAATGCTACGTCCGCACTACGGCACTGAAGGCCGCTGTAGCAGCATTAGTGCCATCGGATGATGGCAGCTCAGTTTGAACGTGAGCGCACAGAGCGCGATTAAAACCAGTTGTTCTCCGCCAGTCACCGGGTACTGTTGTCAGTCCTTTCCTGCGCCACATTTGACCCGAACCAGGACATACGCAAACCTTCGTCTGGTTTCATGGAACCCTCCCGCCGCAAACTGTCCGCGCTGCTGGCACACCGCTGCCCGCAACTCCGACAGCGTACCCGGCGATTTCGGCCACCGCCCCGCCACAGCTGCGACTTCCCCCCTTTTTGGCGACAGAACCCTCGGTCGTGGTTCCGGCAAGTGGAGTCACAACTTGCGCTTCGGCACATACAGAGCCAACAGTCGAAGTACTTCCACGTCCTTGCAGACCTTCCTCCGGAAATTGCGGCCGAGCTGGATGATGTCCTCGCCACAGTCTCGCTTATTGAGGCCTACGACGTTCTTAAGAGCGCCATTTTGGATCGCCTGGAAGTTTCCGAACGTGCCCGGTTTCAGCAGCTACTTTCTGAAGAAGACCTTGGTGACCGTAAGCCATCACAGCTGCTGCACCGAATGAAGCAGCTGCTCGGAGATTCCGCCAGTCAGAGCCAGCAGCCGCTCTTGCGGGAATTATTCCTTCAGCGTCTGCCGCAGGCAATGCGCATGGTTCTGGCAGGATCCGAAGACCTCGGCCTTGACAAGCTTGCTGCTTTGGCAGATCGGATCGAAGACTATTCTGCGCCTGGGAATCCGCCGGTGGTGGCAGCGGCAACACCCGCTCAGCCTTCACGCTTAGACCGCATAGAAGAGAAGCTTCAAGAGCTAACGGACGCGTTCCACTCCCTCTCTGCAAGTCCCTCAAGACGTCATCGCCGCTCCACTTCTCGACCTCCACCGGCCCGTCGTCAATCGTCTACCCCTCCGCCTCCGCCGTCAGAAGATACTCGTTCCCGTGCCACCCTTTGTTGGTACCACCACCGCTTCCGACATCGAGCCCAGCGCTACATTTCACCCTGTGCCTGGCAGGGAAACTCGCGGGCCTATCACTGATGGTGGCAAGCGATCCCGGCCCAACCCCCAGGCGCCTTTTCGTCGTATGTGATCGCGTTGCTGGATACGGCCTCCCGGTTGATACCGGCGCTGAGATCAGCGTGCTCCCAGCGTCTGCCGCAGATCGTCGCCGTTCACCCAGAGGCTTTTAACCTTCAAACTGCCAACGGTACCGCAATCAAAACGTACGGCCTACGCTCCTCGACGTTGGACCTTGGCCTGAGGAGGACATTTCGATGGGTCTTCGCTCTTGCGGACGTCTCGCAGCCTATTCTAGGCGCCGATTTCTTGGCTGCCTTCAACCTGTCCGTTAACGTCCGCCATCGACGCTTCCTTGACAACACCACAACGCTTGAAGTGAAGGGCCTGTCTTCTCCGGAAGTCCCAACTGGTATCCGCGCGCTACGTCCCGCTTCCCCGTATGACGCGCTCTTGGACGAGTTTCCGGACATCACCAAGCCCTGCAACTTGAAGGCACCGGTCAAGCACGACGTGACCCATCATATTACTACCACTGGCCCTCCAATCTCCTCCCGCTTCCACCGCCTCCACGGTGACCGCCTGGCTATCGCCAAACGCGAGTTTGACCACATGCTGGACTTAGGTATCATTCGGCAATCCTCCAGCAGCTGGGCATCCCCGCTACATATGGTGCCGAAGAAGGACCCAGGCGATTGGAGGCCATGCGGCGATTATAGGGCTCTCAATGCCACGACTATTCCAGACAGATACCCTCTACCTCACATCCACGATTTTACTGCCAGTCTTGCGGGCTGCACCGTCTTCACGACCCTGGACTTGGTGAAAGCCTATCACCAGATTCCGGTGCACCCGCCTGACATACCTAAGACGGCCGTCATAACACCCTTTGGACTCTTTGAATTTGTCAAGATGCCTTTCGGGTTACGCAGTGCTGCACAGAGCTTCCAACGCTTCATCAACAACGTCCTGCGAGGCTTGCCTTTCGTCTACGCCTATATTGACGACCTCCTCATTGCAAGCGCCTCGCAGGAGGAGCATATTGTGCATCTCCGGCAGGTATTCGCACGTCTCCAAGCCCACGGCCTTGTCATTAACGTTAAGAAGTGCAGTTGCGGGCTGAGCGAAGCGAAGTTTCTGGGATACAATATCGGGGATACAATTCTGGGATACAATATCGATCAGCACGGCGTTCGTCCTCTCGAAACCAAGGTGGAGGCCATTCGTGAATTTCCCCGTCCGCAATCGGTACGGCAGTTGCGACAGTTCCTTGGCCTGCTGAATTTTCATCGGAGGTTCATCCTCGGCTGCGCACGCATTGTCCAACCGCTCACGGACCTCCTTCGGGCGCTCAAGTCGGCGACCTCCCAGTTGTCCTGGACGCCGGAAGTCGAGGCCTCATTTGTCGAAGCGAAAATCGCCCTTGCCAATGCAACACTGCTCGTCCATCCAATTCCTTCTGCACCAACCCGCCTCATGACTGATGCTTCTACCACGGCTGCTGGCGCCGTTCTACAGCAGTTCGTTGATGGCATGTGGCAGCCGCTTGGTTTTTTCTCTCGCCGCCTGAAGACCGCCGAGGCCCACTACAGCACGTTTGGGCGCGAGCTTCTCGCTGTATACGCGGCCGTGCGACACTTCCGCTATCACATGGAAGGGCGTGACTTCCACATTCTGACCGACCACAAGCCGTTGTCATATGCATTCTCTGGCAACCACTCCGGCTACTGTGAGCTTGAGATCCACCCACTTGCTTTTATCTTTGTTTTGCACCGACGTTCGCCATATCCCCGGCGTTGAGAACTCGGCAGCTGACGCTCTTTCACGCATCAATGCCATTCCCTACTTGCCATCCCCGGTGAGCGTCAGTGATCTCCTCAACGCCCAGGCTAATGACGCTGAGATCAAGGATTACCTCGCTGGCGAATCCTCCCTCGTCCTTCAAAAGATACACCTCCCTGGTTGCGTCGACCCTCTTTTCTGCGACGTGTCCGCTGCGCATCCTCGCCCCTTCGTACCCGAGCCGCTACGCCGCCGGATCTTCAGCGAGTACCACAGCCTCGCCCACACCGGCGTGCGCGCTACACAGAAGGCCATTGCAACCCGCTACGTCTGGCCAAATATCAACAAGGACATGCGAAGCTGGACCCGCTCCTGTCTTGCTTGCCAGCGGACCAAAGTTGAACGCCACATCCAGACGCTATTCCAAGCGTTCCCCACGCCCGCAGGCCGGTTCTGCCACGTTCATTTGGACCTCGTTGGCCCACTTCCCTCTTCACTCGGCTGCCGGTATCTCTTCACCTGCGTGGACCGCTTTACGCGCTGGGCAGAGGCTGTACCCATCCCAGACGAGACGGCGGATACGGTCGGCCGCGCGTTTCTACTCGGTTGGGTCGAGTGCCCTGACATTGTGACCACCGACAGGGGACGCCAGTTCACATCCCGCTTCTTCACGTCTCTTCTGAAAGCTATCGGAGCCAAGCATATGACGACGACGGCCTACCACCCCGCCGCAAACGGTATGGTGGAGCGGCTGCACCGCCAGCTAAAAGCCGCTCTCTGTTCCCAGCCTGAGCCCACTAACTGGGTTGACCATTTGCCATGGGTGCTCCTCGGCCTACGCTCCTCGCTAAAGCAGGATCTCAAGTGTAGCTCGGCGGAGTTAGTCTTCGGCTCCCCTTTGCGCTTGCCTGGTCCCAGCAAACCACAGATATCCCAGCGATATCCCAGTAACATCCCGGCGTGGACGTTCGGATATCCCAGGGATTTGCCCAGAGAGCCCGTAGAAGTCCTTTGTACATCCATAGGACTAGCAAAAGACCCGCTTTTGTACGTTTCAAGAACGTCCTATAAATATCGCGACGGGATATTCGGACGTTCAGAGGATATTCCCGTTTGCATGCTTGTTGTCGTTTGGAATATTTATAGTGGTTTATGCTGACATTCACCCAAAATGAAACAAGAATATGCTGTAACATATCTTTTATTGTACCACACACATAATTTTTTGCAGTGTATCGTATAACATTTTTTAACGTAGTTACGGGTGCAGAAACTCAAAATCCTGTCACGCTCAGCTTCTCACTGCCCGCTCGGAACGAGAATTGCCCTATTCCCGATTCACTTCCCGTTCCCGTCCACTTTTGTTGCAATAAAGCGTAACTATAACAGAACTAATAACACACTTCACGTAAGATTTTGAAAATATGGAAGCAGGATTGCGGGGACGTTCGTTAGGCCTAAAGTTTCGGATTACAATTCATCTGCATAGCTCACACACAATTCCTAGTTTGTTTTACACACAACTGTGGAGAGGAACATTTACATTGTTTGCTGCAGGATTCATTCTTGTTTGGCACAAACGGAAATGGATTCTTGAGAAGCACAACAACGAGCACCAATATATACACATCGTACATCCCGCTCCAAAGCGGTAGAGTGGCAGCATGAGTGGCAGTGGATTGTGGTGGCGGTAGCTTGCGCCCCCTTGCCTAATAAAGCGTTAGGTAACAGGTGGAAACTGATGATTTTTTGTGTACTCGTATGTAATAAACCTACCAACACATTTTGCGATCACGTAATCGACGCATATGACACTATCGACGTCTTCAAGCAAACCCGAATGAACCGAAGGTTTTAGTGGTTAAGTGCAAATGGCACTTTTACGAACGAAGAATGGACTACGGAGGCCATCTTCAGTCATGTTGTGTACAAAACGATCAGAGAGTTGGTCTGAAAAAAATATCAGGAATATATCGGCGATTCTCAGAAGAGTGTGTGATGCCACATTCCTTTTCTCGACCAAGTCCAGAAATATCTATCACCACTGCTGCACATGTACTGACGCATAACACTATAGGATCAAGGAAGAAATTCACGATTCGTAATGCAAAATAAACAATTCTTATTCATGATTAAAACAGTCCGGGATGTCCCAGGGATGTTCATAGGATGTTGAAATTTTGGAACGTCTGCAACGTGTTTGGGATCATGTCATGGATGTCCACTGGACGTGCGGACAACATTGCGACATTCGAGACGTTCGCGACCTATTCTGGACATCCATGGGATATTAGTGGTTTGCTGGGGTGACTTCCTCGATCCCAGCCCGAAGCCTCCCCTCGCCGGTGACGACTTCGCAACGCACCTCCGTCAGCATTTCCAGGCCGTCAAGCCCGCGCTACCTCGTCAGCCTTCCCATAGGAAGATTTTCGTGCACCCGGATTTGGCCAATGCCTCTCACGTCCGGGTGGATCATGCCAAGCCACCCTTGACCCCTGCATATGCTGGCCCTTACAAGATACTGGCCCGCAGCGACAAGACCGTAACAGTCCACCTTAATGGCCGCCGCGAAACCATCTCCCTCGACAGGTTCAAGCCCGCTCATCTTGAGACACTCGTCGCCCCTGTGCATCTCCCCGACCTTCCCTCCCACTGTGCAGGCCCTCAACGCCCACGCTCTGTCCCTCGGCGCAATGTTTCCTGGCATTCTCCCCTGGTTACCACCAGGGTCTAGGGGGGGAGGCCTGTAGCAGCACTAGTGCCATCGGATGATGGCAGCTCAGTTTGAACGTGAGCGCGCAGAGCGCGATTCTCCGCCAGTTCTCCGCCATTTCCTACTATTTCAAAACCTCCGAATATGGGTGTTGAAGACACACAAAAGTGAAACCCTCCATTGCGTGTCACCATAGATTGACAAGTTACCCGTCAAAAAGAACTCGTTACCGTGTGAAAAATGTAAGTTAATAACGAAGTTCTTCATCGTGAATTGTAACTCGCAGCAACTGAGTTACTTAAAAAAAGAACGAGTTAAGGCGGGGTCCCATAGCCTCGATTTGAGCAGCAGCAGCAGAGCAACAGCAGCGGAGCAGCAGAGCTGCAGCGACACGAGCGGTCCCATAGCACTGGGCGAGAGCAGCAGCGCTGCCGAGCTGCAGAAATTCCCTGCTGCTCCCGTATCCGAATTTTTGGTTGCTGTGCTGCCGTGTTGCTCTGCAGCCGATCGTGCACGCCAATCAGAACTATTGTTTACGTATGGAGCTGTTCGGTAGTGTTCAGTGTAGCAAAGCTGGTGAGTGATGACTTGTTTTCTTTTGCGTCGGACGATGTGCAAGTGCTTTTACAAGCGTGCCTTTCAAGTGCAGTGGTTTCTCAATCGACAAAGAAGCAAGGTTCAATCGTAACACTCGCTTTTCTTGTCATTTTCATTATATGTATATGCAGAATATGGATTACTACGAATAAAGTGTTCAACCCAACCCGCGTTATCGGTTTATTCACGATGCGTATCATAAAAGGATTATAGAGGGGTGACTTTTCGGCACCGTGAAGGCGCCATCCTCATTAGTACTTTGCAGGAGCCGTGTAGCTTCTGTACCTGTGTGTTATCGCTTGTTCAGGGTCATATATTGCCGACAAAAAGCCTTGAGCCATGGTTCCCATCAGTGTCAGTGCTACCAAGCTTCCACTTTGTCAGTCTTCACTATGTTCTGTCCGAGTGACGATCTTCGAGAACGATTAATTCTGGAAGTCCAAGAGAGACCCCCTCTCTGGAACAAATGGGATAGTAGATACAAGGATCGACATGAAGTTTCCAGGTTATGGCTTGAAGTCCAGGAAGCGATGAACCATCCAGAGATGACAGGTAAGAAACACTTTATTGCAGAGCAACTTGAAAGCAACACTTATAGCAAGGGTCTTAAAAAGATTTGGCAAGCTGTAGAATTTGCCTTGCTCTTCCTTCCTGAGTACTCTTACTGCTTAAGAACAGTGAAAGTGTATTACGTGTTTTGCAGCTTTAAAAAAAAGTTGGTTTTCTGTTCCTCATGCACTTGAAGCCTTCTACCTCAAGAGAGACCCTGCTAGCATGGTGTAGTCACTGGCCATATATCAGATACGTCTACATGTGACAACATGAGTAATGATCCTCACAAAAACAATAATGATGCAGACATTCATTTCAAAGTATTGAAATTGGTTCATTCCACACAACGGCCAATATGTAAGAAGATGATATGCACAAGGGATCCTTGCACACTGTAAAAGAAAATAGAAAGTGCAGGTGGAGGATTGCAACCATACAAGGATGAACTTAATCGTAGAAGGTTTCCTATTACAGCAAATTTCTCTAATGTGTGTCATATAAAGCTGCTGTGCTTTGGATATTGATATACTCTCGATTGTTATTTGACAACCATGGAACAAGCAGATGCGTATAAAAGTTCCTTTGGTTGGTGTCTGTAGCCTACACATGAGGTTTTGGAGAATGTCAGGGGGTTTTCTTCCCGTAACTAAGGAATTTAGGCTGTAAGCTCTAAGTTGTTGAGACACAACTGTCAAAAGAAAATGATATGTATATATTTTTTAACCAGAGACTAATCCAAGTTTGGTTTTGTTTGCGTCAACACAAAATTTCTTGAATAGCTGGTAGGCTGAATGACAATGCGATCAGACTATGAATTTCTGTTAGAAAGAGTGCAAAGGCTGCCACTGTGTTGAAAATGTACAAAAAGAAACATTACATAGCAAAATGTTTCAAGTGTGTACAGTCAAACTCCTTTACAACGAAACTCAGGGGACAGCAAAAAAATTTGCAGTAAAGGTTTTTTCGTTAAAAAGGATGTCTCTTATTGGACCTATAGGCTCCGGCGGGACCGCAAAAAAAAATTTGCTGTAGTGGTATTTTCGTTAAAAAGGTGTTCGCTATGAAGGAGTTTGACTGTATTACGCCTGTAAAAAATCATGTTAGTATTACATTGCTAGCGGACAAGAAAGGTCCCTTTCACATGAACGCCTTCACTACATTAAACTATCATTGTAAATGTCAGATCGGCTTCACTACTCAAAGCTGTGTCAGCACATGCTCTAAAGGGTATGCCTTTCATTATTTCATGGGCCATCATGGGTAGTACAGAAAAGAGTGCTCACAAGATTAGGCACTTCACATGCTAAGTCTGCACATCAAATTTTGAGTGCACAACCATATGGTGTGGAGCACGTACTTGCTTGCCCTAGGCTAGGAGAAGTTCCAAAATACATTTTTTGCTCGCTTAAACACAAAATAACATATGAATGTGAGTGCACAAATAAGGGGCAACAGACTGACATGAAGCTTTGCAGGTCAGTGCTTTGTCCCCTTTCTTTTTTGTACTTTTGCCAGATGTATTGGGAATGTTCTAAAGCAAAACTCTTGGCATTTATTGAACTGTCCACACAGCAGCAATGATTATAATGTGTTGTAACCATGGGTATAAGCATACAAAATGTAGGTTGCAGCTAGTTAATGTTTACAAATGTACAACATCTTAGTGTTTCATTTACTCTTTTGTAGTATAACTAGCAGCTCTATCTGTTACTTTACAGGCTACTACTTAAAGCCCAATAAGTGTAATTTGATGTCTTTTTGTTTTTGTTTTGTTTCACTTGTAGTGTCCTAGCACAGTTATGCCATTTTATAAAAACGAAGGATATCTCATGGATCCTAACAGCACAGCGGGGAGTTCATCTAAGGCCATCCTGACTGCATGTGAGACTACAGAATTTGTGTAATTCCTGCTTGAAGGAAAAATGGTAGTGTACCAAATTGAAGCCTCGAGAAAACAATGCTTGGCAAGGATATATGAAAAACATTGCAGTAACTGAATAACTTGGTAGTTACACTTTGAAGTCACTTTAAACAAAGGTGACAGCTGGTTACAGTTACAAGACATTTTTACAAAAAAGTTACTAGCCACACTTACAAATTACTACCAAACACTAGTAGATGGAACTACCACTGCTACTTATTCGTATGGGAGGCATCCATTTAAAATGCCAGTGTAAACATAAAAAACAATACATCATGCATGTACTTGTCAAAATGCTTTCAATTCCATGTGCAATTTCTTGAGCCTTCTGAACGTATGGATAAAACACACGCACACATGTTCAGGCAGTCAGAACTGTGAGAACACTACAATAACATCATCTTTGCTTATTATGCTAACACACACAAATAAAATTGTTCAGTAGATAGACTACATTTAAAACATATCATACATTATGGAGTACTCTAATGGATGCACTTGTATCATATCTACAGTGGACATGTGCAAAAAATCATGGAAGAAGCTGTACGACAGCTTCAGGAGGAGCTATACAACTTCCAAAAAAGCTGCAGCTAGTGGTGCAGGACTTGATGACATCCTTGAGGCAGAGCAGAGTGGAGAAGCCCACAAGTGGAAATTCTACAGCGCTCTCCTTTTCCTCAGGGATGTCGTCGCCCCAAGAAGGTAAATGTCACTGTCTTATGTACCACTGTCAATGCATCATTGACATAGGTCCCATCCCCATTAACGGTAATATATAAAATGTTGAATGCATATAACATATAAAATGCACTGTCTTGTCATAGGACAATATGCAACCGTCCCCAAGAACAACGTGCAGCGACCATTGAAGACCTTGCACACATGGAGCCGGAAGTTCAGGTAACGCTAAATAAGGTGGTATGCTTGTACAGGTTACCAAAGAAGTATGTAAATCATATTATTCAGCCCTAGTTAACATGTAACAGAGTAAAATTCTAAATACCCAACCTACTAAAATAATCGAGACACATTTGAGCAGAATGCTAAATAATTCAACACAAAAACCCCTATGTATTAATTACAAGAACTTTGTTTTATGCAAGGAAGTCTTGCAATTAATGAGTTGATAGATGTTTCTAACTGTCCTCTTTGCATTTCAAAGTACAATCTTCTCCACAACTTGAATTGTTCTTTCACGTCTTTTTCTACACTTTCAGAGTACAAAGTAACTCATTACGTTTAAGATATTATAATCCATGAAAATTTTGTTAGAATGATGGGTAAATTGATACAGTCAGAGTGTGCATATGAATAGTCCCTCAGGACTCCCTTTGATATCTTCCCTAGCTTCTACAAACCCTCAGCATTCACAAACCTGCCATTCAGGCAAACACACTGCTCCTTGTACTACTAAGAACTTAAAGCACCCTCCGCTCCTGCAAGACATGCCTTTACTGCAGAGGAGCCAGGGTAGCACGAAATACCTTGCATCTTGCATATGTAAGTGGCATCTAATCAAACGAAACAGATCATAACCTTCCTACATCCCCCCCAAAAAGTAAATGAATGTGAATATCCCGGAAGTTCATTTGAAAAATAAGTACAACTTACAGCTCAAAAGTACTTTAAGATGCTGTACGCTGAACTTTAAAGTTAAAGTACTTGTAAAGTTACCCTCAAAAGAATGTATGACAGAACAACTCGACTAGAGTATGATCGATATATAGAGCCTGAAGTTTTCAAAAAATATTTTTCTCTAAATTTCGGGGGTAAAAGTCACGTAAATAATCATGTGCACAAAATTCCTGTGAATTTGGGTGAGAAAACTTCTACTATGCTAAATTCGGGGCGAAATCGGGCTCAGTTACTTTATTACTAACTGTAGTGGTTTGGTTGTAGTTTGGGGATGTAACTGCATTTGCTGCAAAACACGCACAGGTAAGTTAGTGCATTCCTACAGATGTCCCAGTGAGGGGAATCTGCCGGGCAAAAATTGGGTTTCATCCGAAGGACTCAAACTTCAATTCGAGGTGCAAATTCGGGGAAGAATCCGGTGAAACCCTAAAACTCCAGGCTCCAGTTACATGTATGAAAGTGGAAAATGTGGAAGCACTAGGAAACGTAATACTGCACATGTCAGATGTTCTAGCATTTGTTCAAAATCTTATACACAATGAAGGTTTCGAGAATTTTTGAGAACTTTGTGGAATTATTCATGATGACCATATACGTTGACAGCAAAAGTCA
The DNA here is from genome assembly GCF_037126465.1 of Ornithodoros turicata. NCBI lineage: Eukaryota > Metazoa > Arthropoda > Arachnida > Ixodida > Argasidae > Ornithodoros > Ornithodoros turicata. The sequence goes on along the minus strand of NC_088203.1, from coordinate 6,613,443 downwards.
CAGAGCACTAAACTGAATGCACTTCTTTCATGCCTTAGGTGGACGTCGCTGCAAATGAGGACATGAGCATTGCAGAACATGATTATTTCTGTGCTGGGCCATCCAGGGCAGGCAGTGCTGTGCCATCCAGGGCTGGTAGTTCTGTGCCATCCATAGTCACAGGTGAAGAAGGCATGGTGGAAGAGGAGGAAGAAGACGTGCCTCTTGCTTCAGCAAGTGCAGCGCACAGGCCACGAAAGAGAAGGCGAGTGTCTCAGACAGACGACAGCAACATCGCTGAAGCTCTCCGGGCTCTGACGGCCGAGTTGCATTGCTCAACTGTAGAGCTGCAAGCCGCTGTAGATGCCCATGAACACTTTGGGGGTCTTGTGAGTGCCCTGCTGAGGGAGGTTCCACGAGCTTTGCAGCACCTGTGCCGGGTTACACTCTTGCAGGTGCTAGAGTCATTCATGGAAGGCAAGATTGTGCACATTGTAACACAGCAGGAACCGTTAGTAATCATTTCTTCCACTCATATCTTTTAGAGAGCTGCTTTTCTTTGTCACTTTCCAATTTTTCCTCCCATTTTTTATACGTACAATGCATCTGCAGACCTTCCTAGAGTGGCTCCTTGACACCAGCCTTCGCCCACTGCCAGGAAACTGCACCTTCGGCGCTCACGAAGTAGTCGGCAAAAACGTTTCTCACACTTGCTGCCTCACGTGAGAAACGCCTTGCAAGCGTCGGTCTGAGGTCCTCCAGGGCATTTGCAGGATTCCTGGCAAGCAGGTTCCTCCACTGGCCATCCTCGGCATCACTGGCATCAATGTTGCGGTCTGCGAACCCTTCAATGGACAAAATCTGTAAGCCTTACATTCAGCAACACCATAAGATTGCACAGTTTCACTGGTTTCTTACCTCTTATACAGCTAAGTGCGAACATATCTTTTCTAAATATATACAGCACTTTCTCTGAGATGAAATCAATTGCAGTATAGCATACGCTGAAGGGCACTCTTTAGGAGGGCATTAGCAAACTCCTAAGTCTCAATTAACTTTTTCATTATCAAAGCTATGAACCTGTCCCAATGAGAATATCTGGTCCCTTCGGTCACCTGATACCGGAGCCGTTCTCAGAACAAATGTCCGTTCGATAGGTCATCCGAAAAAATTTGTGAAGAAACAAAATGTTTTTCCTTTATTTTGTTCATTATGCATCTTCAGAGACGTGTCTTTCCTTCACCCCAATGTGAGAGAGTAAAAGAGCACACTATCGCCACTTGCGTCCTGATAATAGATTAATCAAAAACAGAAAATGTGACCCAAGATAAGGGCAGCTCCGATAGAGTCACCCGATACATTTGTTTTCATTTTGTTTCCGCAAGTTAAAGCTCATCTTCCTCGCATTAGGCGGCACTGTGCTCCTTCGTCCTTCAGATTGGGGGTGAAGGAAAGACACGTCCCCGAAGATGTGCACTGAACAAAATAAAGGAAAAAAATGGTGTTCCTTCTCGGTGTTTTTGCAGAGGATCCCTCAAACAGATTTTTGTTTTGAGAATGGTTCCGGTATCAGGTGATCGAAGGGACCAGGTATTCTCATTGCGACAGCTTCGTAGCTTTTATAATTAAAAAGTTTATTACTGAAGGTGAAATAAGACATTACCTTAGGAGTTTGCTAATGCCCTCCTAAGGAGTGTCCTTCAGCATAGGCTATATTGCAATTGATTTCGTATCTGAAAAAGTGATATATAAATGTTGTTAAATAATATGTTTACATTTACCTGGGACACCCTGTATATTCTTTTTGTTGAAAACATTGGAAAACGAGTAGACTTTCATTATTGTTCTGCAATACCCTTGTTTTGTACCTTTTTGTACCAGCTTAGTTGGTAAGCAGCTTGTTTGTGCAACCTTTGTTCTACAATAAACATAGTACTCCATAACAATTAAACTGTGCTAGTGATCTCTTCGATGTTAAGCATTATATACTGAAATATGTTTTTGTTTCTGGAACTGTAAAGCCCATGTTTTGATGTCTATCAAGGTACACAGACAAATAAAAGCTTGTGCAGAATCCAACAATACACATGCATTTTCTTTTCCCTTCCTAATCCGAAATGTGTCACTGCATAGTTTATTAACAGGACCTCATGTTTTAGGGCGGCATGTGGTAAAATCTATTTTTATCCCTAAATTACGTTATCATCACCCTGAGTAAAGCCCCATGCCTCAAAAAAAAAATATGCTAGATGTTTTGCACTCATCATAATTGCTGAGATTGCTGTGTTCACCCAAAACAAACAACACGTCTTTCTTTTTGTTTGTTTGTTTGTTTGTTACGTGCAATATCACCCTGTTTTATAGTTCCTGAAATAAAACCTAATTTTTATGTCCCAATATTTTGAAAAATACTCATAAACACATGAGTCTATGTACCGATGCTGCCTTACCTGGTGGACAGTACGCTTCCCTGCCTGGTGCTGTCTCCTCCTGAACCCTGAGAAAGTTGTGCAGAACAACACAGGCTTGCACCAGAAGGTCCACGTTTTCCACCTTCACATTGATGGGTCGCCTGAATATCCGCCACCGTGATGCGAGGATGCCAAAAGCATTCTCTACACACCGCCTGGAACGTGTATCAATATAAATGTAATGCAAAAATAGTCTAAACTAAACTATCTAAACTTTCTAAATTATGAGACCACATCCTGCATATTATCTGCCTATGGTACTTCTTCTTGGAAAAATAAATAAATAAACAAACAAACAAACAAAATGTACATGAAGATCTGCAAAGCTAATACTTTCCTACATATATGGATTAGTCTTGCCATTTATTGACCGAAACATTTTTACTGCTTCTGCTCAGATGGCATGTCGCTCTAAACACTTTTCACGTTACATGTTACAATAAAACAATGATATGAGTGACCTCATCAAGCCACGTGTAGTGGCTTTTTGTTCCGGGTTCCAGCCCCTTATGTAGGCTAAAACAAATATTAAATAAATAAATAAATATGTTGGCAAAAATGCACGATGTCTGACATCGAAGGCTACCTAGTGCAAGATTGTGGGGACTGCATCTGCTTGGCCCTTTCCGGAGTTATCTACATAGCTTGAGCATAATGCATGCCGGACAAAACCATACAGTACCTAGCATGTGACAGCCGTATGTTGTACACACGCTTGGTGTCATCGAGGTCGGCACCTGGAAAGGGCCGCAAGAAGTCAGGGCGCAGCTGAAAGGCCTCGTCTCCCACAAAAACGTAAGGGGCCTCCAAGGACGAACCAGGAAGCCTCCTTGCTGCTGGGAGTCCGAGGCGACCAGCTTCGAGGTCTTTGCCCAACGAGCAGGATTTAAAAACCCCGCCGTCAGACTGGGACCCATATGCCCCGATGTCCGCATACAAAAACTTGTACTTTGCATCGGCTACGGCCATTAGGACGATGGAGTGGGAGCCCTACAATAAAATGCAGATTTGTAAAATATGCTCCAACTAACTCTGGCAAATCTCATAGTGTCACACCACCTTGTAGTTGTAAAACATGGACCCTGCACGGTGTGGGGCTTCAATGATGATATGTTTGCCGTCCACAGCCCCAATGCAGTTTGGGAAGGACCATCTTTCCTCAAACTGCTTCGCTGACTGGGCCCACACATCTGGTGACGGGTTCTGTGAAGTAGCAACAATTAGCCACCGGTCTGAAAATTGCCATTCCTACAAAAAGACGAGGACATGGCAGCAGAAAGTGCTGGCACTCCTTTCGGTATTTGGTTGCACAATGGAAAAATACGAAGCATGCGACTAACATAGGCCTTGAAAGAACAAATGCCCTACACACTGGTAGCGCTGCACTATGTAGTTATAGGCAATGGTAGTGCAACATGCGTGCAACAACTTCAAAAAAGACTGCCTGAGGAAACCAAGTTTCTTAGTTTTTCTGAATGACAAACTGTATGCTCTGTATGCACTGTTGCAAAGTTATTTCAAAAGGTAAAACAAAGCAGTGAAATGGGTAATATAATAATGTTTCAGTACTGCTGTAGATGGTACATGTATTCAAAAATTTTAAAAACATCAAATTGGTATGTGTTCACCAGCATGTATGCAACAACAAATGTGTCGCACTCAGGGCCAGCGATAGGGGAGGGAGTAAGGCGACCTCCACAGGTCCCGCGCTCGAAGCCCTCAACCAAGGATTAAATTTGTTTTTAAATATCTAGTATGCACCTAATCGTGTGAAACAGGCCCTGCGATGTGCCTTTCCCTCAGGCCCCGCACACCCATAGGATCGGCCCAGGTCGCACTTAGTGTAAGATGTGTTCACCACCCCACCACACTCTGCTCTACTACACCACATTTATCGCTCGACACTCACGGGAAGGTAGATTGGCATCAGCTCTTCCCACAGCGCCGTGCATGTCTCATACACAATCCTTTTGATTGTCGTGAAGCCAATCCGGAAGCTGTATGCAACACTGCTGAGGTAACTGCCGGACGCCAGGTACCTGCATGAGTCCACAATGCTGATTATGTCAGCATCCCAAACAAATGCCCACAGATGCAAGAAATATATAATAATCAATATTTGTAAGGAAAGACATTCTTCCTGACGGGTTAAACTAGCACCTTACCAATGGATCATCACCACATCTATACATGCAGGAAGAAAAATTGCCTCTTCTTCACAGTGTGGGACACAAACTTGCCTCAGTGTGATGGCCAGTCTGTGTGCAGGTTCCAAAGCTCGACGACCCTGGGGGTGCTTCTCCAGTCTGTGCTTGACGAGGCTCAGCAGATAGTCGAATTGTTCAGGAGACATGCGCACATACCTCCTGAACGCAGCAGTATCGTGGAGTCTCATCTTTGACATCTGCAGATGTGATACCAATAGCACTACATTCAGCACTGCATACTGTTTAATAGTAGGTTTGAAGGCAGTGTTATCTTACTTACCAGTGTGTGGAAGTCCCCCTCAGTCTCTCTCGCTCGCCACAGGACACTTACCCATTGCGAACGCTTTTTTGAGTGTTTGCGCTTCGCGCGACGTTGGAGGGCCAATAAAGCTGCGCTTATTCTCAGCAAAATTCGCCTTCGCTTAAGAAGTAGCAATCTCTGGTTCCAGCGCGGCATTCTCGCTAAGTGCGAACTTAACGAGCGAAGCGTGCGAGAACAGAGTGATGCCTCCAGATAGAAAAGTTGGTCCTTCGAAAGGGGAAAAAGTGGAAAGTTTCCCATTTGGGGAAAGAGGAACGCTGTCCTAATTCTTTTCAGCTTCAGTTTTAAGTGGCCTTGGGCCAGTTCCCAGTGGCCTTGCATACTTGGGGACAAGGAAGAAATGTAAGCAGGAGGCTGTATTTCTAATAGTTCTCACACAAGGTTTTATTTCACAAAATTAGGCGAGCATTTTGTAGTTTGTGCACAATTAAAGCGTAAAATGTGACACAACATTTCGCTGAAAAGTTACTGTGCCATCAGAGTACGCAACAACTCATGCAACACGATGCTCACAATCCTACGTTGAGGAACTTGGACACGAGAAGGAACATATGACTAGTCGATCGAACACATGATTACACATCGTTAGTGCATTTATGCGATCGAGTTGCGAGATTGTTTTGTTGTATGTTGTCGACTGTTCCCACTGGCGCCATGTATTTTGTAGAATGAGTACAAATCACAATACAGAATGAACAGTACACAAGAAAAAGCGTGTGCAACATCGTCCTTATCTATCTGTTCCTCAAAGTTCACTTGAGAGTTCACAGTAACATGGTAGGTGTAGGTACACTCCACACCGCACAAGCACTTCGCCACCATTTTCACCAGAATGTAAACAATAACACGGTTGCCAACACGTTCTGGTCCTTTACGCCACTGCTGCCGCTAAACTAAAAACGAGGCTATGGGACGCCTCAAGCAGCGCTGCTATAGCAGCAGAGGACTGCTCTGCTGCCCTGTAGCCCTGTTGCTGCTGCCGCGCCGCTGCTGCTCTGCTGCTGTTGCTCGATAAAAGCTATGGGACCCGGCCCTTACTTCCAAGTACAAAATCCGGGCACAAAATAGCATTACGCAGGTGCAGCGCGCACGAGCAGTTGAGTTAGACCTTGTGTAGCACCTTGTTAGCACCTTGTGTAGCACCTTGTAGGAATTTGTACCTTGTTAGACCTTGGTTGTTAGACCTTGTGTAGTGGCAGCTCAGTTTGAACGTGAGCGCGCAGAGCGCGATTCTCCGCCAGTTCTCCGCCAGTCCCCGGGTACGGTTGTCAGTCCTTTCCTGCGCCACACCGCCAACCACGGAAATGTCGGACACACGTCACGTCCACACAGCAATCCGCGAGAGCCGGGAAAGTCGCGAGTCTGCACCAATCAGCACGCTCCACGACCGAGAACGCAGGGGAGGAAGGTACGCGACGTGGACAACAAACATGTCGGAAGCGTATCTTAGCTCTACGAAATTATAATCAAGGCTTCAAAGCAGAGCTAAATGCTCTACGACAGCAACAGATAAGGAAACAAACGTAAATATGAAGACTGGCTCAAAGCCGCTGCTGAGCGAAGACAAGGAAGTAAGTTTGTCGACTATACGTGAAGACATGTGTAAATGCATCCAGTCCGCTGCTCGCAGTGGGCATCGCTTTATAGGACGCTGTATAAAATACAATAAAGATAAGTTTACCAACTGTATTTCACGTGCGGAGTTTCAGTACAGATCAAATAATTATACGGACCACAGTGTGGACGAAAGCGTCACGAAAGCCGCGAATGAATTAGTCTCAGTCGCGGGTTTCTATGATGTAGTGTGGGCGTAGCATAAGGGACTTGAGCTTTTTCCGTTGGATACCAAAATGTCCCGCTGAGTCATGCATGGCGTGAGGAATGGAAGGAGACGCAAAGTCAATTGTCCTCAGGTGGTAAAGAAGCTCATTGGCAACGGTGAAAGCGGCGTGTGAGTTGTCTTCAGAAGCTTGCTCGAAGAAGCTGAGACATTCAGAGTCTTGATGTCGAAGACCCCGCAAGAACTGCGCAGACTGTGCGAGAAATCTTCTGTCATCTGGAGCACATCGATACAAACTATGACTATAGGGTACGACATTCGGAGGAGGTGAATACGGTGCTCAAGTGACCTATGTAATCTCCATGTAGGTACCATGCCTTTCTGCGATGGAAATTAGCGTGATATCTATTTGTGACCTGTATTAATAAAAAAAGAATGAGGGACGCAGTGACGACAAAGTTTCGCCGGGACTGGCGTTGTGCAACCTTCCTCTTGTTAATCAAATCCTGTCAAATTGACCAAATAATGTCGTGGCTCAGAGGATACATATGCTGCCTGTGCAATGTAGGACAGGTTTTGTTACTTCTTTTTGCGGCTATAATAAAGACGGCACCTCCAGCAACGAGCCATTTGGTAATACTGCCCAGTACATATTTTCTGAAGCGCACATGCTGTTCAGTATTGACAAAACTGTTTCAAAAGTTGTTGCTACACTCAGCTACATATCGTCAGCCAGTACTCCACTCTCTCGCAGTCGCTGCGGCATGATAGACAGACGCCATCTGTTGGTCTCTCAACGCCATATAAACGGGTTGTACGTAAATAAGAATGCCGGCGTGGACATGTCCACAAATAAGTGCCAGCGGGGGGAATCAGTGTAACATCAGGGAGATCGAAGGCACTGTGAAATGGGAAACGCGCTATGGCGTGCCCCTCGAAAGTGGAGTCGGAGTGCAAGGCCTCAACGGCGAGAACTGGGCACAGAAAAAAAATCGCTACGTTCACCCTGCTAAAATAGTGCAACATATTTTTGCAGCTGGGTTTAGGGGATACGTTGGCCTTTCAGTAACCGCAAAAAGTATTGCAGCGGTTGGATTATACCATACCAAACATCGGCAATTTTCTGCTCTCACCTAACTTTACTGACGTCTCTTTCGGCAACGGAACGGGTTAGAATGGTGTTCTACATATTGAACGATAGAGGAAAGATTACACATCAAAAGCATACTTCATTTACGGACATCTGACCTACCATCGAGGAGCTATGAGCGCTAAAAAATGTGCAATTTTTGTTATATCTAATAGATGACACTAGACGTGTTTGAAATTCAAAATTACAGATTAAGATGGCTTCTATGGCTTACTTTACTACCCACTTTACTTACTATTAAGATGGCTAACTTTGCCGCTGTAAGTTAAGTTAAGTTACAAGTTACTTTTAATTAGCTTTTCCCTCACGTCCACATATTTTCTTGGTTTCTTTCCGGTTCCTTTGTGGAAATTTTTTTCCATAGAACGTGGCATCCAATCAATGACAGTATTTGATTCAGGAAGTAAGAACCGCTGCCATTGAAATGAAGCTGAAGCATTGTAACCCCAGAAGGAGTAAGATACATAGCGTTCGAATATAGACCTCTACCAGAGAAACGTCATCATGACGTTGGTAGACAGACTGAAACCGAAACAAATCGGAAGGAGAGGGCTGGGTTCCCCAAACGGGCACTTGTACGCTGCCTCCTATTGAAAGAAAAGTAGGACCGAAGGACGCGTCCCTTCAGGGACGATCGTAATCCCCTCAACACCGTGGCTTTCGGGCGCGGCCTTGTTCACCTCTAGCTTCGAGCGTAGTTCAACTCTACCAAATTTCTGGAGCTGTCGAACTTCGTGTTTGTGTCTGTCCCTTCGTCTTCCCTAGTCTCGGGGTTTTTTACATTATGCACTATGAGGTCATTTGTTTACAAACAGGGAAAGGTCTAATATTGGACATAAATGAAAACGATCTAAGCGTGTTGCGCTCCTCCGCAGGCTACACAAGGTCTAACTCAACTGCTCGTGCGCGCTGCACCTGCGTAATGCTATTTTGTGCCCGGATTTTGTACTTGGAAGTAACTCGTTCTTTTTTTAAGTAACTCAGTTGCTGCGAGTTACAATTCACGATGAAGAACTTCGTTATTAACTTACATTTTTCACACGGTAACGAGTTCTTTTTGACGGGTAACTTGTCAATCTATGGTGACACGCAATGGAGGGTTTCACTTTTGCGTGTCTTCAACACCCATATTCGGAGGTTTTGAAATACGTCTGCCAGAAGCAGTGTGTGCGTCCGAAGGTACAAATTCGAGTACTTGCCCAGGCTCTTCAGTTGAAAATCAAACACGTTTTGCGCATGGCGATAATCTTCGTCACTCACTTCTGACCCGTTCAGTTGGTTTCAAGACTGGCCACGTGATGGCAGACAGGACTCATCGTAAAGTTCAAAACAGGTAACGTAGTTATAACAGAAAACTCCTTTCCGTAAAACCAACCTTAAGTATTCCTCCTCTGTAACAAAACTGACGGAGACAACACAAGTTAGATTCACCTTTTCGTCAGCGTGTCGAGACCAGCATTCAAAAAGCTTAACGAGTCTGTGAAGCAGAACACATCAATGTCCCTAGCCTCAATCTTTTGACAACTGGAAGCTATCACTCTGATATCTGTCTTCCTAAGCAGGTGCAGATGAGCTGCTATGAACCCGAGGTATAATACTTGGCGTGATGCGCAATGAACCACAGTTTACGTGGTATCCTCAGCTTCAGATTACAGTCCTGACACAATGACTAGTGAAATTCTCCACCTACGTGGTCATGGTCTCGCACTTTCTGCTTCTCACTAAATGCTCCTTTACAGATGTTACGGTGACTGGCATCAAAATGTTTGCATTCGTCTCCTGGGGTCATTGCCAAGGGCACAATCTCGCGCAACATCGCATACAGCTCGTCATGTAAATTACGCTGTAGTTCCATGTGAACGGAAGCGCAGCCTGCACCACACTAAATATGGTTCTCCAACATATACGAATCGGACGAGCGTATGACTAGGAGACAGAAGGATGAAGGGATGTGTTCCTCGTAGACATTCCCGCTTCCCGAACACGATGATAGTACTCTTATGGGCAACCTTAATGGGTAAACATGGTTTTCGCAACCTACCTTTGCTGTCTGCTTTTCTTTTTGTTTTTTTTTTAAATTCCGTGTTAGCGCCGCGAAGCAACTGTGGCTATGAGCGGCGTACAGACGTGGACAGATGGAGAGAGGACAGCAGGAAGGAGTGGGGGACAGGGGGGTCAGTATGCGTCCTGGGCCGACTTCAAGGGGAACTGTGACGACATTCGTCTGGAAAGTCTTCGGAAAACCCAGGGAAAACCTCAGACAGCACAGCCGGTGACAGGATTCGAACCCGTGTCACCTCCCAGTCTCGGCGTGGAAAGCGATCACTCTAACCCACTATGCCACGGGAGCTGGTGCGTCTGATTTTCTTTCCTACACTTTGCAAGCATGGACTCAGGTATAAGCACTCAACTCGTATCTGCTTCAGAAAAGCATCTGCACGGATAAACCATTCTGAGTGGTTGGAACAGCTTTATCTTTCGGCATACCAGCTGCACAAGTTCCTTTGTGACGGGTCAACCAGACGCCTACACAAGCAGCAAAGGGATTTGGACATGTTCTCCGTCGTGCTTAGGGTCGCCACCTTTCGTAGTAAAAAATACCGGCTGAGGGAGAGGAGGTGGAATAGAGGGAAAGGAGGAAAGGCTCGTGGGACAGTGGATGAGGGGTGGACGAGCACACGCATAGAGAGAGAGAGCGTGCTCGTTCAAGATAGTACGAGGAAACATATGTTCCTGTGTGGTGCTGTATCATTGATGCTAGAAATAACAATGCTAATAGTAATAACGATGAATAATAATAAGAATGAATAACTAAGAAAACGACTGGTGACTGCGGAGCTGGGTCTGCGTTCCAGATTTATTCAAGCTGTAGTGGAATGTTGAAGAGAAAATCCCGTAAAAGCCCTTATGAAAGGTCTTGAACCACAAATACCGGCAAAAGGCTGCCGGTATTACCTTCCTACCGACAACCGGCAGAGCGCCCAAATAACCGGCCGTGCCGGTATAATACCGGCCGGGTGGCAACCCTAGTCATGCTGGATCTGCGATTGTTTGTGCCTGTGCAGTCAATATACTGTTTTTCTGCTGTAAAATCTTCCACGTGAGACATCAGCTATCAGTGAATGCAAAGTTGCTTCATCATCACATCGTTACTTCGGCATCACTCCAACTTCAGAAACAATGTTCATGTCATGTTCGTGTTTGGCGCAGCTACAGCAGACTGTATATTTATAATTTGGAAATACCTATTCAGAAATATAAAACACTTTGTGTAAAAGGAACAGCAGCACCTCCGCGTTTTGTTATTTATTTCGCTCGACGCGAAGGAATAGCCACAACCATCCAGAACTGACAAAGCGGGGGAGAGGGAGAGAACAGTTGAGTAACGGAAAGCCCTGCCAGCGTCACACACGGCCCAGGGAGACAAAGAAACGAAAAGAAAAGAAAAGCAAAAAGCTACTCAACCGTCGTCCAACGATTGGCCCGACGCTAGAGGGCACGTGAGTTTTTCCCAACAAAAGAATTATACTACACATTCGTCCCCCTGGCAGTACATTGGATACCACCCCTGTGGTGTAAATGCTATGAAGGCCGCGCCTCCATGTTTGTCATAGGACGGTGGTTGAAGTTGGCCCGTGAGAACCCAGCTGGGGTAACATCGGTGTCGCCATCGTTGAAGAAGCGAGTAGGTCAGTTGCGAAAGAAGAGGAAGAAGAAGAATCTCCCTCGGCGGATAACGGCCAGCGTCCGAGATCAAAGAAGAAGAAGAAGAATGCTGCAGTTCGGAAGAAGAAGAAGTCATCGAACCCGTGCATTCCTCATCTGACGCTGTCGACGTACCAATTAGTTTGAATCGTGAGTACAAATGCTCTGCTTTTCTATGTCTTGTGAATTTGCTATGTTATTTCTATTTTCTTGTCTATGCCTTCACTCGAATTACCAGTGAGAACGCCTGGAACTTTCGGACTTAGGGTGTCTTAAACGTTAAACGCAGGAGCAACGGTGCTCTTCTGGAACACATGATGCAGTGTTACACTTAAGTGCAAAATCAGTGAGGCTGTGTTTTAGAACTAGCTCCAGTGGTTGACTCTATTGTGGAAAGATAAGGCGAATCGGTAATCGGGGTATTGGAAAGAAAATTGGGTATTGGGTAATTGGGTAAACGGGGCAAAATTGAAAGAAAATAAGGTATATTGCACCAATGCCATTGACACTGAAACGCTGTAGTATTAGCTGGACAACTTGTTGAACGTACTTTACAATTCCACAGCAATCGGTGACCCAATTTGTCCGAGCATTCCTGCGTATTCTACTGGAAATTATTGTCAAGTTCACCGCCAGCGAGCCAGTGTCACTATTCTTCGATCATGCCAACGGTAAGTCGTATAAAACTACTATATTGGGAACAGCTCGGCCTTATTGGTCGTGTGCTTCACATACGATTGACGGAAGGGTTATTGCCGTAATTGTTTCATCCCTTGCCACAAAGTTACTATCTAAATCAGGTATTTTAAATCAGGTCTGCAATTTAAGTGTTAAGAAAAGTCAAGGACCAGATGGTATTCCAACTATTGTCATAAAGGCTTGTGGTTCCACTATCAGTGAATATCTTTTCGTACTTTTTGGCCGGTCAATAGTGACAGGAAGGGTACCACAGGAATGGAAGTTAGCTAATGTGGTTCCGATCTTCAAATCAGGTGATAAAACATGCGCTGAAAATTACAGACCGGTTTCTCTTCTGAGTATATGCGGCAAAATTTTGGAACATATAATTTACGCATGTTATGACGCACCTCTCCCGAAACGAGTTTCTCGCCCCGTCCCAGCATGGTTTTCGTAAGATTCTTTCATGTACTACACAACTCGTCTGCTTCTATCATGATATTACTTCAATTTTTGATAACCAGTTTCGAACAGATTGCGTTTTCTCGGACTTTAAAAAAAGCGTTTGACACCGTTGACCATAGCCTCTTGTTATATAAGTTAAGTCTCCTGCAGGGTGTCGAACCGAAACGTTTTTCGTTCCGGTTTTCGTTCCGGTTACATCATAAACGATCCGGTACCGGTTCTGCTCCGGAGCAAAAAAATAACGGTTCATACCGGTTTTTAACCGGTTTCGCTTCTGCTGGGAATATTCATCCCCACAACAAAAAAAATGTTACAAAATGTAAACCCGTTTATTCCGCATACGTGGTATTTAATAGACAGATGTGAAATTGGTAGCTCCTGGTTCCTGTAGGTTACTGTCTGAATGAGCCTTCTCCTTTCTTGAAGCGCATGCTACAAACGGACTTGTTTGTCGTGATGTCATACGTAAAGTACTTTCTTGCTGGGTTGGAGCGACCGCGTCCCATCCGAATGTCTGTTGCTACTGTCTAGCCAGCAAGCACCACCGCACGAGTACGACGCAAATCGAGGAACACCTTCACTCACAAACGCGCTCGATGGCTCCGTTATATTTGCTTCGTGTCCTGTCCACAAATGAGTTCCACATCGCACGGGCTTGCCCTCGCGTATACGTAAATGTATTCAACTTAGCTGCTCTCAAACAAGGGACGCGTTGCGCGACATTACCGATGAAGAAGCCGTTATGCAGCCCCCTTGGGTCGCTGTTTAGTTGAGGAGAGTTTGGGGGGATCAAATTAAAACGAACACTACGGCACATTGCTAGAGAGTCACATGTACCTCTAAGTCTGTGTGCGTGGGCGAACGATAAACCATTAAGGGACCCTAAGGGTCATAGTATGCCAACATACATTCCACCGTAACCGTAACCCTCGTATAGTATCCATGACATGGCTTCAGAGCACACGACGTCTGTTTCATTCGCCTATCCGTAGTCCAAACCGGCGAAGTTTTTTCTTGGACCGAAAACCGTTACATATATTTTTCGGTTTCCCTCCTGAGCGAAAAAAAAATGTATACGGTTTCGATTCCGTTCCGGTTCGCACCAAAATAGCGGTTTTTTTCGGTTTTCGGTTCCGGTTTTCGGTTCGCTCCGACACCCTGGTCTCCTGCACTTGGATCCTTCTAGTACTGGACTAGATGCAAGATTATATCAAAAATCGGAGACGGTATGTATAGGACTAAATGGCACTCAATCACCACCAGCTACAGTCATAATAGGTGTCCCGCAGGGATCCGTATTGGGCCCACTTTTGTTTTTAATCTTTATAAACGACCTCGTTGGTATAATTGATTCAAATATTAAACTATTTGCAGATGATTGTGTTGTTTATAGGGCAATCAAAACAACTAGTGATACCGACGAACTTCAAAAGGATCTGACTAAAATTGAAAAGTGGTGTCAAGTTTGGGGTATGACCTTAAATGCTAAAAAACGTAAATGCGTTGCGTTTTGCATTAACAATTAAGTACACCTTAGATTACAAGTTAAATGGCGAAGCATTAGAAACGGTCGAAGAATATCGATACCTGGGGGTTGTAGTTAGTAGAAACCTCAAGTGGGACAGGCACATAGATTATATTAGTAATAAGGCTAGTAGGACTCTCAGGTTCATGAAAAGAAATTTTAAGGGTGCCCCAAAGGACGTTAAAGAAACTGTCTACGAGTCGTACATTCATCCCCTGCAGGAATATTGTAGTGTGGTTTGGGACCCAACGGAAAGAGGTCTCAAGAAGAAACTTGGGAAGATCTAAAAACGAGCCGTTAGGTGGGTAACAGGCAACTACTCGCCTTATGTTAGGGTCTCTAGTTTACAGTCCGTGCTGGGTTGGACCACGTTAGAAACTCGTCGTAGGATAGCAAATCTCAGATTCGTTTGATATATTATTATGGTACCGTGGCTATTTCGCGTGATCTTTATCTGATGCCCCCCAGCTTCATTTCCGATCGATTAGATCATGAATGTAAAATTGAACCACATCGTTTTCGCACATCCATGTTTCAAAAATTTGTTGTTCGCTCAATACCAAGCATGTGTCCAAGGCGCTCTTAAGAGCATGTGTCCAAGGCGGATCTTGCAGGAGACATAATCATAAGAGCAGTGACAAACTGACCCTATGGGTGCAGCAGCGAGGTCATTACGAATGTATACGCTGTTCTGCTCTCAGAGGATTGATGAGAACGATAGGTTGTCAAATGTCATTTTGAAGCGTGTCCTATAATACCCTAGATACTCAGATTTCACGCAGACTACTGAGACGCGGTGAGTAGGTGGCATGCTCCTTTTAGAAAAATGATGAAATGTAATGATTACTCTCAGAATATCATTTTGGAACCTCCGAACACTAGCACAGTCCGCAACGTCCGCTTCCAGAAAAGGAGCTGGTAGGTTGGAAAAAAGGTTGTCCCTTTGGAAAAAATCCTCGTAGCGCCCATGGTGTCACCTCTCGTCAGTCCTAGACAGCGTCGTCCGGTTTCACGTTGCATTTACTTCTCGTCCTGACTACGCCCGCGAATTCTTTATGGGCCAAGCTTCCAAACATTGTCACGGATGAAACAGAGATGGCGACTCGATGAACGATGAAAGAAAGATGAAATGGAAAGGAGCTAGAATGATATCTGAAGGAGCTCCGGTGTCTCCTACTGACTGTGCCAGTAATGTCAGTCTCAGTATTATGCGTTGCGACGACGCGTCTCCATGACAGCCGTTTTGAGCGGGAGGCGCGAGGAGCAGCCACCCCTGCGCCATCCCAGGTGTACCCGGACGGGGAGTCTGGAAAGCGACAGCCGGATTAAGTATCACCCGCACCCCCCCCCCCCCCAAAAAAAGTGGGTTGTTGTGTTACCAGTGGAGTGCAGTTGCGCGCCCTCTCCTATACCCTCTCACTCGGATTCTTCCCACTCCCTCTGTTCCCGGACCTCCGCCAGTCCATCCGCTAATATTGTCGGGAAGTAGAAAATGAAAATCTAGAAGGCGAAGTAATGCAAGTGTACAAATTTACTCGCACGGTAACCAGAAGCAACATTTGAATGGAAGTAAATCTACAGGATTAATAAAAAAAATACTGCAGAATAAATAAATAAAGGGTGACTACTGCAGAACAGCAGAAAGCGTGACTATCATATTATACAATCTTTAAGGGAACTTATTCCGTTTGAGAAAGTAGATATTATTATGCACGTACATAGCAGATAATGATGCGCAGAGCCATTCGCTTCATCCTAGCACAACTGTAGAATTTTCCAGTGACAGAGGCTATATGCTGGGGGATCGCAGGGCCACGAACAGCTGTCGTTGTCCGAATGAAAAAAGAAAAAGGAACCTGTTAGTGATATGGTAAAGCAGAACGTGAGCAACATTAATTGAATACGCTCTGTAAGACATGCTACCGTTAGGCGCCGACGAATCGAATAATTACAAAATTTGGGGAGTCAGGAGTACGCGATACACGCTGCTTTCCTTTTCATGCGCACCAGTGTATAACACATCAGACACATTCAAGTAGCTATTAACGCGATACAGAATAGCACGTCAACCAGGTCATGACTGGTGACAGGCAGAAAGTGATGTAATACAGGACAAGACGTACTTCTGTTATGCACACCGTTAGGCGACAATATATTAAACGTCTGATCGCTTATATGCGAAGTCTGTTTCTGTCGATGTCTGTTGTGTCTGATATGTTTGTCTGCTTGCCTTTCATTCCGGCGTTCGTCTATGGCTCGAACATCTTCGAAATCCGCGAAATGAAATCACCGCCTGCCCACATAGACGCCAGCTGCATAACGGTCAGACGGAGAGGGGTCGGCGCCTCGGAGGAAACGAACGAGAGCGAAACCACCGGTTAAATGAGCCACAGCCAATCATGATCGAGAAAGGTCATGTGGGGGACCGGAGCCAATGAAAAACATATAGCAGTAATTTGGCAGGAAACGGCAGCGACGACACCTTTTTCGCGGCTGCGAAACCCGCTTACTGTGCCTGCTCTGGTGTTGCCGCGATGCCGGCGAGAGTTTTTTTTTTTTTTTCTATTAGTGCGCATCCGCAGCGCACGTGTATGGGAGGAGGAAGGGATGAGAGTGGATTCAGTGGAGCCTACGATCAGTTTCAATTTGTTCCTCTGTATTAAAGCATTCACCCAGTGAAATATCAAGTTGAAAATCGTTCAAACAGCGAAAATATTCTATATTAACCATAGCCGTGAACGGCGGCTGCTACGGACCTTCCTGCGAGGCGAACTGGCCATTACGTCGTACCCAGAGGATGTTGCCGATTCGCGGACGGACTTTTCAGGGCAAATTCTAAAATTTCATGACTTGAAAACCCGAGACGAGGTAGGGACAATAACAGACAAACACAAACACGGTCTCAGTTGAGACTTATTGTCCCTACCTCGTCTCGGGTTTTCAAGTCATGGATCGTCATCACCAGCTCGCTTGCTACCTAACTTTCCTTTTGTAAAATTCCAATTTTCCAGCAAGCTTGGAAACTTCGCCACGAATTTTTTTTCTTATTTGACCTGGAGTCAAGACCCTATCTAGTCGCTGACACAGAATCCTACCGGAACCGTAATGTAGCCATCGATTTCAGCATGGTTATCGGAGCACGTTTTCGTTTCTGAGCTGCTGCTTCGTCAGAAAAGCTGCTACGTGTGGAACTATTCCTAGACGCTTCGTGTGTCGCATAATCTCTTCCTCCATTGCTGACAGTTTGTGTTTCGCCATATTTGTACTGATTTCGGTGGCAGATCGATATACGACGTCGTTGTTGTCCAAACGGTACTCATGCACTCACGTGGTTCCGCGGAGTGCGAGGTCCAGGTCGCCCACAATTGGCTGAGAGAACTGGACGTTGTTGACTTAAGCCCGCTTTGAAGGGTTGTATCCGGCAGTCACGCCCCGCGCTATTTTTGCGTCGTAACTGGGCCCCTTGTGCACTGAATATGATGATATATATGAATATGAACACGATGTGTTTATGATAGTGAGGGGTTATAAGAACCGTTTCCGACAGAATGCCCAGAACTCGCGAAAATCGTTTCATGGTCTCTTGATTAACGTCTCTGTCTCATTGATTGCTTAAATTAGAGAAAACGATAAGGCAGAATATGTACGTTATTGTTGTATAAAACGTAAACAAATACATAAGATAATGTGTCAAATGCTAACGCATTTTCTGCGCATTTATTACGTTAATCGTCGTCTTTTTTCCGCAGCGCATTTGCTCCACGGAGGTTGACCTTGTCATGGGCTTCATACTGCACCTATCAGATAAGTGATAACATGATGTTCTGTATTGTAGCATCGTATGTGACCTGTACTTGTACCCAACACAAAATAGGCTCACTGTTTTGTTCACATTTTTGCTCAAACAATGGGTGGGTTACCGAGAGACTTGTGTTGGGCGTTACGATAAAATCGTCAAGAAGGTTCTGTGCGGTTCTGCTGGGTGACGGTTTAAGCCGCGTATATAATGGTAGCGTTTCTGTTGAGCATGTTTAGTGCAACACACTGAAACGCGACCCAAGGAAATCAAGCTCATCAAACTGAACACAAAAAAAGGGTTCTTTGCTGCGCGTTGTCGATGCGACTGCGTTCGTCGCTCAGTGCTGACAAAGCAATTTCTGACTTGCTAGAATTCGACGTCCTAATCCAGCAGCCATTTCACCTTTCCCAGCCTTTCGTAGATTAGCCCATGTAAGCTGTCACGTTCCTGGTCATTACTCAAGCAGCACACAATAGTGGGCCCATATTGGCTGGTCATTGGCGATACGGGTTCAATATGGGACCCGTTTCGCCAAGGTTTCCCCCTATTGGCTCAAACTTGACGATATCATGGCGATATGGGCCTCATATTGCCCAGTTTGAGCCAATATGGGGAAAATCCTGGCAATATGGGCCCCATATTGCCCGTCTACCCCCCACATTGACTGAAAATGCAGCAAATGGTACGTACACGTGTTGCCAGAAATGCCAAAGCAGCACGGCAAGATTGTTCGTTGAAGCGTGTGAAATGCCCAATTCAATACGTCGTTACATCCAACTACCTCCTGCAAGTAATACACATTGTTCGAAACAGTCAACATTCGTTGCAAACCCGTTCACTAGAACTCAACAACTTAACTTTCCACTTGCTGGAAGCAGCCACGATCTTGCTTCGCGATGCCAATGCCAATTGGTCTAACCGACTGAGAGCGTGGTCGTTTGCGCGAAATCACGCGTCCTACAACTAATGCGCATGCGCGACTGTCGGATCGGACGTTTCACACGAGCTAAAATGTCGCTGTTTCCTCTAATGGTAACGCAATTGCGGCAGGTCAAGTGAAAAGCACAATGTTCGGTAGGAAGTGCAGGGTCTTCTGTAAAGCTAGGTGCTTTCAAGCTACTGCAGGCAGTGTGAGTTGCTCAGGCGTATATCCGTCGCCGTCTCACTCACGAAAGTGTTTCGCTCCTTTGTACTCTCGGAGCGGGGTGGAAATTTTTGGTGCATACACTATTGCGATCTCAATGAAGGCTCCTGAAGGACGTTCGTTCGACATTGGTACTGCTGTGGGACTGCCTGGGTCCTTCAGCAAGACGGGCATAGCATCTGTTCTTCGTTTGTTTCGGCGATGCGGTGTTTTTGTAATGCTATGCAAAGTGGGTCATTAGGATCTACAGAAATGAAAAAGCAAAAAGAATAGAGAAGTAATATCAGTGGTGGATATCAAACTGGATAGTTTTTTTTTATTACACGAACTTCCGTTGGCGTTATCAGGAAGATATTGACGCAATATGGGCAAAATAGGCTTCCCAATATGGGCGGCCCATATTGGTCCAATATGGAGCCCGGTCGCACTCCCCATATTGGTCGCATATTGGAAGCCCATGTTGGACCAATATTGGTAATGTTGGCAGCTAATATGGGTTGAATATTTAACCCGTACTGGCGTGCTGCTTGGGTGCCTAGCAGTGCTGTATAGCGTCAACCGTCATTATGACCAAGGCGTATCGCTGGGAAAGGGAAATGTCGAGCGAGCAGTATGGATGATGTTCCAGGTACGGCGTTCTGCTTGGATCTGTCATTGATTCCACAGTATTTGAATTACGTTTACCAGCACAATATATTATTTGCAACCTTGCAATTTATTAACAATTGTCGTCGAAAGAAAGCGTCTGGTTAGAAAAACAGTCAATATGTAGCTTTTCCGCTGACTCAGTTGCACGGGTGGTGGCGAATACATACTGCGCGTACCTTTTTCCCGGGGCCACTCGACTTTTGGGTCGGGACGATGAATCGGTCTGTTGTGAATGGTTCCAATAACGGGGGAAGAATACACGTGTTCTCCCGAACTCGTCTCCCGAAATGTTGGTCATAGTCGGATTCTTTAGTTGTCATAATAAACCGAGGCCGTTTCGCGGGACCTCCCAAGCAGCACGATGTACTGAAAGTCTAGTACAATAGGGGTGCACGGTATGTGTCTTATCAATGTTCCTTAGTTTCAAGAGTCTGTTCAAGGTCTTCCACCTACCCGTCCACCCCTATTGCACTGGACTTTCAGTACATTGTGCTGCTTGGGCTGTATTGGTGCCCCAGAAAAGTGGTCATAAAGTGAGGATGTCGTACTAACGAGTGTCGTAGGCATATCGACTGTACGGGTATTCCATCCTTCTCGTTTTCTGCTGACTCGGGCAGAGCTCTCAATGTCCGATCTCACACTGCAATAGGGATTGGGGTTCCGGCCGTACACTGTAAACTTTTTCACACCTTTAAAGGTGTGCGCTATGCACGTCGTTCAATCTGGTTGCGTAACATTGCATCTCCAGGATGATATTTTACAAAATTCGGAAAGCATTACTAAAGATCAAGTGTCAGTGCAAATATCGCTTTCATTATGTCTTGGATATCGTAGGTACGAGCGAATGCATATATGCATCGCTATCGATAATCGAGCACGCGCAAGTGTCTACAATACTGTTGAACAATGTTGAGATGTTGCAAGACTGAATTTTTGGAGGACAGACAACACTCGAGTAAAGAAAATTTGTGCGAAACCGTGCTCCATTATGATGTTACCGAAATTACACCTAAAAAGGCGTGCACCATGCTATTACGCTATTACACCTTTAAAGGTGTGAAAAGATTTAGAGTGTATGGCTGATAACATTCGACCCTTGTTCTCCGCTGCGGTTTCCATACCTCAACCGCGCGAAAACAGGAAGAAAGGCGCCCTACCCAAGAGACCGCAATGAAAGATTGCATGTAGATGCTTATCATTACTTGTCGCTGTTTCACATGGTGCTCGAGTTTGCACGCTCAAGCGCAGCTCCCTTGCGGGCTTGGCATGATGTTGAACGTTCTCCGGCAGTTAGTACTGTCGGAACGCCCTTCCCATGGAGGACGTTCCCTCTAAATGCCAACTTTTTTTTTTTTTTTCAGAGATACTTCGTTTTTCCCCTTCGAGTACACTAGTCCCTTTTATTTTGTCTTGGGACAAAACAAATACCGGGATATCAGCGTTTATTCAAGTGACATGGCAGCACGGACG
The DNA here is from genome assembly GCF_037126465.1 of Ornithodoros turicata. Taxonomy (NCBI): domain Eukaryota; kingdom Metazoa; phylum Arthropoda; class Arachnida; order Ixodida; family Argasidae; genus Ornithodoros; species Ornithodoros turicata. The sequence continues at coordinate 6,592,100 of NC_088203.1, read as the reverse complement.
TTATTCGTATTGCGGTGAATAGCTGCGTGTGTGGCTCGGCCAGGCGCGGATATGGGGGGGGGGGCGGTCCAGGGGCCTGGACTCCCCCTCAACCCCAGACTTGAACATAGGGTTCAATGGACCAATCCCAGCATGCACGTGGCACTTGTCCATAGCGGACCCCCCACCGCCCCCCTCGAGAAAATCCTAGATCCGTCCCTGGGCTCGGCAATAGTTGGGAAGTGTTCGATGAACCTCCTGAAGGAACTCTCCAGAGCCAATAATCTTCTCATCTCGTGGACATCCTTCGGGGCTGGAATGTTTGTTATATCCTTAACCTTCAAATCTCCTGGCATTACCATCCCTTTACTGACGCGAAATCCCAGGTATTCAATGCTTCCCATACCAAACGCGCACTTACTTAGTCGCAGGGATAATCTTGCTTCCTTAAAAGCTTGTCTCCAGCCACGCCTCCGGCGTGCAGGGATTCGCAGCCGAAATCTACTCACAGTTCAACGATGCACGTGAATTTCAGGAAGAAGTGTCTACATTGGTCAAAACGCAGACAGAAGAAGAGGCGTTGCCAGGCTCCAAAAGCTCCCTATAAAGCCAATAATTTGAGATAATTCGCAAAACACTAGGCACACGAACAACGAAATTAGGACATTGTATGCAGTATGACCCAGTAAGCCAGATATATGTAAGGTACATCCCACAAAGGTCGCACACGTCCGCGACGTCTATCCGACGTTACCTGTACGCCCACAATGTTGCATCGAAAACTGTCCTACTTTCAATATATCCTTGGCACAGCTTGTCTGGAATCGACGGCTTGAGGTTTATCCGGCCTGGAACCTCCAGGCGTTTTTTCGCCTAATAAGTACGTACTGGGTAGCATGTCGTACGTGCCTATTAATCGAAACATTCTTGCCAGACCTGTCCAGCTGTCCATTCCAGACAAGTATCTCGCAAGCTGTAATGGAACGGGGTACATGAATAACTTTCCTTCTCTGGCAAACATCGTTACATTGCCTTCCCAAGCAGCAAAATGTACTGAAAGTCGAGTGCAACAGGGGTGGACGGTATATGTCTTATCAATGTTCTTGAGTATCACGAGTCTGTTCAAGGTCTTCCACCTACCCGTCCACCCCTATTGCACTCGACTTTCAGTACATTGTGCTGCTTGGGTTGGCAAATTTCGTATTTCGACTCAAGAAAGTGATTTTATTTCAAGCAAAATCTGATAACACGGAAGAAGCTCTCTAAAATATTGATCATTCATTGATCAGTCATTGATCGCATAGCAGAGATAAAACGAAAAGAGAATGTTGGTTGAAAGATACTGGCTGTAACGAAACATACCGACTGAACACCAAAGAACGACTCATGTTTCCGTACCGGGTTACTTATCAGTCCACCTTGCATACAGCCAAAACCAGAAAATCGGTTTCCTAAAAAGTAGCCTAAAAGAACGGTGTAGTGCACATGTAAGTAATGTGTTGATTCGAAGAGGTTTCAGAACAGTTTTACATAACGCAGTACATCTTGACACGTGGCATTATCCATTGACTCAACACTCTAAAGCAAAGAACAGCCAAGAACATTAGCATTACTTCGTCGTAGCTCACATCCCCAGTTTTGTCTTTATCACACCACCATCACCATTATCATTACACCCCTATGAAACCACAATACTCAAACTCAAACAACTCAACTCAACAACTCAAACTCATGCGAATCACGTACTTCTACAGTAATGCCATTACTAATTAATAATTGGGTGTTTACGTCGCGAGACAACTCAGTAATGCCAGTACTGTATGCGGATGAAAGCCGTATTCTTGGGTTCGGTGTCAGATGACATGTAGTAAACAATTACTGTCTTAACCGTGAGTGGGTAGAGCCGCTTACCTTTTGTCTTGATAGGCAACAGAGGACATCTTTTCATTTGGCTGCAGAAATATAAATGTATCTCCACAGCAAGCTGAGACAGCGGCAGGTACCACTAGCACCACCTGAAAACTATAGCAAGATTCCCCGTGGCACTTCGACACGAAAACTGAAACCACCTGCAGCTGTACTCATACATGGCACACAAACGCGGTCTCCGTCTCCGCACATAGATGGCGCATATATAGGAATAAGGGGAGAGAGACGTATATAGGGAGAGTTTGGCCATAGGGGGAAGCCTCGCCAACTCTGTGAATACGTCAGATACACGTCACTTGCTAGACGCGTCGTCTACTAGAAACCGGATGTTCCGCCATTATGCGACTACTGTGAATCGGTGCTTCGTTGCCGGTTGCTGTAAACGTTCAAAAAATGATTGGCGAGCCCTTTTTTTTCGACCAAAAGTATCAGCTCTATGGATAAGCGATAAGTTCAGTCCAGCAGGAAACGCGGTGCACGCCTCAAGCAGCGATTTGGAGTAGGCAAAATGTGGCCTAACCCAGTGCCCAGTGAAGAAGCGTCGTAAAAGAATGATTTGCAACGGCATGTGCCTCTCAAATTGTGTGAATCTCTGCCAAAATAATGGTCGAGCACCGACACAACACACCACGGACGAAATGCTACTTTGACACAAAGTCGGATTGTTGTTGCGAGAGCGGCAGTGTCATGACGATAGTTTACAGGCTTTCGTTCCAGCGCCGTAAGAGAAGTATAGTTGGGAAGCCCGCTACACTACAGCACCACTCTACCCCCGGAGGTAAATCCTATCGAAACCTACTGAACAACAATGAATGCTAAGTTGTAATTATGCGTACTAGCTGTAGCTGCTGAGATAAGCAACTACTGTAATATGCAATAGCTGAAAATTGACTCCATCGCCTACAGTTTTTTACGCCTTTTTTTTTTTTTTTTTTTTTTGCGTGCCACATACACATGAATGCGAGAGTAAAGACTCGTACTCGGAGTTGTCTTCTCGTCCCGAGTGGCAGGGGAACGGATTGGTGATGACGATGCGCACGAAGTGTCCAAATTCTTGTGCTCCGCTCCGGGTTCGATGATGTGATGGTTCGGAATCTGGTCGGTGGGCACCGGCGTGATGCGAGCTTTATTCACTGGGGACTATGGTACATAGGGATATTTACAAGATTTTCACACTGGACTGGATGTTACATGTTCCCCAAGTCCGTCTCCCAGTTCCAGCGGCCGCTTAAAAGGGTGACAGACGAGGCCCGCTGAAGGCTTCCGGGCGGCCTGGGTTCAAAGGGTTACAGCTCGTGGTTGGCTCAGATTAAATACCTGTCCAGAACCGCCCGATTGCACACTCTCTCCACGCGATTTACGACCGACGTGTCGAGGTGTCACTCTGTGCACGACCTAACTTTGGTCTGTGCATGCCTCCGGTGCCAGAACCCAGATTTATGGCCGTCGCGACGGATCGAGTTGCCTGGAGGACCCCAGCTCCCCTGCACCTGCAACGATGCCATTCCCTTTCCTCACTGACATCGGGTCGGGTCGGGTCGGGTCGGGTCGGGTCACCAGTCGGTCAACCCTCGCCGCAGGCTGGTTAAGAAAATGAGCATGGAAATGGGCCGATGACGCCCGATGTTACAATTTGGACAAATATGACATACAATTCTCATAATGGGCATGGAAACACAACGCAATCCTTTACAGCGAGAGAGAAACTATACAGGTATTTTTATGTATCCCTCTTTTAGCTGGCCCCTCGGCTAAGCCCTCTCCAGCATGGCTTGCTCTGATGTAGCCCTCAGCTAATTAGAGTAGTGTAATCACAGCTGGCTTAGCCTATAAATTCACAAAGGCGCACAAGCCTGCTAACCAGAGCAAGGTGGCGATACCACAAGGAGGAACAATGTTACACAGCACACTTAAAAGCGAGTACACAGTCCACTCTAAGAAAACAGTCAAACAGCTTAAGTCAAACATCACAGCCAGTACGGAGTCCACGGCAGTCCACTATGACAGCAGCCTTAGCTACGAATACATTCCAGGGCCTCAATCCTTTTTCTTTTCAATTGTTACAATAAACATTTATGCCGCACATCCCCTGTGTTCAAATGCTGTTTGTAAAAACATGGAAATTCAGACATCCGCTGACACTAACACAGTCACTAGGGTGGGTTACAAATTTGCACCCATAAAACACCCTTGTTGTTTGACATGGGTGTAGCGAAGGGTGTAACTGAACAAAGTAGGGTGTTATCCGCAAATTACCCGCTGTGTATGTGTCGTCTAATTTTCAGCCATTGCATAGAGTAATTGGTAATTTCAGCAGTTGCAGTGTATTTCCTGTATAATTTAGATAGCATTCATTGTTGCTCAGTGCTCGTGCGGCACCGCAGTTGCAACCTGTGCATAACTCACTGGACCGTTCTAACTAAAGATGAGAATCCGAAATCGAATCGAAGGAATCTCGAATCTGTCGAATCCTTTCTTTAAAAAGGGAGTTTGAAAATATAAGTATATATAAGTAAGTATAAGTGTAAGTATATAAGTAAGTATAAGTGTAAGTATATAAGTAAGTAAGTATAAGTATAAGTGTAAGTATATAAGTAAGTATAAGTATGTGTAGTATATAAGTAAGTAAGTTTGAAAGTGTTTTGAAGCAGAATACGCTACATTTGTTTAACCACAAAAAATATTACATACTAGTTCAGTTTCGGGAGAAAATACGCCCGGATAGTACTTCATCGACTACATTAGAAGTACATAAATTCACGAGCCCGAATTATTTCCATAAAGCTACAGCAACAATCAAAAGCAAAACCATGTTACTTTTAAACTTATAATGTAACAGTTCCTGTCTCACTCTTTCAGTTCAAAGCAATGTAAACAAAGAAACAACACCCGTCGGTCAAAGAGGCTTTCGGTGGACCCCGGAGGCGCCAACTTGAAAAAGAAAGAAACAAACGTGATTGGTGGATTCGAAAGATTTGATTCGCCGTTTTGTGCAATGGGATTCGCATTCCCCAATCTCGAATCCCTGCCTAGAATTCGAGGATTCGCGGATTCGGTTGGCATATCCCTAGTTGTAACCCTTAAAGTTGTAACCCCAACTGTGAAGTAAATAGGCCTTATCAGATGATTCCTTATGTCGTCCCATCTCACCATGCAAAATATTTCGTTTACAATCCGCTCTGAGAATTTGTAGTGGAATTCACAACTTGCATCTATTGCCCCTGACTGAAAGCCGCACTCATAAAAGTCGCGATGCCAGCGTCCTCTTCTGGTCTTTCTGCAGTGTTGCCAGGCCTACTGAAATTTCAGTAGATCTACTGGACTTCGAGTCGGTCTACTGAAATACTGAAAAAAGATCAAAACCCGCTTAAATATACTGGATTTTTTACCTGAAGCGTGGTTCTACGTAGCGAACTCCAATTCACGTTTGCTGGCACTGTCTGGTTACAAGTCCACGTACGAGCGAGAAAATCATGTACTTTTGACATAGTGAGGGGTCTACGCGTTATGTGGCATGTGCGAGCAGTCACCTTTAAAAAAGCGAGCAGCTTCCCAAGTAAAACAATTTACAGCAAACACATTGCAGATTTATGCATATTCCACAGGACGCCTGGTAACATAGCAAACATGAAGACAAGTTCCGACGAGCTCATATGTTTCCGTCGTTTGGAAGTTTCGTTGTAAACCTCTTCTACTTGTCACATTCGAGCGCGTGTGTGGAACGGATATTTTCTTAGGTGAACCTCATGAACAGCTTTGGACAGAAATTATCACTGGACTGCTGCACACGAAGCGTCTGATAGGAGACAAGAACTGCTATAACTTAACTGCGAATATGTATGAGCTAGAGTACGTGATCGAATGACGGTGTGCAAGCACGTCTTTGTGTACACCAAATTATAAGTATATTTTACTTATTCTATCGCCTATATATCGTGATAGTTCGTGTTTATTTATTATATGGCCCACTAGTTAGGTCGCCGTGAAGCGTTTGCCCTTGTTTGTAGTACATCTACTGAATTCTACTGAATTTTCTGACGCCGACCTCCTGAATTTCCAAGGTATATTTAAACAGGTAGCGTAACTCCCATAGGCCCCTGTGTCTTCAGAATGACGCCATGATAGAGACGGTCAGCGCCATCCATCCGTTGCGCGGACTACTACGATTGTAAATAAATGACGTCAGAGACGACGTCACTAGTATGAATAATAAGTAGTGCATAATTATCCATGCACGTTTACACTGGCCCGGCCCACTTCGCTTGCCTTGTATTCCCTTTTCCGCGCCCAGTCAACAATACCAGACGAGAGCACAGAAAAATAAAGCATATCAGATTTAATGAATCATATCAATTCCAAATACATAGTTATCACAGATTTTGACAACTTCAAACAGAAACGCATCGTGATGACCATAGAAAAATTAGGAAGGCTCACATAAGGCCCATTTCTCACCTAGAGCTATACGTATACCTAGTGACTAGACGTTTGCATTTATTCAATAAGTGGCCGTTATAGGTCCATTGCAACAAAACACGACATCGTTGGTACACAGTTGGTTCCTACTAACACTCACACCATCATGGCCGCTCGTCCCATGACGAAATGTTTTTTCCGCGGGCCCAGCAACATGGGATCATTGTATTCATCTGTTCACTCGTGTTAATCTTGGTTTACAGCACGGAGATGTGAACGTCGCTTCCTGCTTAACCTAAAGAGTGTACGAACTCCGTATTACAATGCACGGACACACGGTACGGATACTGAGACGCACGGATAAACAGACCCAACTGCAGTGATGGAACTGCTGCGCCATTTGCGCCAAAGTGCGCCATTTGGGATTGCCTGCGCCACCCTGCGCCGAAAAAGCAATTTTCCCTAATTCTGCGCCACAGCTGCGCCGAACAAAGATGCCCCGGTTCGGACGCATGAAAACGAAACAAAAACCGCGAGCGATGCTCCCGCGCCCTCTCTATTCTCGTGACGCCTCTGGACAACAAAACCGAGTCAAGCCGTGTCGTTTCGGCCGAGCCCGCCAAGTCGACGAAGATTCTTAAACTGCCGGGATGTCACTGCTGAACCGAATATTACGTTGTTGTACTTCAAAGAGAAGTTGTGAACAATAAAGCGCACTGTTAGTGCATCAAGTGTTTGCGTCCTGGACGAAAGGTGGCTGTACAAATTTACCGAACATGTGGGCACGCCACGTGCCTGCGATGGAATATTGGCTCGTTTGCATGGGAGTTGTTTTTAAACAACCGCGTTTTAACTAATTGTGGATGGGAATAACTGACGACGCTGATTCCGGAGTTGCCAGCGCCTGTACTATGGATCGCTCCACGCTTTCCGCTACTACGTAACATCGCGCGTGCTCGCAGAGTGTAGGCGCGTAAGGAGAGCGCGAGAAATTGAGCTTTCAGGACTTAAACCGTACGTGCCGATAATTGTTCCCAGATGTCCTGAACCCCGATATTCGCCATAAAGTGGAGAGTATGCATTGCAAACACGACGTATTGCGGTGGGACGCAGTGGGATACATACGGCGGAGGTGCGCCATCCTGTGAAATTCTGCGCCAAATGCAGCTTTTTTGTGCGCCAGCGCCAGCGCCCGTGGGCTCTGAGGCAGTTCCATCACTGCAACTGTGACACATGCGCAAAGGAGCAGGATACGGAAATGTACTGGAGTGGTAGGTGATCTCGTATATGTGCACAAGCGGGGCAACAGAAAGCTTTTTCTACATTGAAATTATGAATAACCTATTAGTACACACACAAGCCACGCCCATGTTGTAAAGTTTTTCTGTTTACAACCGTACCTCTACTGTCAACGCGGTCAACGCCCAGGATCGCACGCGCCTCTTGCTGGTGGCCTTGCCGATGGGTCTGATTTGGTATTTTCGCTTGTTTTCGCCAGTTTAGATATACCTTGGAATTTCCACCTAAGTGACCTGGCAACACTGTCTTTCTGGTGTCTCTTTGGCTTGCTCTGCTCCTCTCGGTGGGCTGTGTGTCGTGCCTTGTGCGTTCCCGTACTCTTAATACGCATTCCTGCTTTTTATTAGCAGTGACTGCTTGCGGCATATGTGACGGCGTTGATGAGGGATGAGGCATAGGTGTTGCTTAGTGCATCGTGAAGACAGGAACGAAACCACAACGTGAGTGTCGGTTTTTCGGGTTTGTGGAGACAAAACAGTCGCGGAAAGCCAGTATTCATCGTCCTGGATGGAAGCTCCCTGCAGTACCAAAGCCTTCTGAGGAGACAAGTATGTGTTTCTTGAGTATCTCCTTCTAGTCACAGATTCGTTCTACACCCTTAGTTCGGTAACAGTAAGCGTTGCATTGAAAGTGCCACAGCTTCTAATGTAGATGGTACTCTTTCAATTCCTAAACGTGGCAATGCCTGTATTGCCGGGACAAGGTGGCATAGCACAGTTTGAATGAAGTGAAGGCCGTATACTCCGAAAGGGCGTCATTTATAAATCCATTGTTCCCTCCAAATAAAGATAATAACGCTAATAAGATAAAGATAATAAATAATAAATAAATATCCAAATAAAGATAATAAGATAACTGCGGCAGCCCGCATCCCTGGTCCCTTGGCCTTGACCGCTCGCACTGCACGTGCATTCTTTGCCTCCCTCCACCTCGTTCGCCGTGCCGTCGGTGCCGTGCCGTGCGTTTTCAGTTGTGTGCCGTTGAAGGACAACGAATGCTGGGTCGGTGGCTCCGCGAGATGGTATCGAATTTTTAGCCCAATCTGCGGCCTCAATTCTTCAGATCTCTACCTCGTAGTTTGCGGTAACTTTTTCTGCACCGCCTTTCCACCTGAGCAAGTAAGCCGATTTAGCTCACGCAACGGATGCTGGCGTTATTAAAACTTCATCACCGTTTCAGGAGGCAATGCCGTTTCAGAACACAGATGTCCACGGCGTTCGTCGTGGGAGATGTACGAATCGTGACTGCGGCTGCCCAGAGTATATGCGAGACAAATGAAACCGGTATGCCCAAAATAACGTTACGTTGTTACTGTGAGCACGCTCCGGGAAAGCGTTCAGGGCTTTGCGAAATAGGTGGATAGAAAAACAAATTTAGCCCCCGCAAACTAGTTTGGTAACAAGTTCATGAATGTCGTCGCGACTGCGAGCACTCGGCGATTCCTTCTGGGTTGGACTCGATGTAATGGAAGCGACAATATAACCGAGATAGTGCTGTGTACTGGTTCAATTCGCAATGCACGGATTTCAACTTAATTCGTAGTAACTAATCAGATAGTTAATCAGCTTATCCATAGAGCCGATACTTTTGGTCGGAAGAACGGCCCCCAAACCACACCCCAACATTTTTTTTAAAATGTTTGCAGCAATCGGCTACGAAGCGCCGATTCACAGTAGTCGCATCATGGCATAGAAAATGCGGTTTGGAGCAGACCACCCTCAATCGGCTTGGACCAGCTTCGCTTTAGTTCGCGTTCGCGAAGTACTTGGCCGGAAAGCGACCCGTTTGACGTGTCAACAAGCTCCTCCTTCGCGGTGGCAAGAGGTCAAAGAATGGCCAAACTCTTCCTAATCATAGTTGGGGTTGTCAATCCCGAGCCATTTTTGCACTCCACGGATTTCGGGATTTTTCGCTTCCCAATCCCGGAAGTGACAAGTGGGAGATGGTGCTTTGAAGTAAGACCTGCGCGGGTCGAAATTATTTGACCCGCATCCAATCCGTACCCGCGGGTTCAAAACCGCACCCAACACGCAACCCGCGTCGCATTACAAATTACACCCGCAGTCCGCATATTTTTTTTCGAAAAGCTCACCCGCACCCAACTGAGAGTACTCCCTGGTCTGTTCCTGATGATTATAGATATGTCTGCGTGCATATATGGTTTCTTGTACGACATCAGCGTAGGGGGCAAAAAGGTGCAAATGTGTGTTGGTTTATGACTTGAGGAATGATGATACGAAACGCGACATAGATCGAGAAGAGCACACAGGAGCTGTTGCACCTTAACGGTTTGAGCGTTTGTTCCGTCCTTGCCAGCGACGTTTTACGTCATATTTCGAGTCACTACTGTACAGACGCGTAAGAAATTGGGCAACTCTGTGTACTTCCAATAGTGTTTTGGTAAAATGCGCCGACCGCACCCGACCCGCTGCCCGCTTCGCCGTCAACAATGCCGCCTAGACCCAGCCCGCCACCCGCACGACACCGAAGACCTAGACTCGCCACCCGCAACAAAATGCGGGTCAGCCGCTGGCACCGCGGGCCGTGCAGGACTTTACCTCCAAGTCCATCTACCTCAAGTGTTTATATCGGCGTGTTCTGCGCAGTTCATGCGCGCTTTGTCAATTCTACCCTTTCCTGAAGGCACACTAAAAAATTCGCAGTGTAATCACATTGGTAAAATAGTGAGGGAGAAATGGTTACATTTTATTTATTTATTTTGCTATGATATGCCACTTTTTTTTTGCATTTCACTGTTGCGCGTGAAAAGAAAGCCAGTCCCGCTACAGTTGAAGTATAACAGGAAATAATACTTTATAATTTCCTCAAACGGTGTAACATTCCACTTGAATGAAGAACAAGGAACACACTCAAAAAAGAAAGAAACGAATGGAAAGAAACGAAACACTAAACGCTAACTACTAAAACCAGGGTGTCGAACCGAAACGTTTCTCGTTCCGGTTCTATCACAAACGGTCCGGTACCGGTTCTGCTCCGGAGCAAAGACATAACGGTTCATATCGGTTTTAACCGGTTCCGCTTCTGTTGGGCATATTCACTCATAAAAAAATCAATTGCAAAATGTAAACCCGTTTATTTCGCATACATGGTATTTAATATTATTAGGCAGCTGTGAAATTGGTAGCTCCTGGTTCCTGTAGGTGACTGTCACTTCAAATCGACTTTCTCCTTTCTTGAAGCGCATGATACAGACGGACTTGTTTTTCGTGACGTCATACGTAAAGTACTTTCTTGCTGGATTGGTGCGATGGCGTCCCATCCGAATGTCTGTTGCTGCTTCTTAACCAGCAAGCACCACCGTACGAGTACGACGCAAATCGAGGAACACCTTCACTCACAAACGCGCTTGACGGCTCCGTTTTCTTTCTTCGTGTCCTGTCCACAAAAGAGGCGCCACTTTGCTCGCGCTTGCCCTCGCGGATATTCAACATCGCAGCTCTCAAACAAGGGACACGTTGCGCGACATTCCCGATGGAGGAGCCGTTATGCAGCCCTCTTGGGTCGCTGTTTAGTTGAGGAGAGTTTGGTCGGATGAAATTAAAACGAACACTATGGCACATTGGTAGAGAGTCACAACCGGTCACATGTACCGTCTATGTGCGCGAACGATCAAACGTTACAAAGGGAGCCCACGGGTCATAGTGTACCGACATACATTCCACCGTAATCCTCGTAAAGTATCAATGACATGATTTCAGAACACACGACGTCAGTTTCATTCGTCTATTCCTAGTCCAAACCGGTAAAGTTTTTTCTTGGACCGAAAACCGTTAAGTAAAGTTTTTGGTTTCCCTCCTGGGCGAGAAAAACGTATACGGTTTCGATTCCGTTCCGGTTCGCACGAAAAATTCGCGTTTTTTTTTTCGGTTTTCGGTTTTGGTTTTCGGTTCGCTCCGACACCCTGACTAAAACTAAACTAAAACTAAACACGTCGCTGCGTGCGTATCACCTTGTACAGTGATTAACACACGACCTGAGTAAGCACAGACAGTAGAGGGTGGTGTCCCCGTGGTGGGGTCGTCCTCGATTACAGCTTGCCTCGATTATTGCCTCGTCTTGCTGTCCAAGAACGGATGGCTTGTTTTCCAGCTATGGCAGTTTAGCATTCAGTTCCTCGTGAGGTAATGATTCTGTCACGAGGAGAGTTCTGGGCTCACTAACGGTGCGATAAACTACCGTCCTTAGCGGCGCTTGCAACTACTTCAAACGGTCAACATTGGCCATCGTCTAGCCGTTCTGGGACTCTTCCTGCAATGTCTTGCCGGGACTTCTTGATCGTGAAGGGACCGGGTTTTGGCACCAATGTCACTAGGGGAAGACGCGCTACCCAACGATGTCAGATTATGTTGACTACGTATGGTGGCTTGAATTCACGAGCCCAAGAGTTTCTAATCTTCCTTTACAAGAGCTTCGCCCCTGGTCGCTGCCGTTCCCCTTAATATCGCACTCCACCCCGCCTCTCCTAGTGAAGGGTCTACCATCACCCTGACGGCCCACTTCCACCCTGCGGTTCCCCTTATTTAGCCAAATCAGATTCGACGGTAAGCCACCTTTCCATCTCCGGATCTTGCCGGAAGCGGCCATGTTAGCGAAGTAGAGACAGGAAATAGGAAGTGCGAGCGACAAATTATACGTCACGGAGAGTTCCCGTTGAATCTGTCTATTTTGGCAGAGAACTCTGGGTTGCTCCTTGGAGCGACCCTGGCTTGAATGCCGCTTCAAAGCTCCCATTTGAGGGCTCCGGAAGCGTTCCGAACCTGCCATTGGAATTTAACATGTATAGCTTCCGTTTCGTAAGTTTCGCTTTTCGAACGTTCGCTATAATTTGCGTTTTGTTACGTTGGCGGGCTGAACCTCTTCCTGTTACCTTGTATGGAGGTATTATAGAAAGGTAGGGTAGGTAGGGTAGGGAAAGCGAATGCTACCGCCGCTACAGAGTACGCGTATGATACATGTCCTGGCGATTGGACAAAGAAATGTGGCAAGGGGTAGTTTCCGTAATATATTTCGGTTTGAATCTGATGCGTAGGGGGTGACTCGTTGTTTTGAACCGATGCGGAGCAAGCAAAGACGAACCTCACAGTTGTCGCATTTATTCACCTTTTAGTTACAAATGGTGAATTAGAAACGAGTAAATCTTGCTCTGTTGCATTACTGCCATTTGCATTGCAAAGTGAATTTTTGCCCTTTACTGCCTTTTCAAACGATAGACTCGTTTTCGACTTTTGACTTGAGTCAATGTGTGTCACACATGCCGTCTATTCAGCACGCGTTGTGTAGCCACCTGGTGGCTGGACGGCATACTTGCCACTCTTGCCCTCTGATTCATTTTATTTAGTTCTGAAAAAGAGCAAGTGCTTAAGACGCCAACTTCTACTTTTACTCATCTTCATTATTTTTATTATTGATATTACATAGAAGCAACCAGCAATATCATGCAAAAGAAAAACACGACAAATTTTGTTAAAAAATAAAACCAAAATCGACAAGCGAATCGACCTAGCGTCAATTGAATACTATGTGAAAAGAAGAAATGGAAGTGGGTGTCAGGACATCCGGACCCCCCTCTAGTTTCCTCCCTGATTGCATGAACATATCAGGTATGTGCATATGCCAGACCAATAGAATCGTTCCCGCAGCCGGCCGTAGGTTTTGTATATGCCCAAATGAGCGGATGCGTGGGTCGTCGTGTTGGGGTAGAGATGACATCGTGTCGCAGTCCTGCGGGTACGACTAGTAACAGCGGACAACCGTAGTTGCGAAAATTATGCCTGTTGAGGACGCCATCAACAACTACGGACTGCCTTGCAGTGGAAGAGGTCGAGTGCAAGTCCGAGGCCACAACTTCCGGCATCATTGATTGACAATAATGATTGAAGAGGACTACGTGACACTCCGTCGGCGTCCGTGTGCTTCGTACCTGACGTGTACGCTATTGTGAAGTTATACTCTTAAAGCTCAAGAAGGGTTCTTGAGGCGAGTCAACCAGCAAAAGCGTGGTGATCGGTGACTACACGAACTGGACGACGATAGAGGTATGGCCTGAATTTCGATATCGCTCGATATTCGATTCCCATATTCTTTTTCTGTGATTGCATAATAGCGCTCTGGTGACGAGAGAGACCGACTACCGTAGGCGATTACGGAGGAGTTTCCGTTCCAAGATTGTAGTAGGACTGCACTAAGACCATGTCCACTAGCATCGGTATGAATTTCTGTAGGCGCATCTTGTCCAAAGCGACCCATGATTGGAGGCGCACTTACGTTGTTGAGGGAGGGCATGCTTCAATTCCATAAAGGCCTCCTCGTGCTCTGCATCCGAGGCAAAGGACTTGTCCTTGCGGTGCAGTTCCTGCAGAGGGGCTGCAATGTGGGCATATCCCTTGATGAAGCGGCGGATGTAGGAACAAAGGCCCAAGAACGAGCGCAGCGCTGTGTTTTTCGGACGAGGAAAGTTCTGAACTGCCCTTGTATTGTCAGGATCAGGGTGAATGCCGTTTCTGTCGACGAGGTGTTCAAGAACATGGAGCTTCTGACTGGCAAACACACTTTGGCGCACACTTTTTCGCGTTCAGTTGCAGGCTTGCTGAGCGAAATTTCACGGAGGTGGTGAATGTGATCCTGCATGGTGCGAGAAAAAACGAGCACGTCATCCAAGTAGCGTAAGCAAAAGGTCCAGCGGAAGTTACGAAGTAACGTCTCGATCACACGTTCAAAGGTTGCAGGAGCGTTGCACAGCCCGAAGGGCACTACACGGAACTCTTACAGGCCCTCTGGGGTAACAAACGCTGTTCGTTCTCTGTCGCGCTCGTTGACGGCTATCTCCCAGTAGCCGGAACGGAGGTTCATGGAAGAAAAATAACACGTTCAATGAAGGCAGTCTAAAGTGTCATCGATCCTCAGGAGAGGGTATTTACACTTTTACAGTGACACTATTCAGTTTCCGATAATCGACGCAGAAACGCCAGCTGCCATCTTCCTTTTTGACCAAAACAACAGGTGACGACCAAGGACTGGACGACTCCTGAATAATTCCTTTAGAGAGCATGTCGGTGACATGGTCACCAATTACTTGTCTTTCAGCGTGAGAAGCGCGGTAAGGTCGACCGCGCGTAGGCTTCTCAGTGGTTGTCGTGAACCGATACTTCAGCAGCCCAAGGGTCCACGGGTGATATCCAAGATGTCCTCATATTCGCGTAGGAGTGAAAGAAGGACCTGGCCATCTTCAGCTGTAAGTTCTGAGGACATGCATGACTCCAGAGAAGTCGGCTGGCGGCAGCTTGGTGCTTGTTGTGGTCGACGACTCGGAGTATCAGATGACTTCTCGTGTAACAAAGGGCAGACATTAGCAAAGTCGTAATGGAAAGACCCGACGAGAGTTCCAGAAGGCAGGATCTGATCTTCTGCTGTGAGGTTTATTCGCCAAATAAGGGCTCTTCTATCTACCAAGCGGAGCATGCAGTTGGGAGCGCATAGGCGTCTTTGAACCATTAGTTCCTTGAAGGTAAAAACTACTTCGTCGTCGCACCGAACAGTGCTACTGTCTTGGAACATGCACGAATACCTGCAAAGGACGCATTCCCAGGGACCCCCGTATCCTCCCAATTCGAGGCCTTCCCCTCGTATGGGGAACGAGGGGAATTCCATTACAGCCACAACGGATTCGTCAGGGGCTGTCGCGAGTGGAGCCTGTCCAGAAGAGCCACGATAACGATACTATCACACAATAAAGACATATGGTTCCTAGGCGCAGGAGGACTGCCAGAAAGAAGTGAAAGCGCAACCTCACGTCTCTCCTCGATGCAGGTTGCGCCTTTTAGTTTGACATCGTGTACACCGACACAGAACGACGGCGCAACGTACGGAAAAAATGGCGATCGAGACTATCGATTCGTGGGCGAAGTGGGAGCCCTCTGGTCGCCTGTTACAGATTCGTAGTCCTATCTCGGGTCATACGAAGTGTGCCCAGTGTAACGGTAAGCGGCATTGTCGTAGGTCATGCTTTGAAACTGTTGGGGACGTCGGAATCTTTGCTCTTGCTGCCAGTGTTGAATACTAGGCCGCACAGGATACCAAGAGCGTTCATGTTGCATGTCAAACTGGCGACGGTGACAGCGTCGAGCACCATGACCGGACAAGTGATAGTAAAAGCAAATCAGGGGCTGTCTGTATGCAGGGAGAGCATACTGTACACCCGAAGGGGAACGTGAGGAATTAAAAGAAACCTAGGCAATAGGAGCCAACACTGGTGAATCTCGAGAGGGTGTAGCCGGAGTCTCAGCGCATAGTTCCGCGTAGGATGGCCGATTCTGTTCAGCCGGTGAGGGAGCAACCGGCATTGCAACTGCAGGGTTCCCCATGACCGACCTTAACTGCCCGACTGACTACTGTCCGAGTTGGACTACTGAGGGAACTGAGTATTGGACGAGCGGCCGTTCACTGTTCGCATGTTCATAATGGCGAGCTCTTCGCGCATGGTGGCGCGGGTGAGATTTACCTTAGCAGCATGGTCTGTTGGAAGAGCAGACGTGAAAAACGAAGCGGTGCTGAGCTCAGCAACCGTAGCAAATTTGTGGAGCGCCACGGCACTGAAGGAGGTCTGCGATAGCCCCATGAGAAGGTGATGGATCTTGTCTGCTTCGGTCATAGCTTAGCGGCAGGCCTTCAAAAGTCATGTACGACTAAAAGATTATCCGCAAGCTTGATGACAGGTCTGTAAATACTGCTTGGTCTTTTCCTTCACTATGTGCACATTCCGTTTCTTGTCTGACCGCGCCTCTTACCATTTTCTTCTCCTCTTACGTCGTGCTTATCTTTGGCCATGTCATTTTGCTGTCAGGCAAAACCGGCATCAGAGGAGATGTCACCGCGGACTTCGCAAATGTTGCAATGTTGTCGCCAACGTTGCCACTCCATGCTCCATTTCTTTGTGTTCACCAGCTGTACAATTCGTGATCGCACGTTCCTCTGCGTGCTCCTGGTATTAGGGATTTTTAATAGTAGCGGACCGAAGCTAGGCCTTAGCTTTTCAGTAGGATTGTTTCCGACAGGGATCCAACACACACACAGCATATAATCATACAGATCATCTAACACACCTTTCATGCATTTGGACGATCCGGATTTGGTGACAAGTTATTTAAATCAGCAGGACCATCAGAAGCTTTTAGTCCCCTCTGCGCAACCTGAAAGAGTGTCCTATCATTAGGAGTGTACATCATCCTTCCTTCCCGTAGGTATGCGACGCAGAACTCAATGCTTCCTTTTATTCACATAGTGATATGCACGGGGTCGAGTCAGGCTTCCTCTGCGTTAAATACGTTGCCGCTGCACTTGTATTGACAGAGAATTCCTTGTACAGCAAGGAATAGTACTGCTGTAAAGCTGGCATGTCGTTGCAAACCACGTGACTCACATTTTCCTATGTGACTGGGAGGTACCGTGGAATAAATCGCTATGTATAACATCACAGGGTACACAGTCATTGTGCAACATTGTTCGGAGAAGGTCCATTTAGTCTCCTCACCCTCTTGCTTATGGGCATACTTCTATCGCTTAGAGCAGAGATGATCGTGACACTTTACCTTTACTAAAGGGTAAAAATTCATACCCTCCACTGCAGAACTCAACGCTGTAACCTATTGGCAATACCCTCTACACACACAGATCACCTATAAATGGAGGTTACATTTTCATACCCGCCACACACATGTAAGTTTTGGCTAGCGGGAATGGCGCCCTGCCACACAACAAATGGTGCCACAAATCAGCTCTTATCAATGAAGAACGGAAACTGTCTTCGCAACATATGGCTATAGCATACGTAATTCATCTAGAGGCATCCAGTGGCGAAACACTTCTGATCGCTACATGCACAGATTCATATGCACAACAAACAAAATAAATTGCAACTGGAATATTAAATTATATATTGCAACTGGAAATGGACAAACCTGGCACTGTAGCAGGTACAGGGGTACAAGGATGCCACATTACAAACAGCCGTGGTGAACGACATTCGGTTTCTACGAGGTATACTCGTTACACTCCTGAGGTTGCAGACTCCCTCAGTACGCTGCTTTCCAAATTTTGTAAAATATCATCCTGGAGATGCAATGTTACGCAACCAGGTTGAATGTTCATAGCGCACACCTTTAAAGGTGTGAAAAAGTTTACAGTGTAGGTAATCTACACTATACGACACACGACTGACACACGATTATGCGTCTGCTATCCTTCGCGTGTTGTGAGGGATTCTAAGCTGGTGTTTACTATGAATATAGTGTTCAGTGGATATCGCATATTGCCAATAGTGGTTAACGGGCACTTGTTGTTGTAATTACAACTCACACTGAGGACGTTTGCTATGGCATACAGGCGCAAACTCCAGCTTCTTCCTACTTCGGCTGTTAGGACACCGCATAGTGGCACATGGGTGTCGTGATCGCTTCCTTTGTCAGAGTGCCTCTAACATGCTTCCTTGCGAGACCCGTGCGGTGAATATCAGTTGAAAAATCACTACAGTGGCAGCAAGAAAAGGCCGTCCTCCATGAGTGCCCTGATTGCTTTCACTAGGTAATCTACACGATACGACACAGGACTGACACACGATTATGCGTCTGCTATCCTTCGCGTGTTGTGAGGGATTCTAAGCTGGTGTTTACTATGAATATAGTGTTCAGTGGACATCGCATATTGTCAATAGTGGTTAACGGGCACTTGTTGTTGTAATTACAACTCACACTGAGGACGTTTGCTATGGCATACAGGCGCAAACTCCAGCTTCTTCCTACTTCGGCTGTTAGGACACCGCATAGTGGCACATGGGTGTCGTGATCGCTTCCTTTGTCAGAGTGCCTCTAACATGCTTCCTTGCGAGACCCGTGCGGTGAATATCAGTTGAAAAATCACTACAGTGGCAGCAAGAAAAGGCCGTCCTCCATGAGTGCCCTGATTGCTTTCACTAGGTAATCTACACGATACGACACAGGACTGACACACGATTATGCGTCTGCTATCCTTCGCGTGTTTTGAGGGATTCTAAGCTGGTGTTTACTATGAATATAGTGTTCAGTGGACATCGCATATTGTCAATAGTGGTTAACGGGCACTTGGTGTTGTAATTACAACTCACGCTGACGATGTTTGCTATGGCATCCAGGCGCAAACTCCAGTTTCTTCCTAGTTCGGCTGTCAGGACACCGCATAGTGGCACATGGGTGTCGTGATCGCTTCCTTTGTCAGAGTGCCTCTAACATGCTTCCTTGCGAGACCCGTGCGGTGAATATGAGTTGAAAAATCACTAGAGTGGCAGCAAGAAAAGGCCGTCCTCCATGAGTGCCCTGATTGCTTTCACTAGGTAATCTACACGATACGACACAGGACTGACACACGAATATGCGTCTGCTATCCTTCGCGTGTTGTGAGGGATTCTAAGCTGGTGTTTACTATGAATATAGTGTTCAGTGGACATCGCATATTGTCAATAGTGATTAACGGGCACTTGGTGTTGTAATTACAACTCACACTGAGGACGTTTGCTATGGCATCCAGGCGCAAACTCCAGTTTCTTCCTACTTCGGCTGTTAGGACACCGCATAGTGGCACATGGGTGTCGTGATCGCTTCCTTTGTCAGAGTGCCTCTAACATGCTTCCTTGCGAGACCCGTGCGGTGAATATGAGTTGAAAAATCACTACAGTGGCAGCAAGAAAAGGCCGTCCTCCATGAGTGCCCTGATTGCTTTCACTAGTTAATCTACACGATACGACACAGGACTGACACACGAATATGCGTCTGCTATCCTTCGCGTGTTGTGAGGGATTCTAAGCTGGTGTTTACTATGAATATAGTGTTCAGTGGACATCGCATATTGTCAATAGTGGTTAACGGGCACTTGGTGTTGTAATTACAACTCACACTGAGGACGTTTGCTATGGCATCCAGGCGCAACCTCCAGCTTCTTCCTACTTCGGCTGTTAGGATACCGCATAGTGGCACATGGGTGTCGTGATCGCTTCCTTTGTCAGAGTGCCTCTAACATGCTTCCTTGCGAGACCCGTGCGGTGAATATGAGTTGAAAAATCACTACAGTGGCAGCAAGAAAAGGCCGTCCTCCATGAGTGCCCTGATTGTTTTCACTAGGTAATCTACACGATACGACACAGGACTGACACACGATTATGCGTCTGCTATCCTTCGCGTGTTGTGAGGGATTCTAAGCTGGTGTTTACTATGAATATAGTGTTCAGTGGACATCGCATATTGTCAATAGTGGTTAACGGGCACTTGGTGTTGTAATTACAACTCACGCTGACGACGTTTGCTATGGCATCCAGGCGCAACCTCCAGCTTCTTCCTACTTCGGCTGTTAGGATACCGCATAGTGGCACATGGGTGTCGTGATCGCTTCCTTTGTCAGAGTGCCTCTAACATGCTTCCTTGCGAGACCCGTGCGGTGAATATGAGTTGAAAAATCACTACAGTGGCAGCAAGAAAAGGCCGTCCTCCATGAGTGCCCTGATTGTTTTCACTAGGTAATCTACACGATACGACACAGGACTGACACACGATTATGCGTCTGCTATCCTTCGCGTGTTGTGAGGGATTCTAAGCTGGTGTTTACTATGAATATAGTGTTCAGTGGACATCGCATATTGTCAATAGTGGTTAACGGGCACTTGGTGTTGTAATTACAACTCACGCTGACGACGTTTGCTATGGCATCCAGGCGCAACCTCCAGCTTCTTCCTACTTCGGCTGTTAGGATACCGCATAGTGGCACATGGGTGTCGTGATCGCTTCCTTTGTCAGAGTGCCTCTAACATGCTTCCTTGCGAGACCCGTGCGGTGAATATGAGTTGAAAAATCACTACAGTGGCAGCAAGAAAAGGCCGTCCTCCATGAGTGCCCTGATTGTTTTCACTAGGTAATCTACACGATACGACACAGGACTGACACACGATTATGCGTCTGCTATCCTTCGCGTGTTGTGAGGGATTCTAAGCTGGTGTTTACTATGAATATAGTGTTCAGTGGACATCGCATATTGTCAATAGTGGTTAACGGGCACTTGGTGTTGTAATTACAACTCACGCTGACGACGTTTGCTATGGCATCCAGGCGCAACCTCCAGCTTCTTCCTACTTCGGCTGTTAGGATACCGCATAGTGGCACATGGGTGTCGTGATCGCTTCCTTTGTCAGAGTGCCTCTAACATGCTTCCTTGCGAGACCCGTGCGGTGAATATGAGTTGAAAAATCACTACAGTGGCAGCAAGAAAAGGCCGTCCTCCATGAGTGCCCTGATTGTTTTCACTAGGTAATCTACACGATACGACACAGGACTGACACACGATTATGCGTCTGCTATCCTTCGCGTGTTGTGAGGGATTCTAAGCTGGTGTTTACTATGAATATAGTGTTCAGTGGACATCGCATATTGTCAATAGTGGTTAACGGGCACTTGGTGTTGTAATTACAACTCACGCTGACGATGTTTGCTATGGCATCCAGGCGCAAACTCCAGCTTCTTCCTACTTCGGCTGTTAGGACACCGCATAGTGGCACATGGGTGTCGTGATCGCTTCCTTTGTCAGAGTGCCTCTAACATGCTTCCTTGCGAGACCCGTGCGGTGAATATCAGTTGAAAAATCACTACAGTGCAGCAAGAAAAGGCCGTCCTCCATGAGTGCCCTGATTGCTTTCACTAGGTAATCTACACGATACGACACAGGACTGACACACGATTATGCGTCTGCTATCCTTCGCGTGTTGTGAGGGATTCTAAGCTGGTGTTTACTATGAATATAGTGTTCAGTGGACATCGCATATTGTCAATAGTGGTTAACGGGCACTTGGTGTTGTAATTACAACTCACGCTGACGACGTTTGCTATGGCATCCAGGCGCAAACTCCAGCTTCTTCCTACTTCGGCTGTTAGGACACCGCATAGTGGCACATGGGTGTCGTGATCGCTTCCTTTGTCAGAGTGCCTCTAACATGCTTCCTTGCGAGACCCGTGCGATGAATATGAGTTGAAAAATCACTACAGTGGCAGCAAGAAAAGGCCGTCCTCCATGAGTGCCCTGATTGCTTTCACTAGGTAATCTACACGATACGACACAGGACTGACACACGAATATGCGTCTGCTATCCTTCGCGTGTTGTGAGGGATTCGAAGCTGGTGTTTACTATGAATATAGTGTTCAGTGGACATCGCATATTGTCAATAGTGGTTAACGGCCACTTGGTGTTGTAATTACAACTCACACTGAGGACGTTTTCTATGGCATCCAGGCGCAAACTCCAGGTTCTTCCCACTTCGGCTGTGAGGACACCGCATAGTGGCACATGGGTGTCGCTGATTGCTTCTTTTGTCAGAGTGCCTCTAACGTGCTTCGTGGAGTCGATGATGATTCTGAAAATGCAGTAGACAGTTAGCAAGGTGAGGGTGCAACCGGCATTGCAACTGCAGATTTAAGATCCCCTTGAATGAGCGACCTCAACTGTCAACTGAGTTAGACTGCTGAGAGAACTCAGTATTGGACGAGCGGCCGTTCACTGTTCCCGTGTTCATAAGGGTGAGCTCTTCACGCATGATGGCGCGGATGAGATTTACCAGCGCAGCATGGTCTGTTGGAAGTGCAGACGTGGCAAACGAAGCCGGGTGATCAGGGAGGATCCGTTGCCGTTGCAGGTCCTCATACCGTTTGCAAGTGGTGCCTTCTTGTCTGCTTCGGACATCGAGCAGTCAGCTTTACGGCAGGCCTGCAAAACATTACCCATGTAGGACGTAAAAGATTCTCCGCAAGCTTGATGGCGCGTTTGTAAATGCTACTTGGCTTTTTTCCTCGCTATTCCCGAAGGCTTCCGTTAGCAGGCGTTTCAATGTACCCCAGGAATCAAACGAAGCGAAGGCTCGTTGTTTTATACGCTCAACGTGGAGAAGCCAATCCTCCACATCCCGGGAGTGATCGCCGGAGAACGTTGGAGGATCTCGCTGGCGGAGGACGAAACGGATGACCGACTAGGTTGAATGGCGAACATGAACCTGAGGCTGGGCAACGCTGTCAAACATCGCGTTCCGGAAGATCGTGATTGACTATGACTCGTCACACTTGTACAGCTCGGAATAGAGATAACTTGAACGTGATTCCGTCTGCGGACCCTGGCCGTACTCAGTAGAAATAACAGCGGAAGGTGTTAGCTATTTACACTTAGATGGGAGACCCTCGTTATGAAAGCGTTGTTTTCTGCTAGCCGCTTGCAGGGTACCTCTCTTTCCGTCTTAAGCAATCCAGTGGACGACAGGAAGTCCATGAACAGGTGAAGAACCCGACAATGGAGCCCAGGATCTTCATAGGGGCCAATGAGTGCAGCTAAGGTGAGCGACCTCTTGCTGATTCGGGCCAGCTCACCACACAATGTCCGCCTTTGCGGCCAGTAGAGGGAACATTCCATCAGAATGTGCTGGGCGGTCGCCACGACACCGCAGGTTGAACGGAGGCCCGTGTCTTTGTGTTTTCATCCTTCCTTCGTTATCTTCACATAATGTTCCAGTGCAACGGGGTAGGGTACCGCACTACTGCGGTGAAACACCCCATCTCATCGTCATCATTTATTGTTGTTATTGTTGTTGCCTGCACCTGTGCAGCATTTTCGAAGCTTGTGGCTGTGGTTGGCGTTCAAGGGTTTCAATCGACGATGTCCTTTCGGAGTTGCCTCTCTTTCGCAGGCTGGAGCTGTACTTCGTATCATAGGTGTATGGTATCGCTTGTGGAAAGTTCAGTTCCCACAACCTCGGGGCGTCATCCCGTCCGTCCCCGCAGGGGGCACCGGCTTCGGCTGGTGTTTGGTGAGTGGCGCCACCACGGACCCCAGCCCCCAGTCCTAAGGTGTTATCCGTACCGTGCCGAGGAGATTTAAGGTGAAGGGTAGAAACCTTGAACGGTGGCAGTCGGGGACTTGGTCAAGCCCCGGCTGATGGGTTGTCAAACTCCGGGACCTTCCCGTATGTATGAGTATGAAATACGGGTTACCTTTTTGGAATACTCATTGATCAAACCTACATGGGTAAATATTCTTCAAATGAGATCGTGGCCGCAAAGCGTCCACGGACCAAAGCCTTAAGGACTGTAACAAAACAGTTCACTTCAAAATACATCGTACTTTCTTCTTCAGATACAGAGAAAGAGAAAACCACACCACTGGGAAAGACTTTTTCATTGAGAAAGCGGTGGCATCACTGTCTAAGTACATTACTGAAATCAAACGCATCAGATCTGGCGACCTTCTCATAAATGCTCCAACGAAATAGACTGTGAACGCATTCTAAACACACATGAGATGATGGGGAAAAAGATTTCAGCTTCCTTGCACAAAACACTGAACACTTGCAGGGGCGTCATCGCAGTATCAGAACTGATTGACGTGCCTGTGGAAGAAATCCTAGAAAACTTAAAGGACCAGGATGTCATTGATGTACGCAAAATCAAAATCCGTAAAAATGGGGAGTACATCACCACACGAAATATAGTACTGACTTTTGACAGGCCCACACTTCCAACAAAACTAAAAGTAGGCTACCTGTCAACAGATGTCCGACCTTACATTCCGAACCCGTTGCGCTGTTTTCGGTGCAACAGGTTTGGACATGCTGCAGACGGGTGCCGTGGCTCTGCCTGTTGTGCACGATGTGGAAAGTCTGACCATGAGACTAAAGAATGCAAAGGGCCAGACTTCTGTGTCAACTGTTCTTCCAACCACCCATCCTACTCGAGGTCCTGTACAAAGTGGAAATATGAAAAAGAAGTCCTGCACGTTAAGGTCACACAGTTCATCAGTTCCCCAGAAGCAAGGAAAAAAGTAGCTCCCATCTTTTTCGAAAAATCTTTTGCCACAGCCGTGAAACAGAAAGTGAAACTAGTAACACAGTACACACAGACCGAGCAATCACTACTGACAGAGACAACCACAAATGAAGTTCAACGAGGTGCACATCCACCTCCAGTCCCCGAAACTCCAGTGGCGTCACTAACACCGACGCCACTCCTGTCCTCACAGTCCACGGAGGTGACATCCATGGATTGCGAGGACGAGACGAGCTCTGAGCGCTCCTTTGCGAGCACGAGCTCCCAAGCCCCCCAAAAGAATAGATCTAGTCTGTTGGGGAGCGGGTCACTCCCTGACATATCTGACAAGGAGCTTGCGGCTGCACGAAAGAAAACCACAAGGCCGCGGGTCACACATGGAATTGCCGAGGGTTACTCTCTAATCTAGATGACATCAACGATCTTTTCGAGAAGTATAACGCATCATGCTTTTGTCTTCAAGAAACATATCTGAATACACAAACACAAAATCCACTGCGAAGACACAATATCTTTCCAAAAGATCGAACTGACGCCACCCGAGCATCTGGTGGTGTTGCGATCGTCACACGAGGATCTCTCCCAACCAAAGCAGTACACCTGACTTGGAAGCTGTAGCCGTGCAGATGTGTCTAGACAGAATTGTCACCATCTGCTCAATCTATCTGCCACCGTCAGACACTACTATACAAAAAGAATTCCTTCCTTTGAAGAAGTCCTTTTATACTTCTAGGTGACTTTAATGCTCACAATCCACTTTGGGGCAGTACGAGAACTGACACTCGAGGGAAAATGTTAGAGAAGTTCTTATTATCAACATCCACCTGCCTTTTAAACGCAGGGGCACCTACATACATGCATTCTCCAAGTCAGTCATTCTCAACCTTAGACCTGTCTTTTTGCAGTCCATCCTTGTTTCAGGAGATAGAATGGACTGTAAAACAAAATCCATTTGGGAGTGATCAATTCCCAGTGGTGTTAAAATATCTTACGCCAGTGAACACTCTGACAACACGCCCTCCTAGATGGAAACTCCGCTTGGAAGCTCGATCCAACTTGTCTTTAGAGCTGTGACGCATGGTGCGTTGCGCGTAGCGTTTATGTTCCCGCTGGCACCATGTCACACATTCAAGCGGTCTCGTAACAATGTTTATTCTGTGGTAGTCACCGCCTACTGACGGCTGTGCAGGCATACACATGCGCTTTTGTCAGGCAAAGGGGAGCGCTAAGCAAACAAGTGGGAAAGGGAACTTATCAAATTTTGTTAACGTTACAATCAACCGAGATCTTGGCCGCGAAGTTTGCAAGTCTTAAGGGCTTTATCGAAACAGTTCACCTCAAAATACATTGTATTGACGTCTTGAGACACAAAGAGAGAAGCAAAGCTGGGAAAAATGGCACCCTTTTTTTCCTTGGAGAAGGCAGTGGCAGCACCGTCGAAGAACACTACTGAAACCAAACGTATACAATCTGGTGACCTGCTCCTAAAATGCACAAATCAAAAAAGACTGCGAACACATCCTAAACACGCACGAGATGACGGGAAAGAAGATTTCAGCTTCTTTTCACAAAACCATCAACAGTTGCAGGGGTGTCATCTCAGTTTCAGAGCTGATTAACGTACCTGGGGAGGAAATCCTAGGAAATTAAGATCCGTAAGAATGGTAAATATATCACCGCGAGGAACATGGTATTGACTTTTGATAAGCCCAACTTACCTGACAAGTTAAAAGTAGGGTACCTTTCAGCAGATGTGCGACCGTACATTCCAAATCGCATGCGCTGCATTCGTTGCAATCGATACGGGCATGCTGCTGACGCAGGCTGGGGCTCTCCTCGTTGTGCACGGTGTGGTCACACAGCCCACGACACAAAGGAATGCAAGGGGGCCGACCGTTGCGTCAATTGCACCGATGAGCGCTCCTCATATTCACGATCTTGTCCAAAGTGGAAATAATGAGATGGAGATTCTGCGTGTCAAGGTTACCCGCACATCAGTTATCCAGAAGAAAGAAAAAAAGTATCACCATATTTCTTCAAGAAACCAAACATACACAGACTAAAGCACACACAAGTACATTACCGACACCACGAATTTTCACGAATCTTGACGCCGTCAATGATCTTGCAAATAGGTAGGATGTGTTGTGTTTTACAATACAGTAGACCTATCTTAATCCGCAGCAGGAATGCACATGCACTCAGGCGATGGAACTTGTTCAGAAAAAATAGTGTTGGGGGAACACGTACATCAGGAGGTGTTCCTTCAAAACATTTCCCCCTGAAAACACTTCAGGCAGTTGCTGTTCAAATCCGTCTTCATGGGGTCCTAACTGTTTGTTTCCTTCCATGTTTCCTTGTTCCACCATCGGCTGTGGCGGATGGAAACACCCTAGAATGTTTTTTTTTTTTTTTCATTTTACTGGGAGATCCTTTGGCCTGTCCTAAGCTAAGGATAAGGATAAGCAATGACTGGCCAACATCTTTCAATGCATGTCGTTCCTGGTGTATTCTGCTCATTCATCTGCCGCTTCGTGGCAGACCCGTGGGACAGTGTGACGAGCCAAAGACACCTTGCAGGCATATAAGATGGGATAGTGAAGACGTACTCACTCATACTGGAAGTCCAACCCAAGTTTCGTGTTGGAGGCCACGGCTCGATGTAAAAGCTGGGAAAACGCCTTGAAGTTCTTTCCCGCATACGTGACGTCATTCTTGGTGGTCCGCACTAAGACAAACAACACGTCGCACCGCCCTTTAGCGGGGGCCCTACTTTTGGGGTCCATGAAGACGCTACAAAGCAGAACTGTAGGACGCTTGTGCGCTGGAAAAGAGCATGGTACAAATTAACAATCACCACCTGACCGTAGCTAAGCTATTCACTCCTCGCCAACATTGTGCAATGCAACCAAAATAATAGAAGACATATGATAACTAATAAGGTCACGCTGCCTCCTTGGCAAAGAAACAAACCGGAGCAACGTGGCTCTTTCTCGCTGTTTGCTAGCACTACGAGTAACCACTAACCAAATAAAGACGAGTACGGATGACATCGGTACGTCTCTCCATGTCATCGCGGGTTGCAAGAAAGGTGCGGGTATACCCGCAATACCAGCAGACGCAATGTCATCCCATTGTCATCCCTGTACTATGCAGGTAGCAACATACAGCTAGTAACACATATACAGGTAGTAATGCATAACAGGTAGCAACACGCAGCACATAATATATGACGCATAATAAGACACAAGACACGCTAGAGGAGGCCATTCACTGGCCCCGGAATGTAAATAGCTCGAGAGATTTCACGAGGCACAGCGAATGTGGTCACCACAACTCACGTTAAGGGCGCTCACAGTTGCATCATTTTTTGCGTCCCACAGAGAGCCTACCTCAGCGGCCAAGACGCCGGAACATAGTTACCCCCATCCTCGACAGCGTATGGAATACATTCTGCAGTAGCATGGTTTGCACAGACAAGATCAGACGTCTGCAAGAACTGCAACAACAGTTACACAAAGAGGCGATGCACCACGCTTGCGCCCTTCTGGGTTTTTTTGGTCATGCTTGAGATGAATGTTTATTCTAGGGTTCCGCAAAAACGGTCACGCTCCCTTGATGTAAGTGTAGGTGCAGCAAATATATATATTTATATACCACCTGCTGGCACCTGTTGCGCTTATCGTCTACCATCTCTACCGTGTGCCCGCAGACAAGAAAAAGGAGCGCCCCTGAAAAAAGGGGAGTCAAGTAGTACCTTTTCCGGAACGATGCAAACACAGCGCATGCCGGGGACAGAGGACGTTGACACATTTTCAGATTCGCTTGAGCTGAGGGTACGTACATCACACTTTTTTTTTTCGTGTTTGTCGGTCGAAACAACCGCTATGTCACAGTAGTGGTACTTCCAAATATAACTAGCCAACTTACCTGGTGCAAATTATAAACAACATTTTGGCAACAAACCGGAAGCGGTGCAGAAAGGCACGATTATTTAATGACTATTTCTGCGTTGCCTTTCTGCACCGCTTTCGGTTTTTTTTGCCAAAATGACAATACTCACCCAAGAGGCTGAGGACGCAAGCGACTAACAGGAGGAGCCACCACGCCGTGTTGCTGAAAGAAGCAATACAATCGAAGCACTAACGAAGTACGAACTGACAACTTCATCGCATTAGACGGCGAAGTACAATGGCTGCACTGAATGATAGGGCTGTCGCTCCTAATTTTTGGAAAACGCAACTTGGGCTGCGAACGTCATAACACACGGTGCGCACAACATAGGTGCACACTTCCACACTGCACTTTTCAGCAAACAAGAGAGCGACCTGGTTCGGGACAGCTGCTGCAACACCAGTCGCAATACAATCGTTCTTACCCACGATGTTGTCGCGGAACAAGCCGCTTGGGAGCTGCAGAGTTAACGTATCTCATGCATAAGCCTGTTGAAAGACAAGCAGTCCAGTATACTTACCCTCCACGTCGACTGTTGTCACTGAAACACAAAGGGTCTGTCAAGGCACTCCGAAGAGGAATGTACCATCGCACGCGGCGCACATGGCAGCTCACTTAGCAAGCTCATCAGAAACTGGGCATGCATGGCACCACTATCCGGCACCGCTATATGGCTAACCTCTATTAAGCGAATTGAGGCGGCCACGCGTGTTCTGCGTTGGAAGGTGTCATGTACAATGAGAAAGCGTTTTGTCGCTTGAAAAGGCATATTTCATACTAGAACATGTTTCTCGGTAGAGAATGTCCGGCGTTCTAGCGGTGTAGTAGACGAGACGTCGAGCAGACAACACCACATAGCCACAAGCAGAAAATGATCCAGGAGAGCACACGCGCGCGCATTGCCGGCGCGGATTCGTAGCGGCGTCGTGTTGAGCCGGAATCGCGACGGCTGGGCGAAAATATCTGGCATGGCGTCTAGCAGTGCTTCCGACGCTGAGCGAAATTCGCTCCATGGAGGTTGGCCTTTACGCGTGATATGCTGTGCTTCCGTTTTCGCACGATATTCGTCTGGATGCGTCGTACGTCGCAATGTGAATACGATTTCCCCATGCTCCGAGATGAAGCAACTCAGTATATACGTACATAGCGTTTCCGTCGATGCACTCCGAAAGCGAACTGAAAAACAAGAACCAAAGGTTCGGTAAGGGCACGTTGAACCGGATTGTGGCGTCTCACATGACGTAGATGTTACTAATACCCCTGTCACACGTCAAATTGAATGCCATTCGTTTGTATCACGTCAAGCTACACGGAGAAATAGAATGTCACTCGTAAATGGCGTCACTATCGATGAGATGTCAGAGTACAAGGTGAAAGCTTTGTGAAAAGGAGTTGCTCGAAAAGTGTACCGAAAGGCATATTGCATTGTAGAACATGTTTCAACAAGCACAAAATGATCCAGGAGAGGACACGCGCGCATTGCCGGCGCGGATTCGTAGCGGCGTCGTGTTGAGCCGGAATCGCGGCGGCTGGGCGAAAATATCTGGCATGGCGTCTAGCAGTGCTTCCGACGCTGAGCGAAATTTGCTGCATGGAGGTTGGCCTTTACGCGTGATATGCTGTGCTTCCGTTTTCGCACGATATTCGTCTGGATGCGTCGTACGTCGCAATGTGAATACGATTTCCCCATGCTCCGAGATGAAGCAACTCAGTATATACGTACACTCAAGAGTTTCCGTCGATGCGCTCCGAAATCGCACTGAAAAACAAGAACCAAAGGTTCGGTAAGGGCACGTTGAACCGGATTGTGGCGTCTCACATGACGTAGATGTTACTAATACCCCTGTCACACGTCAAATTGAATGCCATTCGTTTGTATCACGTCAAGCTACACGGAGAAATAGAATGTCACTCGTAAATGGCGTCACTATCGATGAGATGTCAGAGTACAAGGTGAAAGCTTTGTGAAAAGGAGTTGCTCGAAAAGTGTACCGAAAGGCATATTGCATTGTAGAACATGTTTCAACAAGCACAAAATGATCCAGGAGAGGACACGCGCGCATTGCCGGCGCGGATTCGTAGCGGCGTCGTGTTGAGCCGGAATCGCGGCGGCTGGGCGAAAATATCTGGCATGGCGTCTAGCAGTGCTTCCGACGCTGAGCGAAATTTGCTGCATGGAGGTTGGCCTTTACGCGTGATATGCTGTGCTTCCGTTTTCGCACGATATTCGTCTGGATGCGTCGTACGTCGCAATGTGAATACGATTTCCCCATGCTCCGAGATGAAGCAACTCAGTATATACGTACACTCAAGAGTTTCCGTCGATGCGCTCCGAAATCGCACTGAAAAACAAGAAGCAAAGGTTCGGTAAGGGCACGTTGAACCGGATTGTGGCGTCTCACATGACGTAGATGTTACTAATACCCCTGTCACACGTCAAATTGAATGCCATTCGTTTGTATCACGTCAAGCTACACGGAGAAATAGAATGTCACTCGTAAGTGGCGTCACTATCGATGAGATGTCAGAGTACAAGGTGAAAGCTTTGTGAAAAGAAGTTGCTCGAAAAGTGTACCGAAAGGCATATTGCATTGTAGAACATGTTTCAACAACACATAGCAACAAGCACAAAATGATCCAGGAGAGGACACGCGCGCATTGCCGGCGCGGATTCGTAGCGGCGGCGTGTTGAGCCGGAATCGCGGCGGCTGGGCGAAAAAATCTGGCATGGCGTCTAGCACTGCTTCCGACGCTGAGCGAAATTTGCTCCATGGAGGTTGGCCTTTACGCGTGATACGCTGTGCTTCCGTTTTCGCACGATATTCGTCTGGATGCGTCGTACGTCGCAATGTGAATACGATTTCCCCATGCTCCGAGATGAAGCAACTCAGTATATACGTACACTCAAGAGTTTCCGTAGACGCACTCCGAAAGCGCACTGAAAAACAAGAACCAAAGGTTCGGAAGGGCACGTTGAACCGGATTGTGGCGTCTCACATGACGTAGATGTTACCAATACCCCTGTCACACGTCAAATTGAATGCCATTCCTTTGTATCACGTCAAGGTACACGGAGAAATAGAATGTCACTCGTAAGTGGCGTCACTATCGATGAGATGTCAGAGTACAAGGTGAAAGCTTTGTGAAAAGAAGTTGCTCGAAAAGTGTACCGAAAGGCATATTGCATTGTAGAACATGTTTCAACAACACATAGCAACAAGCACAAAATGATCCAGGAGAGGACACGCGCGCATTGCCGGCGCGGATTCGTAGCGGCGGCGTGTTGAGCCGGAATCGCGGCGGCTGGGCGAAAAAATCTGGCATGGCGTCTAGCACTGCTTCCGACGCTGAGCGAAATTTGCTCCATGGAGGTTGGCCTTTACGCGTGATACGCTGTGCTTCCGTTTTCGCACGATATTCGTCTGGATGCGTCGTACGTCGCAATGTGAATACGATTTCCCCATGCTCCGAGATGAAGCAACTCAGTATATACGTACACTCAAGAGTTTCCGTAGACGCACTCCGAAAGCGCACTGAAAAACAAGAACCAAAGGTTCGGTAAGGGCACGTTGAACCGGATTGTGGCGTCTCACATGACGTAGATGTTACCAATACCCCTGTCACACGTCAAATTGAATGCCATTCCTTTGTATCACGTCAAGGTACACGGAGAAATAGAATGTCACTCGTAAGTGGCGTCACTATCGATGAGATGTCAGAGTACAAGGTGAAAGCTTTGTGAAAAGGAGTTGCTCGAAAAGTGTACCGAAAGGCATATTGCATTGTAGAACATGTTTCCCCACGATTTCCCCATGCTCCGAGATTAAGCAACTCAGTATATACGTACACCCGGGCCTCGCCCATCACCCGAAAATGACAGCACCAGAGTTGCTCCTGCAAACACACTATTGTCACGGACGGAAAGAGACAAGCGAGGCGGCGAATAATCGGCGAAAGCTTTATTCAGCTGCTGTGACGTTGTGGTGTACTTTATTTTATTTTACGTGATATTCGAAACATACATACGTCTTAATATACATTTAACTACTTCATAAGCCAGTTGGAATGTATTGCATATTTGCCGTTCCCACGAAATGGCCAGCACCTGTTACAGTACCAATTGACACAAGGTGAGGCCGGATTCCCCGAAGAGCTGTGACAACGAGAGCAACCGCAAGACCATTGATGTATAAGCTTCAATACGGCGTGTCACTTTTACGGAGGGTCTGGTCTCTCAAAACAGGAAACGAGCGACCCACTTCTCAACGAATGAAAGGCGCAGCCGCTGTATGCACGGCCACCTTTGTATTTGTTAATCCTGCTCGCCTTTACTAGGGAGTATAATCCTTTCGCTATCAGTCCGTGGAATTGATTTGCCTTTGTGCCATTAAGCGGGGAGGGATGTGGAAAAACTTGCTTCGGATAACATGCACAATGTTAACATGTATTCATCCTATTCATATTCCAAATTTCCGAAATAACGATGTGCATGACAAATGTGCAAGATGGAGCAGCTGTTTGCAACCTGTTGACATGTCATGTGCCTTATTTTTGCCCAGAGGTCAGGATCCGCCAGCTTGCGCGCACTGCGGTGACAGCAAGACTGTCTTGCACGTGCTGGCATCCCGCCCTCATTTCGAACGCCAACGCCAACAGTATTTCACCGCATTCTACAGGTATTATGTCCCATTACACCCAGCCCTTCTACTGGGTGACACTCCTCTTGTGCCGTTTGATAATGTCATCCAATTTTTGACCATGTGTGGGTTACTTAGTCAGATGCAGATGTTAAGCATTGCTCCGCTTTTATCCAATATCACCGAACTCCTCATGTAAATATCTCATCCTAGATCACCTCATCGCTCAGACTTGTAGATAGCTTTTAACTGCCATACTCACTTGTTATCGTCATTCTCTCTCTCCTATCCTGGTCCATCTCATCGCTCATACCTGTAGAGAGCTTTTAACTACCACACACACTCCCTCACATCATCTCTCCACACCACCACACACTCACCATAGTTTTGGCGCTCTATGGCCTTTGCTGCCTTTGTGCCATTAAACCTATAATCTCTCTCTCTTCGGTGCGATGTACAGTGCGATCAACGGATGCTATTTACAAATCTGTGTTTCCTACTGTGTTGAAATGGGGTAGTTTGTATCTGAGAGCCATAGTGAAACACAGGCAGCCAAGGACAGGCTTTTGATGCCCTCGAGAAACATGGCAACACATTACAGGGACTCTGGATGCTGCCTAAATTTCCAGAACACAGAGCTTAAGGCAGCGGTTAAAGAACAACTGGTTAAAGAAATCCAAGACAGTTGCATGTGTAAGCAGTCCGCTGTTAGATTTGCTTTTGTCCGAGATACGTTATCTCAAAGGGGACGCACGGGCACACTCAGAATGATACTAAAGCTGCCTGTGAATATTTTATTGGTTAAATTATCACTATATACGAGGGTGATTCTATAACTTTCCGGCCCGAGGTAGAAAATGCGCGCGAATTTGAAAGTGCGATTAAGCACGCGTGGCGCCTTCTGTTAGAGGGCCGGAGCACCACCCTCAACCCTCTCCATGCTTTTGTGGGTTGGAGAGCGGCATTTCAAACAGCCAGAGTGCACTCTTTAGTTAAAATGGAAAAAAAATCGAGTATCGCGCTGTGATAAAATTCTTGACAAAAGAGGAACTTTCGCCTAAAGAAATTAAAGGGCGACTAGTCAACGTGTACAGGGAAGCCTCTCCGTCGTACACAACGGTAAAAGACAGGGCCAAGCAGAATTGACTGATGCGGGAGTCCATTGAAGATGATCCACGCGATGGTCGTCCAGTGGAAGTGGTGAACAAGAAAATTTGTCTCTTGTCGAGGAGGAAGTGCTGAGCGACAGGCGTCTGAAGGCCTTTCACATGAAAGAGGTCAGTGCGAGATGGGTGCCACGACTTCTCTCGTCAGTTCAAAGGCAACAGCGCGTCGTCTGTGCCAAAGAGTTTTTGGACCTCTGTCAAGAGAACGAAGAAGAAATATTGAAGTCAGTTGTCACGGGGGATGAGACTATGATGCTCTACTATGATCCCCTTTCGAAAGACGCTGATGGAATGGCGCAAACCAGGAGAAGCACCCCCAACAAAAGCCAAGGTCACACAATCCACAAAGAAGACCATGGCAACAATATTTTGGGATTGTCACTGGATCCTCATCATCAACTTCAAAGAGAGGAACACCACAGTGAATGCGACTTATTATGCTTCACTCCTGCACCGAGTGCGAGACGCCATCAAGGAAAAGAGGCGCGGCAGGTTGAGTCGAGGTGTCCGGTTGCTCCAGGACAATGCCCCTGTCCACAAAGCTTCTGTTACCAAGGCTGCACTGAAGGAGTGAAGAAATCTACCACCCAGCCTACAGTCCAGACTTGGCACCGAGTGACTACTTCCTGTTCTCAAATTTGAAGAGGGATCTCAAAGGACGGAGATTTCAAAACGATAGTGAGGTGCAAGAGGCAGTTTTCCAGCGTTTTGCAGACAAAACTGCATGTCAAAAGTGCATTGAAGTTAAGGGTGACTATGTCGAAAAGTGATACACTTGTTTTGTCTCTGACTATTTAAAGTTGGTCGGGCCGGAAACTTATGGAACCACCCTCATATGTGTATATTCCAGAGTCTGCTAATAAATATATCAGGTGAGAGCTACCAGTCGCATTGTAGATGTCTCATCCTGTCGTTGGCTGCTTGTGTTTCACTATTTCACTATGGTTATGCTTGCCGTTGCCAAAAACAGAAAACAAAAAAAGACCATAGAAAAACACGAAAAGAGCGACCTAAAAAGCTGCCTGTTCTAGTGCTCACATGGAGGCTATGCAATGAGGTAACATGTTCCATTCATGAATTGTGCATAGTAGTACATATCACAATGGCAACTGATTATTCAGATTTTTCTTAAAGTATTTTTGTTTTTTTGTGCTTTGTTTGCACAGTCTATTATTGGAGCTGTATGTGATTCCCCTCTTGAGATACTGCAAGACTGCTGATGCTGTTTGTTAATTTTGAAACTGTACTGTGCTGAGGTACAAAAAGGTAATTGTCATATCTGCATTTGAGTACATAGGGATAATTTGTAAGTACTTTCCCTGTTGACATTAATATTTGCACCAGGTCACAACATTGTTGATTGATGGAAAATGTAAATATATTTATTTGGTTGTCAAACAATGCACAAATGTCTTCTAGGGAGATATTCCCTATTCCCTGTTCACCAGACCAGGAAAAGTCTGCGAAAAAAGGAAAAAAGACGAAGAGGCACAATGATGGTACTCTAGCATTGCTTTTTGCCACTTCACATATATTCACTGTTCGTCTGCGCATAAAAAATTCCGTATGCAGCCACACATATGGTTCAGAAGATTAATTAGATGATGTCCAAATGATTGACAAGCATCTAGACTACAACAAACACTTTCGCCATTAGAATACGTCAAAGGTGGTATGCACGACAATTCCGTCATCACATCGATCTCGATGAATGAAAATACGATGAGATTCGCCTTGACAGGGAACGAAGGACGTTTAACCCACAGGCCCAAAATTGATAGCAGATAACTGACGAGCATCTAGACAACAACAAACACTTTCGCCATTAGAGCACGTCAAAGCGCGACATGCACATGCTGCGATCTTCAGACGATGCCAGCGGCGGGCCCAGGCACCCTCGGTAGCCTATACTGGAGTACCAGATTGATGATATATTGAAATACAATTTGTTGGGATACGTTCGTTAGGTGTAGTGTGGCTGAACTCGTCTGTAACGGTGACGGGAATATGTCTTTGCAATTAACAGGTACGGCTACAACAAGTCAAAGGTATCAGTTCCTGACATCCCTCCCTGCCAAATATTGTGTTTGTCGTCTACTTAATGTGAGGAACTGTCAAATACACATGATTTCTTTTTCACGACCTAAAACACCATATCCCCAGATCACATGGGGTGTAAAAAGGGTGTATAGAACGTAAACACCTTTTTCAACACCTCTTAATGATCGACGTGAGATAAAATGTGGTGTATGTGGTGTGGTGTGGAGATAGCTCGAAGAAACAGAACTCTTACACGACAATGCTGTCTCAGACGATAATGCCTTTACGAGCAGCTAAGTAAGCTTTTGTTCTGGTCTCCAAGGCCATGCCCTAAGTCAGCGGTCCAAGAAAGTAAAGAGGAGAGAGGAACCAGCAGTACAGCGATGAAAGATGAAAGTCACTGAAAAGGTTAGCCAGCTGTAGGGATCGAACCCACATCTTCTGGATTGCCGGTCCAGGGCTCTACCAATTGAGCTAAGCTAACACGCCTCTCCAGCGACTTTCGGGGTGCGTCATCTGAAGGGACGACAAACCAGCCACTCACTCTCACTCACCCTCCTTTCACTCTTACATTTTTGCTCGCTCATACACACATTCATACGACGGAAATCGACGCAAGCGGCACCTGTTGAACAAGAGATAAACTGATGTTCTGAGGCTGGAACGACATAGAAGGGACAGATACAAACAAAGCCTCAAATTGCCTAAGAAATCAACGATGAAAGATGAAAGTCACTGAAAAGGTTAGCCAGCTGTAGGGATCGAACCCACATCTTCTAGATTGCACATCTTCTGATTCGGCAATCCAGAAGATGTGGGTTCGATCCCTACAGCTGGCTAACCTTTTCAGTGACTTTCATCTTCATCGTTGATTTCTTAGGCAATTTGAGGCTTTGTTTGTATCTGTCCCTTCTATGTCGTTCCAGCCTCAGAACATCAGTTTATCTCTTGTTCAGCAGTACAGTGCGCACGAGCAAGCTTAATCGGCCGAAGGATACGGTCCGCGGGGTGTTGCTTTCACGTCACCAGATGGCAGCACAGAATGACGTGTTTTGGACGGGTTTCGCTGGGCTTCGGTCGGTGTTTACGCGTACTCACATGTCATGTTTTTTTTTTTTTATAAAAACAAAGTGGCAGACATGTAAATTTGGTGTCTACCGATTCCTGAAATATTTCGAGAGAAAGTAAATTCAAAGTTTGTTTTGAAATGGCTATAGAAGTTTAATAAAAACTTGTTCAAAATACATACGAAATGTATGATAAACCGAATAACATTATTCTCTTCATCCCTTCTTCCTCTTTATGGTGAAACCACGCGCGTCAAAATCTGCGCGGTGGTTACCGAGAAAAAGCATAAAAACTATTCCATAGGATACATTGGGACGGAGAGCTGGTATGCTCTCTTAATTGCCCTTAGCATTAGAGCGCGTGAAAGGCGCGCGTATTTGGTTCCGTTGCCACATCGATCTCGATAAATGAGAATTCGACGAGTTTCTCCTTGAGAGGCAACACACTGAACGTTTAAGCCACAGGTCCAAATTTTATAGTAAATGATTGACAAGCAACCCCATTACAGCAAACACGCGTGGCACTGTGCAAAGCGGGGATTCCTGTCACCGTGAAGTCGGAGCACAATTGAAGTGATCCGCTACTCATATATTAAGCGCACAGGCGATCGCAGAGCCGACTAAATCAGACCGAACAGGCATGCAGTACGACATATCGCCCAGTACGGCATTATTAAACGAAAATTCTGATGTCGCCCTGCCGTTACTCTCATAACTCCCTTCACACACACAAAAAAAAAAAAAAAAAAGAGAAAGGAAAAAAAAATCTAAGCAGCCCGTGGATCAAACCAAGGTGCTCGAAAGCTATGACCAATATCTACACCATTGAGCCAACACCAATGCTTGTTTTTTCATTAGGAATATGGAATATGTCCTCCAGGAAAAAAACTAACGCTCTTCCGCTTCCATTAGACTTGTACGCAATCTAGGGCCTCTCACAGCCATACATATATGGGCATTTCTCTCTAAAGCTTTCAACACAACCGGTTGGAATGCATTGCTCCTATAGGGTTTATTCCCATGACGTCATCCGTAGGAGACCGCCACTGTCTCAAGCAGGCAGATGTACTGCCACCGGCCGCCATATTGTAGGTCCCATCCAAGCAGTCGCCCATATCGCACTCACCATATATTTGGTGTTCCAAAGTTATTGTGCTGTATGATTTCTAGCTGTATGTTTTCGACGTTAATAGTCATCCAAACAACACATGGCAGAGAACGAGTGCGGGAACATAACTTGGAGGGACCTGAAGTGCGGCGACGAGGTGAAGTCAGTGAATAAACCCTATACAGGGCGGCGAGTACGCCGGTCAATTCTGGGAATGAGTCTGGCCTGACACGTTGCGAAAGCATTGCGTTCATCTTGCACATTTTGTCTAATATGACATAGCACACTCGTGCCGGTATGCACGGCTGCATAGCGGCACATCTCGCTGCGGATTACTGCAGGCACGGTACCACGGTTGATAGTCGCGCTACGCCCTGGGTGTACAACATCAACACCGCTCCTCCGGTATATACCAACATTCCAGTACGATGCGCAGTTCTCGCAAAATGTGCACAGAACTGAAGGAACGTTTCCTGATTTGTTCACAACCCAGGTGGATCTGCTTCAGCTTGAGTTCAGTGATCGGCTGAGTTTACTGGAGGTATGGACCGTATAATGAGACCGGATGACAGTACGAATGAAGGAGCCGGACACTCCCATGGAGATGGGAGTGTCCGGCTCCTTCATTCGTACTGTCATCCGGTCGTACTGTCCTGTAGACAGAGTACGAAGGCTTAGCAAATGCTAGGGTGGGCGGCATCGATATGTGCACCAAAAACTAGACTGAAATGAATGAATGAATGAATAGAAATGAATCAGCCGCAATCTCTTGGCGCGCCATGTATTTGAAGCGCAACCATAGGCTGAACGGCGATGGTCAACTGAGCCGACTTCACCTCAACGTCGCTACCACATATCCCTACGTCAGCCCCTTCTCCGGCGGACCCTTCCTTCACTCAATTCTACCATGTGGTCGCGGCGCTAGCTCAGGCCACGGAGGTCAGGGACCTGGCCTCCACCCCGCCGCTGTCATAAGACTCCGTCAAGGGAAATCTCATTCGCCCAAGTATTTCGAATGCCCATTACGAAGGGCTTGGAAGTCGCACCCCGTCAGTTATTCCGTCGTATGGGCCAGCAGCTCACTGATTGACCTGATACTCCACCAACTACATCTTCACCAACGAATGTTTCCATACTCTTGGCTGTCACTGGTAATATGAACCTCGCTAATCTCTAATCTCGTCTACCGAGTTTTGCAATTGGCACCTTGTTGGCACACCCCTTCGTCCCTTTTGCGCCATTGAACCCATAATCTCTCTCTCTCTCCCATTCCTGTTTGCGGCGTTGACCACACCGCTTATGACATTTCTCGATTCATCAATCAGATAGAGACACTGCAGGTGGAAGTTGTGGCTCTACGACGCAGTTCTTCCACACTTCACGTACCTCTGCACAGGTTTATGAAGGTTCTTTATGACTGACTAGGTTGAATGACGAACGTGAACTAAGGCTGGCCAGCGCTGTCAAACATTGCGTGCCGGAAGACTATGGTTGAAGATACAATTGTACAGCTCGAATCAGAGTTAAATTGAACGTCATTCAGTTCTGCGGACCCTGGCGATGCTCAGTAGAACGAACGGCGGAGGGTGTTAATGACTCTCCTCTCGTCTCGTGGCGCTGCCAAAGTGACTCTTCCCGCTTCGCAGGCTGAAGCGGTGCTCAACTTTGACCCGAGCTGGACTTCGTATCATAGGTATATGATATCGCTGTACCAGAGCCATTGCTCTGGAATAGGCACGCCCGCCTGAGAAGGCGAGTTAGGTTGGCACGCACGCTCTGGTCTTTTATATCTGAGCCGTATTTCGTGACGACTCCTATGGCTGACCCTTCGGTGAGCGGCCTCTGCGTGGTCTGAAAGAGTTACCTTGATTAGTCCTAGTTATGTTGATGGTCCTGTGATACCATAGAGACGCGATACTGCTTCATGGCCTGGCATGCCTCATAGCCATCGCGTCTGTGTTGCATATAATGGGTGGGGAACGGTTTACTTTAGTTTATTAGCTTGGTGGGTGCGAAACAGCATGTTTATTCGCACTGTCTGAAAACGCATTGCGGGTATACCTGCACTTTACCCAGGGCAATACAAATTTCCATTGGTCACCGCGCGCGGGAGCCGTGCGGAATGCGCGAGCGGTGTATTTTCTCCTTTGCGTGACACCCTAGCGGCGGGCGCAAGCGGGCTCATTCACTCGTTCAGAGGAGTGCGCCTCAAGCAATCCAAACCACTTCGCGAGCAGATTCAAGTGGTATCGAAACTACCGTTGTGTGTCTCAACGAGCCCACTCGCCCAACCCTCTAAACAGAGATCGACTCCCCATCTCATCCCATAATCATCTCACACCACCACACACTCACTATAGTTTTCGCGCTCCATGGCATTTGCTGCCTTTGTGCCATTAAACCCATAATCTCTCTCTCTCTCACCTATAGAGGCGACACTGTCGCCTTTCTAGTGCGGGCAATGTTCGGAGTCTTTTCTGTAATTCTTGTGTATATTCACCGGAAGACCACGCGTGCCGGTACTGTTCGGTTTCCCAATGCTCCATCTACTGCACTGAACGCGTAATAAACGTGTAAAAGCAGACGACGCATCCACACTACGGTAGGTACGAAAATGAGGCGGACTTTTGGTATTCGAGCAAGTGTGGCGCACAACAAATGAACAGAGAGCGTTTCCGCTTGGGGGAGGCTCTGTAGGTGTGACATGACCCAATTACTCCTATGAGGGGGCTCTGCACACGCAGCCCGTTCAGCACGCTACGATCACACCTCTGCGTTCCGAAACTGTGGAATACAGGAGACTGTGAAACCGAATCCGGAATGCTTCACTTTGCGGTGCACAGGATCATCCAATGTACAGCTGAGTAGACGCAGTCAATTCTGGACAGGTTGCTCGCACGTTAGTCTTCGTCGTGCCATGTGGTGCCATGTGGTAGTTAAAATGACAGGTTTGTCACCTTTATGCTTCTTCCCCCATGCCTCTGAACCAGTGAACTCGCTCACTTTCGCCTCCCGCTAGGGTGTAACGCCGTTGAGAGCACTGTGCATTCGCCCCCGCGAATCCAAAGCTAGCTATAATCCAAAATATAGTGCTGTGTATACGTATAGTGCCATAGTGCTATCTATAATCTAAAATCGAAATAGCCTGAGTCTGGCAAGGCGTGGTAAGGCACCATGGGCATCGCTTATTTGCGCTAAGCGATTTTCACCGTGAAATATACGTACCCCAATGTAATCATGCAAGGAGCATCGCAATCAGTTAATATGCGCCGGTCAACAACGGAAATTCCTCCAGAGGCCAGTTTGCCACCTACACCAAATCCCTGACACCGTGAACGACCTCTGTGTATGCAGTGGGAGCGTTGCGCGCTGGCCCGCTACGTCCCAGCTTTTAAATATTCGTCAACTATACCGCCTTTACACACTAAGAAACTATAGGGCTTCAGAAGCAGCTGCGCAAGTGCAATAGAACATTCCCGTGCCTGAAAGCCTCACAAGGGCAACAGGGATGTAGGCGACAGAAACTTCAGAATAACCTAAAGAACTATATACATGTCTCCCAGAGCAAAATGCAAGTCTGAAATGCACTTGCATTGCCAGGTCGGCTGTCTTCTGCTGCGCACTCATACTCAACAACAACAGGCAAGAAGGAACAAGGGAAGAGCACACCGGGAAGAGACCGCCGCGTATTAATGCATGAATATGCAATGTAAAAATCGAGTATCGCCCCTAAATTAATGTGAACGTTTCAGTTTTCGATCCCAGCATAAAAACAGAAAACGGGGTGTAGCCCACCCGAAGTCGTTTCGCGCTTCATTTACTCTGTGGAAGTCTAAGGAAACTGGTCCACACTAGGACTCCGACAGAAAGGGAAAAAACAATCTTTACTGCGTGGTGCCACTTCGACACTGCCCAGAAAAGAACTGCCAGCTCGAGAGGGAAGAAGCAGTCCTCGAGGACCGTGTCCATCGTTAGATGGCGGTGGCGCTACAGGCTCCCCCCTCTAGAAGCTCGCAGAGCGAGCACACAAAAAGAGTCTAAGGTCGAAGGCAGATAGGCGGCTTCGAGTCCCGGTGCACCCGGCGAGACGGGGAGGAAACCGGGGTCACGGGGGAGGGGACCGAAGAGACGGGAGCTGGAAACGCTGAGCCAGACGGAATGTCCATGTATGCGGGCTTAATGCGATCCGTGGAAACCACCTCGGAGCGCCCATTGATGAGGAGTGTGAAGGATTTCGGACGGTGACTTTGGACGAGGTAGGGACCGTCGTATGGGTTCTGCAGGGGCTGCCGATGACCGTCGTGGCGTACGAAGACATGTGTCGTGGTTGCCAGGTCGGGGTGCACGAAGACGCGACGATCGGATGAGGGTCGGTAAGACGGCGCCCGCAGGGTGGCACAGAATGAGGAGAGCCGGGTGGCAAAATCTTGCGGGTCGGGCAGGGGCTGAGTTGCGCCGGGAGCGAAGAATTCACCGGGGAGGCGAAGGGGGCCGCCGTACAGCAAATCTGCTGCGGAAGCACCGCAGTCTTTGATGGCGCTGCGGATACCAAGCAGAACCAGGGGCAAGTGCTCGGACCAACGTTCCGGAAACTCCGAGGTCTTCAGGGCTGCCTTGAGCTGTCTATGGAGCCTCTCTACGAGCCCGTTAGAGCAGGGAATGGTATGCAGTGGTGAGACGGTGCTGGGCTCCCAGGAATCTGCATACCGCGGCGAAAAGGCGGGAAGTAAATTGGCGACCGCGGTCAGTGGTGATAGTGGCTGGTTCCCCGAACCGGGATACCCATGTGGTGAGAAATGCACCACAGACAGTAGGGGCGGTAATGTCGGGAATGGGGTAGGCTTCTGGCCATCGGGGAAAACCGGTCAACACATGTTAGAAGGTAGGTGTTACCCGAAGAAGGTGGAAGGGGACCG
Source organism: Ornithodoros turicata (assembly GCF_037126465.1). NCBI lineage: Eukaryota > Metazoa > Arthropoda > Arachnida > Ixodida > Argasidae > Ornithodoros > Ornithodoros turicata. The sequence goes on along the minus strand of NC_088203.1, from coordinate 6,548,699 downwards.
ACGAGGTCGATGTGTATGTGCCGGAAACGGGCTTCGGGTAAGGGGAAGGCAGCGGAGGGCGACGACGTGTGAAGGTGCACCTTGGCTCGTTGGTATGCTAGACATGTGCGGGTCCAGTGACGGACGTCCTTCTGCATGCTGGGCCACAGGAAAGGGGTGGAGATGAGACGCTGCGTGGCTCGTATACCGGGGTGGGCGAGGCAGTGGAACGCGTCGAAGACCTGGCGTCGAAAGGCCTGAGGGACATAAGGCCTGGGCGTTCCCGTAGAAGTGTCACAGAGTAGGGGTTGAGTGCTGACAGGCAATGGTTGACAGGGCGTTCGCCGTCCGGGTGACCAGATGTGGAAGTCTAAGGAAACTGGTCCACACTAGACTCCGACAGAAAGGGAAAAAAAAACAATCTTTACTGCGTGGTGCCACTTCGACACTGCCCCGAAAAGAACTGCCAGCTCGAGAGGGAAGAAGCAGTCCTCGAGGACCGTGACCATCGTTACATGGCGGTGGCGCTACAACTCCATACGTTTCATGCCATACTTGACAATCGTTCAATGGCCGACTGCATTTTTCTCGATTTTTCCAAATCGTTTCATAAGGACTCCAATCGGCCTCTACTTCTAAACTACGTATGATTGAATGGCAAATAGATTTGGTGTATCCTGACACACCGCAAACAATTTGTACAGCAAATGTTAACTCCACCCTGCATACATTGACACACATTACTACGTTACAGTACACAACAGTACAGTACAGTACACAACCGCGGACGCAAGCGCCTGCGTTGTTGAGGAATGTAAATTGCTCGTTAGATTTCACGAGGCACAGCGAATGTGGACACCACAACTCACCTGAATGATGCTCACCGTTGCCTCATTTTGGTGCATCCCACTCCGAGCCTAGTTCAGCGTCTAGAACACCAATCACAGTGACACCCATCTTCGACAGGGCATTGAAAATTGCGGCAGGTTGCAGCTGTTTCATATTTTTCGCGGACTGTATCAGATTTCTGCAAGAGCATCACAGCTTTCCATCACATTCCATCACACAATCCACATTTATTCTAAGGCTCCGCAAAAGCGGTTACACTCCGTTAGTGTAGGCGTATAGGTACTCTCATATTGCACACACTGCGGCGGAACCAGGGACAGAAAAAAAAAAAAAAAACAAGTTGACGAAGGCCCCTGGCACCTGCAGTATGGGCATCATAACACATCTTCGCTTTCCATCTCCATCTTCAAAGATATAGCAGCCTTTTCACACACCATATACATTTGTTTCAATTCATTCTCTCGATAATATCGTTCGCTCATATACTTCATAGCTGCACTCTATTGTTCACCAAACCGCGGCACGTTTTCAAATTCCTGTTTGATAGTGCACATACATCTGTACAAGGCGAAATACATTCAGTAGTCGTGCCATCTGATAATTTAAACTTTGTGTGCCAGTTGCGTGAGGCCAGGTTCGTAGTACAGTAGGCCTTCCTCTCTAATGTGAGCCCAGGCAAAAATCTGGACTGGTTCCGGAATGGTTCCAGTTGAACGTGAATATTCCCACACTACGGTAGGTACGAAAATGAGGCGGAATTTTGGCATTCGAGCAAGTGTGGCGCACAAACGCTGGTCGACCTATGCGGAGCCGAACGACCCACCACCCTTATTCTACCGATATGTGAGGGTGGGGTGGGGATACGGCGTTCGACATGCCGCCGTCAGGGGCGATGTGAATATCGAAATTATATATTGCAAGTCTGTTACTCACCGGAAGACGAGACGTCCACAAAAGTGGAAGAGGTTGCTGGAAAGGTGTAGAAAATGTTCATTTACGAAACGTACTTGTTGCGGCGTTTATACAGAAATTTATTCGAGCGAAAGACGCACTGCTTTCTGTTGCAACATGAGCAGAAGTCTTTCCATGAAACCATGAAATTCACCGACATTCACCTACACTCTGAAAAAAAAAAGGAGTCGTACCGACTCCTTTACGGGGGTAAAACGTCCTAACTCCGGGGTGCAAAATAACACCCCTTTTGAAGAGTATCTGCAACTCCGGGAGCTACGGAGTAAAGTTTACTCCTATGGTACAGAGTAAAAGTTACTCCCATACAGCTCCCTATTTACTCCAGCATATTGGGTGTAAAAGTAACTCCGTTCATGAGGCTAGCCTAACTCCACTGGGGAGCTTTTGTTATGCTACATAAGGCATAAAAGTTATGCCCTTCACCTGGAGTGCACATTACTCCAGTCGTCCCCTCACCTTGAAGATCATGCAAATAAGTGTTGCAAAACAGTATATCCAAATAAGAAACATTTATTGTGTCTCTGATACAAATTGGCAAAAACAGAAAAAGGAAGCTTTCAGTGCTTAATATGATCCTATGAAAACAACTGGTAAGATGCCACAGGTACAAGTACATTCTTGCATCATAAGGTTGCCACACACCCAATGCAACTATCACCTGGCATATACTTCCAACTCCTACAAACAGGAAACAAAACAGTTCATCTGTCACTATACATTAACATATCGTGCATAGGAATTTGGCTTATCGGCACCCACTTTTCTGCTTTTTCATGAGAAAGCAGGGGGAGACGCGCCTTTTGAAGTGCATCTGGCTGAGGCATAAAGTGCAGTACATGTATAGATTTTTCTTTTTTCTTGGCAGAAGGTAGTTGCCTTATATGAGAAACTGCTGTCATATGTAGTTCACAATTTGGAGCCTACAAGAATATCTTGCCTAAAATAGATGTGTGTATACACTTCCCAATATATCTATTGTAAAACACCTATAATAAGATGAGCACTTACACAAGTGAAAAGGTCAGATGCACCTCCTTCAGCAGATGAGCAAGGGCATGAATTACTCATGCTGGGTAGTAATCTGCAACATAAATATAGGTAACAGAGTCCGAGCAGTGGCGATATGTTACGTTATCATAAGTCAAATGCTTTCATAACTAACAATTGTGCCAAACAAACTATGCTAAGAAAATGAATGGTTTGAATCATGTCTGTGCGTGCAGTGATTGGTGCTATGTCGGTTACTTACTATCTTGTTCATCAATGATATTCTCATTTACGAGCTGATGATTACTCTAACTAGTCCCTTTCTCTTCCTTGCAATGTACATCCAACCTTTGTGGAGGTTTTTTTTCCTTCTCTGTCTGCCCAATGTGCCGTGTAAACGACTCGTAAATCTGAAACAGTAACAACAGCATTAGAACTCAACACTGATGCAGTGGCGAATCCGGGGGGAGGGACGGTTGGGCGATCGCCCCCCCCCCCCGCTCAAAACAGTAGGTTTGGCAGCGGTGTCCCCCCCCCCCCCCCACTTAGGGGCTTCGACAAACAAACCGCCCCCCAAACAACAACAACAAAAACGACACGGACTGGATCCGCCCCTGCACTGACACCACTTGTCGTCGGCAGGACACACGTGAATGATAATACAGAACGGCGGTAATACCTACCCCATTTGAACTTACCAGTGCAGGGTACCTCCTTACCACAACCTGCACAGTTGACTTCTCATTCCAGAGCCATGGCGAGTGATGCTAGCCTTTAGGTAACTTCGTCATCTGCAGTGCGTTCCATCAAAGCCAGACTATTCTGCAATGCTGTTAACATTAATTAACAAAGCGTCCTATGGGTGGGGATACGGCGTTCGACATGCCGCCGTCAGGGGCGATGTGAATATCGAAATTATATATTGCGGGTCTGTTACTCACCAGCGTTGTTTGTGCTGCCGGTCGACAAAGTTGACGGTCCTGGACCTGGTGTAGAAATTAATGTCCATTTACGAAACGCACTCGTTGCGGCGGTTATGCATTACTAGAGACAAAATTCATTCGAGCGAAAGACTCACTGCTTTCTGTTGCAACATGAGCAGAAGTCTTTCCATGAAACCATGAAATTCACCGACATTCACCTAGGTACGCTGGTCGACCTATCCCAAGCCGAACGACCCACCACCCTTATTCTACCGATATGAGAGGGTGGGGTGGGGATACGGCGTTCGACATGCCGCCGTCAGGGGCGATGTGAATATCGAAATTATATATTGCGGGTCTGTTACTCACCAGCGTTGTTTGTGCTGCCGGTCGACAAAGTTGACGGTCCTGGACCTGGTGTAGAAATTAATGTCCATTTACGAAACGCACTCGTTGCGGCGGTTATGCATTACTAGAGACAAAATTCATTCGAGCGAAAGACGCACTGCTTTCTGTTGCAACATGAGCAGAAGTCTTTCCATGAAACCATGAAATTCACCGACATTCACCTAGGTACGCTGGTCGACCTATCCCAAGCCGAACGACCCACCACCCTTATTCTACCGATATGAGAGGGTGGGGTAGGGATACGGCGTTCGGCATGCCGCCGTCAGGGGCGATGTGAATATCGAAATTATATATTGCAAGTCTGTTACTCACCGGAAGAGGAGACCTCAACGAAAGAAGAGGTTGCTGGAAAGGTGTAGAAAATAATGTTCATTTACGAAACGTACTTGTTGCGGCGGTTATACATAAAGTGAGACAAAATTAATTCGAGCGAAAGACGCACTGCCTTCTATTGAAACAATTTGTACAGCAAATGTTAACTCCGCCCTGCATACATTGACACACATTACTACGTTACATTAATATACAAGAACCATCTCCCTGACTCCGTAACAGTGGCGGATTCATGTTTGGGGGCGAGGGATTTTGTTGTAAATTCTTCACAGTCGTGAGGAAGGTTTAACAGCTACTCAAATAGAACAGCAGAGTTTACAAGTACAGTAACTGTACAGTACTGTACAGTTGGTTACTTTACCGGGTGCCAACAGTGAATATCCATGAGCATTTCTCGAGAACAAACTGAGGCACCTACCAAAATTAAAATTAATAGCAAAGTTAATATTTCGCGACTAAAAATCCGCGGGCGCGCCATGTCACTGCATGTGTGCATGGAGAGGTGGTCTTTCGGTTTTGTGCGTCGACCACAGAAGCCAAATCCGGTATACTTGATGGCTGATGATCGATGATATACGCGAACATAGAACTTGGTAACCGATAATAACCAGTTTTATGCTGTTCAATGCGCATAAAAGCGCATCACCGCGATCCTATCTCACCCAAAACCTCAGCCACAGACAGAGCGGCGGCGCGCATGCCTCTCGCGGCACCCAACGCGGTGCTAGTACCCCTTCGCGGTCACTAACGTTGCCAATATAGCAGCGTCATTGACACAACCGCGGACGCAAGCGCCTGCGTTGTTGAGGAATGTAAATTGCTCGTTAGATTTCACGAGGCACAGCGAATGTGGACACCACAACTCACCTGAATGATGCTCACAGTTGCCTCATTTTGGTGCATCCCACTCCGAGCCTAGTTCAGCGTCTAGAACACCAATCGCAGTGACACCCATCTTCGACAGGGCATTGAAAATTGCGGCAGGTTGCAGCTGTTTCATATTTTTCGCGGACTGTATCAGATTTCTGCAAGAGCATGACAGCTTTCCATCACATTCCATCACACCATCCACATTTATTCTAAGGCTCCGCAAAAGCGGTTACACTCCGTTAGTGTAGGCGTATAGGTACTCGCATATTCCGCACACTGCGGCGGAACCAGGGACAAAAAACAAACAAACAAACAAGTTGACGAAGGCCCCTGGCACCTGCAGTATGGGCATCATAACACATCTTCGCATTCCATCTCCATCTTCAAAGATATAGCAGCCTTTTCACACACCATATACATTTGTTTCAATTCATTCTCTCGATAATATCGTTCGCTCATATACTTCATAGCTGCACTCTATTGTTCACCAAACCGCGGCACGTTTTCAAATTCCTGTTTGATAGTGCACATACATCTGTACAAGGCGAAGTACATTCAGTAGTCGTGCCATCTGATAATTTAAACTTTGTGTGCCAGTCACGTGAGGCCAGGTTCGTAGTACAGTAGGCCTTCCTCTCTAATGTGAGCCCAGGCAAAAATCTGGACTGGTTCCGGAATGGTTCCAGTTGAACGTGAATATTCCCACACTACGGTAGGTACGAAAATGAGGCGGAATTTTGGCATTCGAGCAAGTGTGGCGCACAAACGCTGGTCGACCTATGCGGAGCCGAACGACCCACCACCCTTATTCTACCGATATGTGAGGGTGGGGTGGGGATACGGCGTTCGACATGCCGCCGTCAGGGGCCATGTGAATATCGAAATTATATATTGCAAGTCTGTTACTCACCGGAAGACGAGACGTCCACAAAAGTGGAAGAGGTTGCTGGAAAGGTGTAGAAAATAATGTTCATTTACGAAACGTACTTGTTGCGGCGTTTATACAGAAATTTATTCGAGCGAAAGACGCACTGCTTTCTGTTGCAACATGAGCAGAAGTGTCTTTCCATGAAACCATGAAATTCACCGACATTCACCTAGGTACGCTGGTCGACCTATGCCAAGCCGAACGACCCACCACCCTTATTCTACCGATATGAGAGGGTGGGGTGGGGATACGGCGTTCGACATGCCGCCGTCAGGGGCGATGTGAATATCGAAATTATATATTGCAAGTCTGTTACTCACCCGTCGAGTGGGTCCCCAGTGTAGAGGAACGGCTTTCTGGAAAGGTGTAGAAAATAATGTTCATTCACGAAACGTACTTGTTGCGGCGGTTATACAGAAATTTATTCGAGCGAGAGACGCACTGCTTTCTGTTGCAACATGAGCAGAAGTCTTTGCATGAAACCATGAAATTCACCGACATTCACCGACATTCACCTAGGTACGCTGGTCGACCTATGCCAAGCCGAACGACCCACCAGCCTTATTCTACCGATATTTCAGGGTGGGGTAGGGATACGGCGTTCGGCATGCCGCCGCCAGGGGCGATGTGAATATCGAAATTATATATTGCAAGTCTGTTACTCACCCGTCGAGTGGGTCCCCAGTGTAGAGGAACGGCTTTCTGGAAAGGTGTAGAAAATAATGTTCATTTGCGAAACGTACTTGTTGCGGCGGTTATACAGAAATTTATTCGAGCGAGAGACGCACTGCTTTCTGTTGCAACATGAGCAGAAGTCTTTGCATGAAACCATGAAATTCACCGACATTCACCTAGGTACGCTGGTCGACCTATGCCAAGCCGAACGACCCACCAGCCTTATTCTACCGATATTTCAGGGTGGGGTAGGGATACGGCGTTCGGCATGCCGCCGCCAGGGGCGATGTGAATATCGAAATTATATATTGCAAGTCTGTTACTCACCCGTCGAGTGGGTCCCCAGTGTAGAGGAACGGCTTTCTGGAAAGGTGTAGAAAATAATGTTCATTTGCGAAACGTACTTGTTGCGGCGGTTATACAGAAATTTATTCGAGCGAGAGACGCACTGCTTTCTGTTGCAACATGAGCAGAAGTCTTTGCATGAAACCATGAAATTCACCGACATTCACCTAGGTACGCTGGTCGACCTATGCCAAGCCGAACGACCCACCAGCCTTATTCTACCGATATTTCAGGGTGGGGTAGGGATACGGCGTTCGGCATGCCGCCGCCAGGGGCGATGTGAATATCGAAATTATATATTGCAAGTCTGTTACTCACCCGTCGAGTGGGTCCCCAGTGTAGAGGAACGGCTTTCTGGAAAGGTGTAGAAAATAATGTTCATTTACGAAACGTACTTGTTGCGGCGGTTATACAGAAATTTATTCGAGCGAGAGACGCACTGCTTTCTGTTGCAACATGAGCAGAAGTCTTTGCATGAAACCATGAAATTCACCGACATTCACCTAGGTACGCTGGTCGACCTATGCCAAGCCGAACGACCCACCAGCCTTATTCTACCCATATTTCAGGGTGGGGTAGGGATACGGCGTTCGGCATGCCGCCGCCAGGGGCGATGTAAATGTCGAAATTATATATTGCGGGTCTGTTACTCACCAGCGTTGTTGGAGCTCAGCGTGGACAAAGGTGACAGTCCTGGACCTGGTGTAGAAATTAATGTCCATTTACGAAACGCACTCGTTGCGGTGGTTATGCATTACGAGAGACAAAATTCATTCGAGCGAAAGACGCACTACTTTCTGTTGCAACATGAGCATAAGTGTTTTTCTGTGAAACCATGAAATTCACCGACATTCACCCTCGTACGCTGGTCGACCTCCCCGTTGCCGAACGACCCACCAACCTTATTCTACCGATATGTGAGGGTGGGGTGGGGATACGGCGTTCGACATGCCGCCGTCAGGGGCGATGTGAATATCGAAATTATATATTGCACGTCTGTTACTCACCTGACGTCCAGTTTCCCATAGAGGAAGTTGCGGGCCCTTGAAAGGTGTAGAAAATAATGTTCATTTACGAAACGTACTTGTTGCGGCGTTTATACAGAAATTTATTCGAGCGAGAGACGCACTGCTTTCTGTTGCAACATGAGCAGAAGTCTTTGCATGAAACCATGAAATTCACCGACATTCACCTAGGTACGCTGGTCGACCTATGCCAAGCCGAACGACCCACCAGCCTTATTCTACCGATATTTCAGGGTGGGGTAGGGATACGGCGTTCGGCATGCCGCCGCCAGGGGCGATGTAAATGTCGAAATTATATATTGCGGGTCTGTTACTCACCAGCGTTGTTGGAGCTCAGCGTGGACAAAGGTGACAGTCCTGGACCTGGTGTAGAAATTAATGTCCATTTACGAAACGCACTCGTTGCGGTGGTTATGCATTACGAGAGACAAAATTCATTCGAGCGAAAGACGCACTACTTTCTGTTGCAACATGAGCATAAGTGTTTTTCTGTGAAACCATGAAATTCACCGACATTCACCCTCGTACGCTGGTCGACCTCCCCGTTGCCGAAGGACCCACCAACCTTATTCTACCGATATGTGAGGGTGGGGTGGGGATACGGCGTTCGACATGCCGCCGTCAGGGGCGATGTGAATATCGAAATTATATATTGCACGTCTGTTACTCACCTGACGTCCAGTTTCCCATAGAGGAAGTTGCGGGCCCTTGAAAGGTGTAGAAAATAATGTTCATTTACGAAACGTACTTGTTGCGGCGTTTATACAGAAATTTATTCGAGCGAGAGACGCACTGCTTTCTGTTGCAACATGAGCAGAAGTCTTTCCATGAAACCATGAAATTCACCGACATTCACCTTGGTACGCTGGTCGACCTATGCCAAGCCGAACGACCCACCACCCTTATTCTACCGATATGAGAGGGTGGGGTGGGGATACGCCGTTCGACATGCCGCCGTGAGGGGCGATGTGAATATCGAAATTATATATTGCGGGTCTGTTACTCACCAGCGTTGTTTGTGCTGCCGGTCGACAAAGTTGACGGTCCTGGACCTGGTGTAGAAATTAATGTCCATTTACGAAACGCACTCGTTGCGGCGGTTATGCATTACGAGAGACAAAATTCATTCGAGCGAAAGACGCACTACTTTCTGTTGCAACATGAGCATAAGTGTTTTTCTGTGAAACCATGAAATTCACCGACATTCACCTAGGTACGCTGGTCGACCTATGCCAAGCCCAACGACCCACCAGCCTTATTCTACCGATATGTCAGGGTGGGGTAGGGATACGGCGTTCGGCATGCCGCCGCCAGGGGCGATGTAAATGTCGAAATTATATATTGCTGGTCTGTTACTCACCAGCGTTGGAGGAGCTGAGCGAAGGTGACAGTCCTGGACCTGGTGTAGAAATTAATGTCCATTTACGAAACGCACTCGTTGCGGCGGTTATGCATTACGAGAGACAAAATTCATTCGAGCGAAAGACGCACTACTTTCTGTTGCAACATGAGCATAAGTGTTTTTCTGTGAAACCATGAAATTCACCGACATTCACCCTGGTACGCTGGTCGACCTCCCCGTTGCCGAACGACCCACCAACCTTATTCTACCGATATGTCAGGGTGGGGTGGGGATACGGCGTTCGACATGCCGCCGTCAGGGGCGATGTGAATATCGAAATTATATATTGCAAGTCTGTTACTCACCCGTCGAGTGGGTCCCCAGTGTAGAGGAACGGCTTTCTGGAAAGGTGTAGAAAATAATGTCCATTTACGAAACGTACTTGTTGCGGCGGCTATACATAAAGTGAGACAAAATTAATTCGAGCGAAAGACGCACTGCCTTCTATTGAAACAATTTGTACAGCAAATGTTAACTCCGCCCTGCATACATTGACACACATTACTACGTTACATTAATATACAAGAACCATCTCCCTGACTCCGTAACAGTGGCGAATTCATGTTTGGGGGCGAGGGATTTTGTTGTAAATTCTTCACAGTCGTGAGGAAGGTTTAACAGCTACTCAAATAGAACAGCAAAGTTTACAAGTACAGTAACTGTACAGTACTGTACAGTTGGTTACTTTACCGGGTGCCAACAGTGAATATCCATGAGCATTTCTCGAGAACAAACTGAGGCACCTACCAAAATTAAAATTAATAGCAAAGTTAATATTTCGCGACTAAAAATCCGCGGGCGCGCCATGTCACTGCATGTGTGCATGGAGAGGTGGTCTTTCGGTTTTGTGCGTCGACCACAGAAGCCAAATCCGGTATACTTGATGGCTGATGATCGATGATATACGCGAACATAGAACTTGGTAACCGATAATAACTAGTTTTATGCTGTTCAATGCGCATAAAAGCGCATCACCGCGATCCTATCTCACCCAAAACCTCAGCCACAGACAGAGCGGCGGCGCGCATGCCTCTCGCGGCACCCAACGCGGTGCTAGTTCCCCTTCGCCGTCACTAACGTTGCGAATATAGCAGCGTCATTGACACAACCGCGGACGCAAGCGCCTGCGTTGTTGAGGAATATAAATTGCTCGTTAGATTTCACGAGGCACAGCGAATGTGGACACCACAACTCACCTGAATGATGCTCACCGTTGCCTCATTTTGGTGCATCCCACTCCGAGCCTAGTTCAGCGTCTAGAACACCAATCGCAGTGACACCCATCTTCGACAGGGCATTGAAAATTGCGGCAGGTTGCAGCTGTTTCATATTTTGCGCGGAGTCCGCGCAAAATATGAAACAGCTGCAACCTCGGACTGTATCAGATTTCTGCAAGAGCATCACAGCTTTCCATCACATTCCATCACACCATCCACCAGTGATGGCCAGTAGTTAACTACAACTACTAGTTAAACTACCTGATTGTAGTTAAAAAGTAGTTGTGAACTACTTGGAGAAATGTAGTCTGCAACTACTAGTTAAACTACTATTTCGAGTAGTTAACTACAGTAGTTAGGTTACTGCAGGCGCCGACTACTTCCGATTTTGCCGCAAGCTTTACGGCACCATTGTGCTTCGAATTTTTACCTCGAGCTACTTCTTTGATGAGAAAGGAGGTGCAGAGCAATTGTGCCGTGCATGTGTACTAAATCTTCACTTGCATCACTGCTTGTGATTCATATTTAGGTGTCTAAGAACGCTATAGAATGGGATTGGTGTTGATGGACAACGTTAAGTTAAGTAGTTATAGATGTAGTTAAACTACATTGCAGTAGTTAAAGAAGTAGTTTTAACTACCTCCCCTGAAAAGTAGTTGAACTACTAGTTAAACTACTCAATTGCAAAGTAGTTAGTAGTTATAGTTAAACTACTGTAGAAGTAGTTAGTGGCCATCACTGCCATCCACATTTATTCTAAGGCTCCGCAAAAGCGGTTACACTCCATTAGTGTAGGCGTATAGGTACTCGCATATTCCACACACTGCGGCGGAACCAGGGACAAAAGAAAAAAACAAACAAGTTGACGAAGGCCTCTGGCACCTGCAGTATGGTCATCATAACACATCTTCGCTTTCCATCTCCATCTTCAAAGATATAGCAGCCTTTTCACACACCATATACATTTGTTTCAATTCATTCTCTCGATAATATCGTTCGCTCATATACTTCATAGCTGCACTCTATTGTTCACCAAACCGCGGCACGTTTTCAAATTCCTGTTTGATAGTGCACATACATCTGTACAAGGCGAAGTACATTCAGTAGTCGTGCCATCTGATAATTTAAACTTTGTGTGCCAGTCGCGTGAGGCCAGGTTCGTAGTACAGTAGGCCTTCCTCTCTAATGTGAGCCCAGGCAAAAATCTGGACTGGTTCCGGAATGGTTCCAGTTGAACGTGAATATTCCCACACTACGGTAGGTACCAAAATGAGGCGGAATTTTGGCATTCGAGCAAGTGTGGCGCACAAACGCTGGTCGACCTATGCGGAGCCGAACGACCCACCACCCTTATTCTACCGATATGTGAGGGTGGGGTGGGGATACAGCGTTCGACATGCCGCCGTCAGGGGCCATGTGAATATCGAAATTATATATTGCAAGTCTGTTACTCACCTCAGGTCCAGTTTCCCAGAGAGGAAGTTGCGGGCCTTGAAAGGTGAAGTTAATAATGTCCATTTACGAAACGTACGTGTTGCGGCGGTTATACAGAAAGTGAGACAAAATTAATTCGAGCGAAAGACTCACTGCTTTCTGTTTAAACATGAGCAGAAGTTTTTGGATTTCAGATAAAATGGGCAACAGCATCTCTGATCACGGTGGTGAACCTTCAAACACTGAAAACCAAGGTAAAGCACCAGCTACATTGCTGGTGATCGAAGAAACAAAGCTAAAGTAAGTTTTATGACCCGAAATACTCTGTAATTTAGTCTTCTCTGGCTGCATTGTTTCTTTTAGTCCAACAGAGCTGCTCTGCGGTTCATGTAAAATGCACTAAATGTGGCAGATTTCTTATCTGCCAGATATGCCAGCATCCCGTGCTACGAACTTGGTGGGGGGCGCGGCCTTTTTCTTATTTAAGGCAGGTAGCCTGGCCTTGTAGGTCATTCCTGGCCGGGGTAAAATCGCGGCAAGACTGTGTTGAAAGGTAGAATAAACCTGGTATGTTCGTTTGAATTTCATTGAATTTTGAGGGTTGGTGTTCGTTGAGGGTGTCTTTCGTCCAGTTTCCAGCGGTTCATGGATACAGTGTTGGGAGATGCGAAGTACAATTTCGCAATGGCATACATGGATGATGTTGTAGTGTTTTCTAGAAATTTTCAGGAACACTTCGAACACCAGTCAATCGTCCTTGCAAGGATGAATGAAGCGGGCATTACGATCAACCCCCGCAAGGTGCAGCTGGCATCGTCTAGGATCAGTATTGTCGGCTTTGTGGTTGACGGAGGTACCATCCGTCCTAACGACGACAAGCTAAAGGCGATCACGGAGTTCCCGGTAACGTCAAAGCCTTCAAGCGCTTCCTAGGTATGGTTGGTTTTTACAGACAATTCATTCCTAAATATGCCGAGCTAGCGCAGCCGCTTAACCAGTTGTTGCGCAAGGACACGCGCTGGAATTGGGGAGAAGAGCAGGAACGATCATTTCGAGCTCTATCACAAGCAATCGCTGATACGGCTAGGCTTTATCAGCCCGACCTCAACCCAAGCAGCAAAATGCACTGAAAGTCGAGTGCAATAGGGGTGGACGGGTAGGTGAACAGATGAACCTTGAACAGATTCATGAAACTACAGAACATTGATAAGACACATACCGTCCACCCCTATTGCACTCGACTTTCAGTACATTGTGCTGCTTGGGAACAAACCATTTGTTGTGCAAACAGATGCAAGCGATTATGATGTTGGCGCAGTTCTCTTGCAGGAGCATGACGCTACTGTTTGTCCAGTGGCTTTTGCAAGTCGCACGCTGAATCCGGCAGAACGGAACTACTCCGTGACGGAAAAGGAGCGCTTGGCGATAATCTTCGCTTTCGACCTTTACCTGGACGGCAGTACCTTCACTGTCCAGACTTTCCAGGAACTTTCTTGGCTGCAGCGGCTCCATAACCCGTCTGGACGACTTGCCAGGTGGTCCCTGATGCTACAAGACTACTCCTTCAACGTGGAGTACAGGCGGGGCGCAACGAACGTGGTAGCAGACGCACTATCCCGCGCGCCTCTACCGGAGGGCGAAGAGGAAGGCACCGAGGCGCCTTCTCAACTTCTGGCAGCAGCACAGGTGGCAGGAGACGTATCTTCGTCTTGGGGCACGGTCGTGAGCAGAGAGCAGCTCCTAGACGCTCAGCTCGATGGCCTTTGTCAGCGGGTGTCGCAGTGGATAGCTGAGCAAGACTTGGCTGACACCGGAGTGACTGACGGACGGCACGACTCCTATCTGCTGGGCGAGGATGGCATCCTGTTCAGATACATACCCCAGGCGGATGAGGACGACGGCTGATCCCCGTTCAGAGTCGTGGTGCCACGGAAGTTGCGTAAGTCTTTCATACGTTACTTTCATGACTCGGCATTGGCAGGTCACAGCAGCGGCAGGAAAACTTATGAAAAGTTGAAAAGTATGTCGTGTTGCGACATAACTTTTGCCAGGCCAGGAATGAGGCAGGATGGAACGAAGTACGTTCGTACTTGTCCCGTATGCCAGAGAGCAAAACCTCGTGGTGGTTTACCTCCTGGGCGCATACAGCCTGTTCAGAGCAATAGACCCTGGCAGATAGTTGCTTGTGATGTGATGGGACCGTTTCCCCGTAGTCCTAGAGGTAACCAGGTTTGTGGTTACTGATCATTTCACGAAATGGGTTGAGCTGTTTCCTCTCAGGACACTTCCAGGAGAGTGCGGGAAAAACTACTCGACACCTTTTGCCGGTTCGGGTTCCCCGCACAGCTGATCACCGACAACGCAACGTACTTTACAAGTAAGGTATTGCGCTGTCTTAGGCATTCAGCATAAGAAGACTTCCCTGTATCACCCTCAGGCTAACATTACCGAACGTGTTAATCGGAACCTGAAAATGACGTGGTTGCTTTTACTAGTCAGCACCACCGTGATTGGGATCCTCGCCTGATTGAGCTGGCGTGCGCTACACGGACAACGGTCAACAGGTCTACAGGCTTCACCCTGAACTTGGGACGAGAGGCCCCTTTTCCTGTGGAGAAGGCTCTAGGTCTCCGGGATGGTGCTACCCAGCCTCCTTATTCAGGGTTTGCTGAGGACCTCCGGAGTCGACTGGACGGTGCAGCCCGGACGGCTCGGGAGAACCTGGACGTCGCAAGGTTGGACCAGGCTCGCCAGTACAACCGTGGATGTCGGAACCTCACCTACAGCGTCGGTGACCTCGTCCTTCGTCGGACACACCCGCTAAGTGATGCGTCACGACGCTTTGCAGCTTCACTCGCAAGTGCGTGCTCCTCCGGGCTCACTTACAGGCTTCGTCGCTGCGACACCGGCGAAGAGACTGGGCCAGTTCACATCTCGGACCTGAAGTCTTACCACCTCCGAGACCCTGACGAAGAGGAGCCCGATTTGCAACCTGCCTCCCCCCAAGACCTGAACCCAGATACCGTTCCCAGACCTGCGTCCAGCCGCTACAACTTGCGTCCCCGCAGGCGGCACACGTAGCTGCCACTATCTCCATCGCTAAGCATAGTGCTTGTGCTTTATTAGTGTGATTTCTGTTCCACAGTCTGTTCCGCTGTCTATTCTAGGGGGGTGCCTTCTCTGGCGCCCACGGTTTGAAGCTGCCTACTTACCGTTTCCCTTTTTCTTCTCTCGCAGATGCAACAACATCGCGGACAGTGGAGGACTATGGAGTCACGTGCCTCACCTGGTCGTTCCGCCTCAGCTCCGGCTCTCGTAGGAACCCTCGTCTCAGTGGCCACTTGGACTATAATCCACAACGGACAGCCCGTTTCCTGGGCGTCGCGCTCGCGATGGAACAACCAGCCCCGACCACTAGGGGGTGCACGGACAGCAGCTCCATTTCTGGGCCCCACTCTTGCCGAACGACACCCCAGCGACCCGCTTCAGCCACTGACGGCAGAAGAAAGAAGGCTTTTGTGCCCAGTCTGCCTGGTCTCCGAGGTGCACCGAACTACACATAGACGGGGCTCCCTCCACCAAGCCCGGACCGAGGCCGCCCGCGCCACGAATGATGTAAACGCCGCTCTTGCCACTATCAGACGCCTTAGGCCAGAGTTGCTAGCCGATCCTGGGCTGCTCACGGCTCACGGTCCTGCTCCACCTCCGGGACCACCACCTCCGCCGGCCCCAGAAGAGGATCTCCTTGATGACCTCATGGACTTGTAGGGGGGGAGATTGTGGCAGATTTCTTATCTGCCAGATATGCCAGCATCCCGTGCTACGAACTTGGTGGGGGCGTGGCCTTTTTCTTATTTAGGGTCGGTAGCCTGGCCTTGTATGGCATTCTTGGCCGGGGTAAAATCGCGGCAAGACGTGTTCGTCGCTCTGGTTGCTCGACTGTGTTGAAAAGTAGAATAAACCTGGTATGTTCGTTTGAATTTCATTGAATTTTGAGGGTTGGTGTTGGGGTGGTCCAAATGGTGGCGTCGGGCACGAGCGGAGTGTTGCATTTCAGAAGAAATGGGCAACAGCATCTCTGATCAGGGTGGTCAACTTTCAAACACAGAAAACCAAGGTAAAGCACCAGCTACATTGCTTGTGATCGAAGAAACAAAAAGAAGTCGTATGACCCGAAATACTCTGTAGTGTAGTCTTCTCTGGCTGCATCATGTGTTCTTATGTGTGCATTACGGCTAAATGAACTGTATATGAAGCTATAGCAGTGCTGGAACGGTTAAATCGCGCAATTTTGTGATTCCACCTATCTGATATCTTGTACTGTACGTTGCACAATGCTACTTGGCAGATTAAACATTTCGTCACCCACCCACATACGCCCCCTAAGGCCTCTCCAACCCTTGTGGTTGGTGCCGGACGAAGGAGAATACAGGGTGTCGAACGGAAACGTTTTTCGTTCCGGTTTTCGTTCCGGTTACATCATAAACGATCCGGTACCGGTTCTGCTCCGGAGCAAAAAAATAACGGTTCATACCGGTTTTTAACCGGTTCCGCTTCTGCTGGGAATACTCATCCCCACACACACACAAAAAAAAATTCAGCGTACATGGTATTTAATATTAATAGACAGATGTGAAATTGGTAGCTCCTGGTTCCTGTAGGTTACTGTCTGTTCAAATGGGCTTTCTCATTTCTTGAAGATGATTGATTGATTATTTAAAAGAAAACCAGGGAGAAATTGAACTGGTCTCCTGACTACTTCTGCTACTCACAAAACAAAACAACAATCTACAAACAACCAAAAACAAACAAAGTACATTCCCCATCCCCAACAATTAGTGTGTTAGTACACTAGGTGCAAGTGAATAAATATCACTAGAACATGCGGAGAAACAGATACACACTAATGCAAAGATACACACTACAAATACACACTACAGAGATACACACTGATACGAGGCACTCGCACAAAATCCTAAAATATGAGTTTCTTGAAATTTCTTGAAGCGCGTGCTACAAATTGACTTGTTTGTCGTGATGTCATAAGTACTTTCTTGCTGGGTTGGAGCGATTGCGTCCCATCCGAATGTCTGTTGCTACTGTCTAGCCAGCAAGCACCACCGCACGAGTACGACGCAAATCGAGGAACACCTTCACTCACAAACGCGCTCGACGGCTCCGTTTTATTTTCGTGGTGTCCTGTCCACAAAGGAGTTGCCACTTTGCACGGGCTTGCCCTCGCGTATACGTAAATGTATTCAACTTAGCTGCTCTCAAACAAGGGACGCGTTGCGCGACATTATCGATAAAGAAGCTGTTATGCAGCCCCCTTGTTGTTTAGTTGAGGAGAGTTTGGGGGGATCAAATTAAAACGAACACTACGGGACATTGCTGGAGAGTCACATGTACCTCGAAGTCTGTGTGCGTGCGCGAACGACAAACCATTAAAAAGGGAGCCTAAGGGTACACCGACATACATTCCATCGTAACCGTAACCCTCGTATAGTATCCATGACATGACTTCAGAGCACACGACGCCTCATTCGCCTATCCGTAGTCCAAAACGGCGAAGTTTTTTCTTGGACCGAAAACCGTTAAATTATTTTTCGGTTTCCCTCCTGAGCGAAAAAAATGTATACCGTTTCGATTCCGTTCCGGTTCGCACCAAAATAGCGTTTTTTTTTCGGTTTTCGGTTCCGGTTTTCGGTTCGCTCCGACACCCTGGGAGAATACGCCTAAGTTGTAAATAAATGACGTCAGAGACGACGTCACTACTATGAATACTTCGAGATGTAGGACCTGCGTCTCCCATATGATCTGTACACTGCGTGTATGGGGACACGGTATGAAAGTTGGCTGTACAAAGGAGTACAATAAAATACACTCTACTTCCCTTCGTTTATTAATACAATTCACAATTTTTTACATTCAAGGACACAGCTGTAAAGGCTTGCACTGCCGTGGAGCAGATGAAGGAGTTGCGTGGGTGAGCCATATGCCTCATCTGTTTCACGTACTTTGACGCGACTTACTTGATGTCTTACCTGACTCATTTGCGTTCACGAACATCCATCCGTGAAAAGCACCTGAAATTCACAAATTCGTCGTAAGTAGCAGGGCCACTGGAGCATCACATGTGACATCTTCACCCTGATAAGCGTTGGAGGTTTACCAATAGGGACACTGAGCTAAGAGATAGAGATAAGGCTGCTACTATATAGCATATAGTAGGAGGAACCCACATTCTGGAAAGGATACCGAACAAAAAGCACGAAACATTGCACTACTGGCACGCAACTAACCTTTACTTCACCAAATCTAAGGGCTTCTGGACGTATCTTCCAACACGCACACAAGAAAGCACGTCCAGGCATCACCTGTAGAGCAGAATAACACATCCACAGCAGTTCGGTGCAACAGAGGAGCCCAGAGTAGAGCACTGCACGGGCCCCCGACCCGGCCCGACCCGGCCCGCGGGCCGGGCTGGGCTTGTTATTGGCTGTGTGCTCCGGGTCGGGCCGAGCCCGGGCCGACAAAATACGCCAGCACCGCGGGCCGGGCCGGGCCCGGGCCGTTAAAATACGCCACCACCGCGGGCCGGGCCGGGCCCGGGCCGACAAATATGTTCCCGAGAGCCAGGCCGGGCCACGCAGCTAATTCCACACATTGGAGATGCATTAGTTCATATCATCATGCGCTTGCGTCATTCCTGTGCATATTTTGCAAAGACAAGCAAAGGGTACTGCATTATGCATATGATTCGACCCTCTAGAACATTTCCAAGCCACTTTACATTGCTCCTCACTCCTCACATATTTCACAATCACTTTGGCAAAGCTTGGTGAGAGGGATAGGGACTGGGAGAAGCAGTTTGTTGACAGCATGCTCTATCTCCGCAAAATCTTGACAGTGTAACGATAACGCCCCGTGCGTTCTGGATTTAATTTGGTCTCGTGCGGTTACGGTGTTAAACCGCCATCACTTGTATGTTTGTCTTCTCTCCTTATAAATTTACTTATAAATTTGTTTGATAATCGCCAGAAACGCGTACGTCGCGGCTGGAAATACTAGGCCGGGATCTACTCGCCGGGTCACCGGGCCGGGCCGGGCCGGGCTCTATTTGCTTAGACGCCGGGCCGGGCCGGGCTCTAGTCACTGGGTCACCGGGCCGGGCCGGGCCGGGCCGCATAAAAATATGATGGTCCGGGCCCGGGTCGGGCCGGGCCATTTTTCGATGCGCCCGGGCCGGGTCGGGCCCGGAAAAGTCGGCCCGTGCAGTGCTCTAGCCCAGAGCCACAACGAAACGCGAAAATCCGGATGCGAGAACAAACGCGTCCGTCCTCAACGAACTTTACAAGCGAAATGGACGCCAGAGCCCCGCCTGGTGGCGGCGGTGGAAGGGAAGGAAGATGCATGCTGTTCAGGCGCTCCTCGCACTATGGCAAGAGAACGGAAAGTCGCGCGAAGACGGGACTAATACCTAATACTATCGGAAAGCGGACGCTTTCCCCGTCAAAAAGACCTCAATCGCCTTTCTACTCCAACAAAAGTCCGATATCGAGAAAAATGCCCCCGGTCCTATGTATAAGAGGGCCGCCGTTGCCACGGTGTCCTAACTCGGGAACGGAGAGGGATAGAAAGGTGCCGCAAGTTTGTACGCGTTGCCTATGTCGAGCGCGTTTATCCATTAAAAGGAAATTCGCATCCGCCGCGGGCTTGGAACCTGAAAACGTGGGACGTGAAGTCAGGAAATGGTGGTCGGTGTCAGGAATGTCGAGAATGACGCCTTAACCGCTGGAAATGGACGGGTGGTTTGAATGAGAAAGTTGTAGAGCAGAGAACAGAGCACATGCACAATTTCGACTGAACCGGACGTCGGGTATGCGAGTTGAGACTCCGAATAGTGGGAAGCGTTTCAGAGTTGCGCTAGCCGGACTGGTCGCCTCGTCGTACTCTTAAGCCGATATCGCGAGAACGGAACGTCGCTCGTCTACGGGATCAACGCTGTTCGAAAGAGCACACCGAGACTGTCACAACGAAGGGAAACACGACCATGTTGTAGCAAGGGGAACGTTTTGGGGGGGAGAAAAGTCGTCGGTCCCATGTACCGGGAGGCCAGTAAACGCGGAAACCTGTAACTCGAGAACCGCTAGGGTTGGAAAAGTGTGGTATATTTTACCACGTGCACCGCGTCGATAGCAGTATGCTCTCGAAAGATACATCATGTCCGACGCGAGCTTATTTCCGAAAAAGGGCCCCGAAGTTCGAAAAAACGGCGCTTCTAACGCGTCTCCTCGTACAACTTCTAAACCACTAGAGATCAGCTGCTAGTGTGATTTGAGCGATCGTAGAGCTATTCCAGACCTGTTCGGACCTAAATTTTGGTCTCGATCCGACAAACGGGGCGAGAGGTACGGGACTTTGGAGATGTCGGAAGCACCTATGGGGGCCTTGAATTTCCAAATATCTCGGCAACTGTCAGGATTTCCCACAAGCCACGAGCATGCAGACGAAGGGGGAAGAAACGGGAATTCGTCACAAAAAACCGCGTCCCGATATGACAGCTACAGACCGAGATATTAGACCCGGAAACCCATCGAACGACAAAGCAGTATCTCTGGATGGGGTTCAACAACCACTGGACGGTTCAAAAACGCCAAGTACTGTAATATGCCAAATGTGTGCATGGAACGCACGCATCATTTTATGTTTGATGTTTGGTCGATCAATAATAGACTTGTATGTATGTTCCAAAAATGAATCTAGCATCAGTTATTTTAAGCCGCAGCTTAAAATAACTGATGAAACACATATCACCCTCCTAAATTCAATATAAATTTTTTACATGTAAAAATTTTATATTGATTTTAGAAGGGCTGATATGTGTTCCTGCACGTTCTTACTTATTTCAGGGTTTCAAGGACTTAACTGGTCGAGAAAGGATGACTCCTATATGGCCGTATGTGACCCTGTATGACTCCTGCATGGTCTACATATAGGGCCCGTGTAACTCCTGCATCCTCAATGTAGGAACTTATGGGTCCTGCATGATCCTACATGACTCCTGCATGGGCTCTTTTAGGATCCCATACTGGCCTACACAGGACTTATATAGGTTCCTAAATAACACATAAGGATCCTGTGACATCCTATATAATTTTACACAGGACCTATATGAATTACTTACGTTTTTTTTTCAATAGGGGTGGTTTCGTCACAAGATAAAAATGGGACTGGTGTACTCGAAGGGGAAAACGGAGAATGTGCGCAAAAGAAGAAAAAAAAAGAAAAAAAGACGTTTCTAGGGAAGGTCCTACACGAGGAACTAAGAATACAGAATATTAAGTGGCCAACCCGATATGGAGCTGCACGTGAATGTGCAAGCTCGAGCACTCTGTGTAACACCCGTCGACAAGTGATTTACAAGCACCTGAGTCCAATTTTTCATTGAGGCCGCTTGGATAGGGCACCTTTTCTTTCCGTTTTCGCTCGTTTGAAGTATGCAAACCGTAGCGGAAAACAGCAACGCAAATATAATCGAGAGTACGGCCGGAACCCGAATGCCATGGTCGGACAATGTACACTCTGGGCGACCATGGAGATCTAAATTGAGTCGCCTAGTTATAGAGGCAGAGTCAGCGGAATATCGAGGAGGATGGAATACCAGTACTATACAGAACTGCTAGGTAGCGAAGATGATCGTGACAGCTTATATGGGTTTCATGCACGTAAGGCAGGGAAGGTACAGGTGAGAAACATCACAGAGCTCGCTCACTCTCTTTCGTCTGCACCCTATGGGTTCAACCCGTACGGTGCGATCCGCCGGAAGGCCGGTCTGAATTTCCCTTATCTGCTCAAGTGTCATTTGACGAATTCGTTGCCTGATTAGCCCACCAAATTCTAGACAAAACTGCCTTGTCAGCAATGAGTGGCTAACCCGAGGTTGCACCAACAACGCGAAGCAAAGAAGAGTTTTCGCGGAGTGTGCTGAGCTTGGGTTCTTTAGTCCGCCTTTTTGGGTACGTTACACCAAACGTGCTCAACACTAACGCTACCCTTAAGCGTGACTGAAATCGTCGTCCGGCAGAACTATCCTGGACTGTTTTGTCATAATGCCTAACATCGGTGTCTTCATATTCCACCCAAAGTTGGAACAAAAATGTGTGGCAGTGAACATAAGTTGCCTTGGGTTGAAGTACCACATACAATGCTATAATACAGAACACCGTGTTATCACTTATCTGGTAGGCGCAGGACGAAGCCCATGACAAGATCCACCTCCGTGGAGCAAATGTGCTGTGAAAAAGCGTTACTCTTCGCTCGGCGTCGGACGCCCTGCGAAAACCGTCAAAAGCGTAAAGCGCTAACCGCATACGACGAATTCTCGACGGAAAAACGGCCACCGTCACCGTTTTTCCGGTGAGCCGACGCGAGCAATGGGAACTTCACCGATTTCTCGACGACTGCGGTGGACAGAAAAAAAATGGCGAAGAGCGGAAGCGGCCGCTCGACGGCAGCCAATAGAATCGCTCCACGCGCTGTCGTTCCACGAGCGGATATGCCGGACCAGTGGCGGGCAATTCGGATGCCCGTATGGCTAACCTGGGAAGTGGGAAGGATGCTGTCGTCCGCTCGCTGCTGTCTGAGGGCGCTTTTGTAGCGCTTGCTTCGAGAGTATGCATTGACCGCAAGAACTATTCTGTGTGTCACTATAACTTTTCTATGTGTAGCAAAATATTTGTCAGTTAAATTGAAGTCAAAATTTAACACGGACTAACGAAACGGACCGCTAGGAAAGCCACCGTCCGCCGCAGTGGAAATCTGTGCATGCGGTTCATCCCGCCGTTTTTCCGTCGAGTTGTCATGCCGGTGGGGAAGTTGGCCGTTTTTCCGTCGAGAAATCGTCGTATGCGGTTACCGCTTAAGCGTTAGCGGTCTGCCTGCTGATGGAACGATGTGTAATGCAGTAGCAATCATCGAACTGCTAAGAAAACACAAGGATAATTTTAAATTGCGCGTAATGGTTTGCAGATATGGGTCGAATGAGTTGCATTGCAACTTTTACATTGTAGCAAACCGCAGTGTGGGAGTACCGGTGCCATAAGTTGCAGGCAGCAGCATGACAATGGTCTGGATTCCCACTCGTGGATTCACACACGTGATAGCTGTGAACGAAAAACGCACAGGAACCCAAGCTGCAGAATGTACTGAAAGTTAAGTGCAATAGAGGTGGCAGGTATGTGTCTTATCAATGTTCTTTAGTTTCAGAATTCTGTTCAAGGCCTTCCACCTACCCGTCCACCCCTATTGCACTCGACTTTCAGTACATCGTGCTGCTAGGGAAAATACACAGAAGGCCACGTTATCGCTACGTTATCGGCTACGCACTTATCAATTCACCATATCTTCGCTAATGACTATCACAAATGAAATAGCTTTTAGCAAATTCACTTATAACAGAGTCACAGAGTGCAGAGAACTAGCCTTATTGACTCAAAAAGAAATAGCATTTTGAAAATAAATTATTAACACTAGACTTTACCAAAGCATTAAATTTTTTGATCAATCAGAATAGAAACTTTTATACAAACTTTTCTCGTATGGCGGGAAAACACGGGTAATGCCGATATAGGTCTATAGTTAATGAATTTTTGTCACCACCCTTGTATATTGATATTACTTTAGCCTTCTGCATCTGACGTGGGAATGCGCCCTCTAACAGACACAGATGTTCTAATTGCGTTTCAAATATATCAATTGCATGTTTAATCGGTTTGATTTGCAAGCCGCCAATACCCTGGCTCTTACTATTACGAAAGTTCACGAACACAGAGGGCACTCCACTCGAATCTGTTGAAACAAGATATGCAGAGTCATCACATTTACTTTCTACCATAATGGCTGCTCTTATATACCTCTTTTATACCTTCTGCTTCAGATATACCTTTGGAAGGTATAGAAGAGGTACACATTTCCTATTTATACCTCAAATCCTTCTCAAGGGCATGAAAGAGGTATAAAGGAAGGCTAACGAACCATATTTATACCTCTTCACCACGCGTTTATATCCACGGTACCAGGCTGCTTATACCTTCTGTTTCTTTATACCTTTTTTGGTTTGGTTACCTTTGGTTTTGGTTATGGCAACTTGCTGTATCACATCATTATTAATTTTTCTTGAGACGGTATCAGCTAAGTTAAACGGATATTTAATTACGATTGTTGCGTATTGCTAGAATGTTGAATGTCCTCACGCTTAGGGTTACGTACAAGACAATGGCTGCTCCACAGTTTGTGAAGTCGCCACCGGTATATCAGTATTTGTTGCTCTGTAAACGTCTATCTCGCGATACATCGTGATTCACACTTGATAACTGCGCAGAGCGATCTTGCTCCTTGAAAATTTTCTTTAGTTTTTAACTCCATGTTTTCTTTTTTGTTACCTGGGGAGTAATGTGCACGAGCTTTTCTTTCTACTTCACAACCATATGCGTTCGCGTGTGTTTGGAGTCGTATGTGTGTGCATGTCAAAAACTTCTTGCCTCCAAAGGTGATTTTTCTAGTTGCCTCCTCTAAGAATGTCCATGCATAGGTGTGACTTAATACCATGATGGTACTGTTGCAGACTCTCACAGTGGTATAGAACTGTACCCCTAAAGGTATGGCATATAGCCCTTAGTAGCCTTTATAGCCCTGTAAGCGGGGTATAAAATAATACCTAAGGGCTAAGTTATTGAGCAGGCGATCTATACCTCTAAAGGTATAGATTTCTGTCTGAGTGGCAGTGAACTAGAATCACTTAGTGGTGCAAATCGTTGAAGCCAGTTTGCTTCTTCCAATATAATTTTCCCATCTCTTTCAATTCCTCGCGGAGCAGGGCTTTCTATATTGCTGCCAATTATTGCTGCCAATTACTTTCCCTTCGTGCTAGTAGAACAGTCTTACACTCGTCAGGACCACGTTGTTTCATGTTTTCACTATAGCGTCGTGGGCCGTCTGCGAATATTCCTTATTGCTGCTTTCTCATTGGACAAACGCAAGTGCATTCTGCAACATTTTCTTTCTCTCACGCGCGGAGACGTACCGTCGCAGTGTGTTTACGTCCAAACTTTTGGGACGCTGCGTTACGAGAAACAGCTTCCAGCCAAATTCGCGAAGTGAAGTGAAGTGAAGTAAAAGAAGACCGCCCAGACGCACGGTTAAGGCCAGTTCCCACATATAGCGCTTTGCTACATAGCACTAGAAAATTGCGCTATATTTTCCTCCTCGCATTGCTACGAACCGCTATAAAACCGCTCTTGTTGAAGTAGGGCCCCGGTCAACTTTTCTAGAGCTATATTGAGCGGTGAGTGTCCGTTAACCAATCGTAAGCTTCTTTCAGCCGTGACGTCGCGGAAGCTGGGGTTTGTTTTGCTTCCGATCACTCGAAGGAGACGGGAATGCGACGACGTGAAAATGGCCACGAGTTTCATCTGCCAATGCATGGGTGTTTGGTCACTATAATCTGGTATCGCGATCACAGCATCGAAAGTGTCATCCTCCTTGATGCTGCGGATACCAGACGCCGACAGTAAGCAATCACGGCAGCACCGGTGCATCACGTCGCAAAGAGATATCCCGTGACCCCAGCAGGGTAGCGCTATGTGCTCGGTTGTATGTGAGAACGGCATACGGAAAAACAGCGCTAGGTTTCGAGCGCTATTTTCTAGCCCCATAGAGCGAAGCGCTATATATGCGGGAACTCGCCTTTACAGGGGCAACGACCAGCATTTCTCGCGTCGCTCCGTCCAAAAATTGAACCCCGCGAACCAATGCGTCCTTCCGAAGGGGTCAGCGTCGGTTCGCAGACGGACGCAACGCTGTCGGACGCGCAGAAGTGGAATAGCGCGGACCAGGCTTAAGAGACGAACTTGTAAATAACGGTCTTCGGACATGGCAATTAAGCGACAATGCGTTGGCAAGGGATAAAACAATTTCAGTAAGACAACATACGTCAATCATATGTGAAACACGACAAATAAGGGCCCATCTGTTCAACGACGTTCTGACGTAGACTTACCTTTGCCTTGGCCGGAGCATGGTGTCGCTGGATCATGGTCTGTGGACGTTTCTGTAACGTCCGTGGGAGCGCTCGCGTAGAATACGTGGGAGCGCTCGCACACATTGAGTTGCCGACGGCTACGGAATATGTAAAGTACATTTAACAACTTCTCCAGCTAACACGACAGATTCTGAGTGTCAAAATAGTACTGGTGGGGTACCAATATTCCAATTCCCAATATCCTGCTTTCCACAATAGAGTTGACTCTATCGTATGGGGACCACTCGTTTTTAAAAATTAGTGAATGGGTTAGGAAGATAAATATTGGATAGAAGTGGAAAAAGGTCGTACTGCATCTCCAAATATAAGAATTCTGTGGACTAGAAGTTTTTTATACGCATTTCAACAACCCCATCTGATTCACTTTTAGCGCAGGAGAAACACGGGAATGCTAAGCCTAACTGATTGGAAACTTGGCATCTTACAAGAGGCAGGGTCGTGGAAGTGGGCTGAATCACCTCACCTTAGCGAGGTTAGTCTGGGTTAGGTTCTACAGATTGGGGGGCAGGGCGTCCCCTCAGGCACGCACCGGGCGGTGCGGGCGTCGAGACTGTGCCTCGGGTCAGATCGGAAGGTCCTCAGTAAAGATGGCGGCTCGCCTTTCAAGAAACCGGCGATAAGATTTAATTTTTATACGTTTCACGCAATATACGACGGTCATTCCTGTTTAACTTCGTTACTAATTAGCTCCTTTTTCACACTACATTCGAGTCAACGGTTGTACTATAGCACTGGGACTGGTGGTTTTTAAAAGTTGATGAGTGTGCTTAAAGTGAAATAAAGCATGGAAGTGAGAGAAGCCCATATACCGATTCTAAAAATATAAGAATTATAAAATGATGTGGTCTGGAACCTTTTTATATGCATTTCTTTAACACCATCGGAAGCACAGAAAAACATGGCCACGCTAAGCCTAACGGCTTCGGCAACATGGTGGACAACAGGGTGTAAGTGAAAGGGCAACATCGTGGACGTAGGAGAGTTGTGTTCAAGTACCGCTAGAAGAGCTATCGGTGCATAAATCGAAACGATGTCCCACATCATCCCGCATGGATGCTCATCCGCAGTACCCCTAGCGGTGCCTGCACATAACTCTCCTGAGACCGAAATGCACTACCATGCACTGTCATGACCGCCCTATTCTATGCATGGAAGCGCATGTTTTCGCGCGCTGTTTATTTTTTTACACAGAGTATGGCTTCCAGGTTTTTTTTTGTAGCTTTCGCATGCATAAATACGCCGTCGTGCGCCACCGGAAGTTCCTCGGCTAAGTACAGGGTGTGTGCAGAAAAACATGACCCGCATTTTTACATGTAACTCGTTGTCTACTTAGCCGAGGAACTTCCGGTGGCGCACGACGGCGTATTTATGCGTGCGAAAGCTAAAAAAAAATCCTGGAAGCCATACTCAGTGTAAAAAAATAAACAGAGCGCGAAAACATGGGCTTCCATGCATTAGAATAGGACGGTCATGATACTGCATGGTAGTGTATTTCGGTCTCACGAGAGTTGAAGCAGGCACCGCTAGGGGTACTGCCGATGAGCATCCATGTGGGACATCGTTTCGATTTAAGCACCGATAGCTCCCCTAGCGGTACTTGAACACAACTCTCCTACGTGCACCATGTTGCCCTTTCACATACACCCTGTTGTCCACCATGTTGCCCTATTCTGATGCACGGAAGCCGACGTTTTCGTTGTTTCGTTTATTTTTTAAGCTGGGTATGGCTTCCACAATTTTTCTACACATTTCGTACGCATAAATGCGCCATCGTGCGCCACCGGAAGTTCGTTAGTTAGGTAGGCAACAAGCTATGTGCCTAAATGCGGGTCATGTTTTTCTGCACACACCCTGTAGACAACGAGTTACATGTAAAAATGCGGGTCACGTTTTTCTGCACACACCCTGTATATCCGAGTCAACAACTGGGGCTAGTCCTAAAACACTGCCCCACTGATTTTGCACGTAAGTGTAGCATACTGCATCATGCTGCTTCAGGAAAGCACCAACACTCTTGCATTTTACGTTTAACACCCAAATTCCGAAGTTTCCAGCCGTTCTCACACGCAGCGAGTGAAGACATAGACAAGCAAATAGACAGAACATAGACGATAGACAAGGCAAAGAAAAGCTGACCATTATGATATTTGTACTCACGATTCCAACTAACTGGTTCCTTCAGAACGTCGGGTGTTCAGAAATGCACGGTTCGTCGTTCGATGATCTCTTCTTCTTCTTCTTCAGCCTCGGGGCAGCGGCCGTTACCCACTTCTCTTCCTTCTTCTTCAGCCAGGGTGGCAGTGGTCGCTAGCCACAAAGGGCGTTTGGCCAGGGCAGGAAATGGTGTTGTGGTAAAGAGCTAGCGGCGAGTCAGCCGGCTAGAGCACGACATCCTATAGATAAGGAAGGCACTCGCAAGTAGAAGTTGCGGCTGAATGAGGGCTCTTCTTCTTCCGAACTATAAAATAATTATTCATCTTCCATCTCAGGCGCAGCCCGTTTCACGTATGCGGACAACCAAAAGCTTGGAACGAACTGTTTATTGGTGCAACATAACTGTGCATTTTGAAGGGTTCCGCACTGGCTGTTTAACTGCGAAGCAGAGAGCTGTTCGGGTTACAAAAACGTGCTTTGATAGCACGTGGCCAAGAGATGTAACATCCGCTACATTATCTTCCTGATAAAGTGTTATTCGCGGTATCGCGCTCATACATTTCCTCCCCGTTACGCTTAACAATATTTACTTGGACTAGCTTGGCATCTGTCAGGACGGTGACGAAGCGGATAACGTTGTCCGAGGTCCGACCCTGGCTGGTCGGTGCTTGCTTCACCTTGAAAGCCAGACTGGGCGGTGGATGCTCTGTTGTCGGCCATGGCAGTACTTGGTACTACTGCATTTCACTTGAGGACTGTACAACTTAACTGTAGTCCGGAAGACCTCGCACATTGTGGGAACGGGGAAGCAGGTGGTCACATTGGCGCCGCTAAACGGCCAGCCTTTCCGCGTGTACTCTACCATTTTCCCCAGTACAGGGTCCTTCCCTGTCTCGCGAGCAATGTCATGGCTCTTGACAGGAAGTGTGTCCAGACGAAAGAGATAAAACTGTTCTTGTTCTTCGTGCGATTCTTCTTTGCACTCGAGAGGTAGTCTTGAAAAACAGTCTGCATCGAAGTTTTCTTCCGACTTCTTATACTGTAAGTCGTACTGGTACGCCATGAGTAGCGCTGCCCACCTCTGAAGACGTGCGGCTGCAATTGCTGGAATAGCAGTCTTTGGGCCTGGGATCGTTTGCAACGGCTTATAATATGTAATCAAAACAAATTTGCAGCCATAAACGAAGAAGTGCAACTTCTTTACTCTAAGGACAATAGCAAATGCTTCTTCCTCAGGGTGGCTGGAACATGCTACTGTGGCCGTTAAAGTACGAGATGCGTACAAAACTGTGTGTACAGTGTCGTCCGGGTAGACATGGGACAAAACGGCCCCAACATCATACACTGATGCGTCGTATGCAAGTCTTAAAACGGTGGAGCAGGGTCGTGCTGGACCAATATGGGTGCTTCTGACATCAATTTCTTAATTTTCTGGGACGCTAACGAACCATACTCATCCCACTTCCATCGCACATCCTTACGAAGCAAACTGTCGCCAGAATCGGGGTGCTGATAGGGGAGCCAAGTTCGTACATGATAAAAGCTTCGGCGTTAGTGACATTTAGTGTCCGCATGGATACTCCCTTGTTTCCGTAGTATCGCCTGCTTTTATCGCTACGACATGTTCGCTGAATGTGTCCCTTCTTGTGGCAGGTAGCATTGGCATGCCTGCAATTGCGGCTGGCGTGACTCGCTGACCCGCAACGTGAGCATGTTGGTGACGCTGTTGGGCTTTCGGCTTGAACTTGTCAAGTGAACTGCCGTCGGTTCCTTTCCCGTACATGTTTCTGACAACCATTACAACTCCTTTCGGGTTGTTCGAGTATCTGCGTATGTCTTTGGGATTACGAAATGCCACTCAGATATTCCAGCGCTCCATAGACGAAGTTGTACGAGGTCTCCCATTTTGCTTTGCATACTTGGACGCCCTGTTGACAGCCAGAGCGAGTATAGAGGGGCACAAGGCACATCTACGTGAGCTGTTCCAACGACCTGACCACTTCGGTATTGTAGTCAACCCAGCCAAGTGTTAGTCTGGTGTTCCCGAACTCAATTTTCTTGGACATCGCGTAACACCTCAAGGCATTGGAACCCTATAGACACGAAGGTGGACGTTATCCGCAAATTTCCTCAGAAATTTCCACGAAACGAAAGCTCAGTGAGGTTCTCGGACTGATCAACTTCTACAGGCGATTCCTTCCGCACTGTGAATCCATCATTCACAGTTTGGAAGCTCTGCTCTCCTGTTCTACACCGTGTATTGCTCTCCACTGGATCCCTTCAGCATCCAAAGCTTTCGCAGACATCAAGGACGCCTATAGGCTCACACTTCGCTCCTCGTGCACCCTGTTCCTGACGACCCCACGTGCTTGATGGTTGGCGCATCCCACATGGGTGCTGTCCTACAGCAACAACCGAACTGCGTCAGGCAGCCCATTTTCTTCTTTTCTCAAAAACTGAAACCTGTACAGACACGGTACAGTACTTTCGAAAGAGAGCCTTTCGCCATCTAAGCGTTGTGCGACATTTCCAGCACTTTTTGGAGTACCGGAATTTTTTTCATATGCACGGACAACAAGCCACTAATTTTCGCCATTGCTTCCAGCCCTGCCAATCATTTACCACTTGAAATACGCCATTTGTCATTCTTCTCGGAGTTTACGTCCGCCATGCGCCATGCCAGCGCTAAAGATGAGCCTGCTGCAGACGCGCGCTCTCGCATTTGTATCGAAGCCCTCACGCTCTCGTACCCTGCCATCCCAATCTTGGACGATATAGCATCGGCACAAGGTCATGACGTAGACTTATTGGCACTAAGGTCGTCATCTTCCACTTCTTTTCGTTTCGAAGATGTCTCTCTACCACACTCTTCACGCCTCGTGACTTGCGAAATCTCAACTGGCACACCGCGTCCAGTTACCCAACCGGTTCCAGAAGCTTGGCTTCCGGAAGCTTATCACTGCGAGGTGCGTCTGGCCGCGTCCCAGAGAGAACAATGCTCGCCTACGGATGTCCCGTGGAAAACCTTTTTTTTTTTCAATTCAATTCGATTTCAATTTTATTTCCTTTCAGTTGGGAGCAGCAAAAAGCCAACCTGAGGTGGAGATCCGGACGTCCACAGGATATGACCATTTTGGGGAGTTGACGTGTACAGGATGTCCTGTGGACCTCCGCGTGGCCGCAGTTTTGGTATGCTGTGGAAGTCCTGCTATGATCCTCAGAGGTCATAGCAGGGACATGTATGGGACTGTTGGAGCAGCACCCAGAGCTGTTTTAGCAGGATTATCAGCCTTAACAGAGACGTATTAAATTTTTTTATCGCAATTTAATGTAACAGCATGTAGCATATGGAAAAACACCGTAGGAACTAAGAACAACATATTTTTAAATGCTACAAATGCGGATATGCATGCAGTGAAATGCAGTGTTCATTTTCAACGTTTTTCCAGGCTCACAAATTCTTCAAAGTACAAAAGTCGCTACTTACTTTATACAACATTAAATATCTGCACAGCATACTTGTGCAATTAAAAGGCGAATCCCCGCAAAAAAATACAGGCACTCGTCATGTATGACAGTCAAGATCAGTGCACATTTGTGCATTACAAAATAAATAAAAGCTCACTATATCACAGTCAAGATAGTGAACCGCACACCTTGCAGCTTCTGGAGTTTTGAGCAAAATTCTTAACAATACAAAAACGGCCACTCATAACATCACAGTCAAGATATGTGCAGGGCATTTGTGCACTGAAAAAAAAAAAAAAAAACGAAAACAAAAAGTACAACTTATGAGTTTAGGACTTCCAAAAATTTTTCGCAGTACAAAACCATGTGCACATTATATCACAGTCAAAAGGTATGCACGTCATTCTCGTGCCATTAAAAAAGTAAAATGACAGTACAGTCTAAACACTTGGCAGTTCTAAAATTCTTTGCACTACAAGAGTCACAGAAAGTTAAGCAAGAGGTATAAGTAATAGGCACAGAAATGAGTATCACAAAAATAGCCATATTTATACAAAACTGAAGACTTTTACATGTGTTACCTGCTATAAAAGTCAGATCTAATGACCACGTAGCCCGTTGCTACTGCAAACAATTTATATTTGGCTGACGTGTTCATTTAGCAAAGTTAAACTGCTCTTACAAGCAGACTATTAACGTAGTCAGGAAAAACGCATATTTACCGTTTTTAGAGAAAGACACACGAACGGTTTGTCTTTTAAAAATAAGCAGGCAAGCTACACAGGCACTATGGATGTCGGTTTTGTACTTGATATACAGGACAGTCCTCAACCGTGATAAATATTCACAATAAAAATAAAGGCAATGAAAAGATATGCGGTCAAAAGTATTTTTCTCCCAAGAACTCTTCCCATGTGTTGAAAGATGGTGAAAGATGCACATGGAATAGGCACTTGAGGCTTTGAGGCTTGTTCCAGCCTCAGAACATCAATTGTCTCATCTTCCCATGTGCTTGTAAGTTTGATTTAATTTTAATGAATGCAAATTGGATTTCTTAAACTGAACTTCAAAATTTACCAAGCCAAATTAGCTTTCTTTTTATATGGAAATAGAGTTGACTCTGAATTCTGTCCCGTAATGCAACAGCAATAGCTGAAATAAATTCGCCTGAAACTGGTAGAAATAAGCCTTCAGCACCACCCACTTTTTTTCAGCACTATAGACTGAACGTCAAAGCGTGACGAAAGAAGGTGAATCGACACGCCACGTAGGAGGGAGAGGGTAAGAAGCCCAGCCCTGGTAAGACAGCTATGACTATGAAATAAAGTGGGTGGAGCCGAGGGCTTATTTCCTCAAATTTTCAGCAAATTTATTTCTGCAAATGACGTTGCATTCGGGGACAGATTTCGTGCCATGATGACCACGCGAAACTTATTTCCGTAAAAAAAAATAAAAAGAAAGCTACAGACTTTACACGTTTTGAAGCACAATTCACGAAGTTTAATTTCTGTGAATTGAAATTAAACAAAACTATTACAAACACGTAGAAAAAGTTCATGGGAGAAAAATACTTTCGACCACATATCTTTCTGCTGCCTACATTTTTTGTTTATTGTGAATACTTATCATGGTTGGTGGACCTCCCTGTATATATATGTCCAGCAGACATCCCGTAACGCAATTCTGACGTTGAGATGCAGGGAGACGACTGCACATTTGTGCTGCAGCTATCAATATCATGTGTGTAATGAGGACAGATCTAAGCAGACATCTACTTCGCTTCTAAATAAAATTGCAGAAATTTGATACTGTGCGCTTGCTTTCCTGATAGGGCTTCAGCTTATCGACCATATTTCCAGGTCTCCTATCAATGCTATCCATGCACATTTGCTCGCAAAAGGCGGTACATAAAAAGCTAGCTTGTAAGTCAATGTAGCAGCTGTCTGCTGAGCCCTCTATTCATCCTACAAGACCATCTGTGATGTTTTCATGACTTGTCTTAGCTTAATGGGTGGAAATGTTACTTGCTAGCTGCTTTGTTGACAAGATATGAAGGCTGCTCCCTTGTTCTCTTGTGGTCCCGTTCTTTAGCATGACGAAGCCAAGACTTGACAACCTTTTCGATATTTACTGGGTGTGGTAGTCCATTTCACCTTAGTTTAAGTACGTACATCGCATGGACTCGGTAAGTCTTAACGCGCGGTCGTCATCACACCTTCGCAAGTTGTCAACAATACGAGGCTTTACGTGTAAAACTGCGCTTTTTACTGCGAGATTCTCGAATAAAAATGATTACCGTGATCGAAAACCATCCAAAACGTCGTCCAGAAACAACAACCGCGTTGTTTACAAACGGTTTGGCCGCCGGTCACGGGTGTTGCCATCTTTAGGGTCACGTGTGCCTCGACGTTTGCTGTGACGTGCGACCGGGACCTGTCCAGGATGCATTGCGTTCGCCTAGCACGCTTTCGTCTACGGAGCAATACATTGGATGCCGGCCCTGTGATTTTCAATGACTTCCTCTTTCACCATTAATTTCTTGGGCACTTGAGGCTTTGTATGTATTTGTCCTTTCTATGTGTTCCAGCCTCGGAACATCAATTGCCAACATGTTCCCTAGCGCGTTGTCCCGACCCGATATCTTCCTTTGATCATTTCATCAAAAGACGGACTGTTTAGAAATTTTACTTCCACGGGAACGTCTTCTCTTTCTTCTGCGTCACATTCGTCGCACCTGCATACCAATAACACCCGGTTTACGCTGACCTTACCAAAGCAAGTTCATATTCAAGCCACACACATATATATATATATGTGTGTGCCTTGAATATGAACTTTCTTTGGTAAGGTTATATTGGTAAGGAATATATTCATCCTTCCTCGTGTTTCGGATCCTTCACACCGAAAAAACACGGATTGCTCTCGATCCAGAGTACTGGTCGCCCCGGAAAGCACGCAAATCTCTCACTTGAAATGCACAGCTACTGCACAGATTCGCATGCCTGTTGGGGCCACGAGTGCTCGAATTGAGTGGCTGTCCAGACACACACTACGGTTACATGTTGCAGATATATGAGTATTTACTTGAGCCTTTTCAACTTTCCAGAAACGTTAATTATCGTGTGCTATTAGGAACATCTCAAATACTCTGCTGGTCACACGATTCCAGACGTCCACAAGGCAATCCAACAAGCGACCAACCGAACAGGAGGTGTGATGCATTTTATGTAACATTGTAATTCCTCAGCTGCGATCATTTAGTTCCGTTATATAGTTGCTCAACATGTACATCAGAATACGTGTGATATTTGACTACAAACGAAATGCATTTTTGTGGTGCCGTTCTTTTGACTTGGACCTGCCTTTGTTGGGAACAGCGATCCTGCATAGAGCCACCGGTTACATGCCAGTTGGGCTGGTATCAGCTATGCTGTGTTATCGTACAGAGACCACTTCAACCGGTTCCTGCTCAGCAATCAGGTTTGCAGCTGGTCCCAGTTTCAACTGGTACCACTTGTGACTGGGACTGGTTACAGAACCAGTTGGGCCAACTTGTACCACTCGATCGAACTTGTCCCTGTTCGATAACCGTTCAACTAGCGCCAGTTTTTAAAAAAAATGTTCGCCTGAGATACAAGGCGCCGTATGGGATGAGTGATGCTAACAGCAGTGATGTTAGCGAAAGTGGACGTCCAATTAAACGCAAAGGGGTGCTGATATACATGTGCCTGGAGGCACAGTAGGCCAAAATGAGAGCAGATGAGCAAAAAGTGTTCGGTTGCTTCATTCTGGCCGTAGTGGGGGAAAACAGGTGATAAAAAGCGTTCAGCGCGGTGAAGGTAAAAATTTACGGGTAGCGCTACCCGTGGCATGGAGCGTCACCTACACTCTTAAAAATGAACTTCACCGCATAGCACGCTCCTAGCCAACCATGATCTCGAATGATATCGTTATCTGCCCTGATTTGTTGAAAACGGGAGGCGTACGCCATTTTTGTGACAATTATGAACAGCATAAGTGTCACAAAAAAGGCATACGCCTCCCGTTTTTATATTTTATCCCGGGGCAGATAACGATATCATTCGAGATGATTGTTGGCTAGGAGCGTGCTATGCGGTGAAGTTCATTTTTAAGAGTGTAGACTTATTCCCGGTGCAGTTCTCAAAATTCGACGGAATGGTACTTTTTCCCCTTCTTGCTGTTCTTTTTTGTTTTTTTTTCGTAATGTTACCAAGAGAAGGCATTGTTTACTATGGCAATTTACAATTTCACAAACAAAAGGGCGTAGACCTCCCATTGTTGAATGCAGAAAATATGAAGCATTATGCATGAAGAATTATTCAGAATTACGGTGTAATTACGAGCCGTGAATGGTGGGCGTGAACCGTTGGGGGAGGCACCGGCACACTGCTGAAATTGACAAGGAAGAAAAAAAGGCTCGTTCCCTTCTTCGATTCATCTGTTGTGACCGTACAGTGACACTGACCGCCTACTACCGCCATTTCGAACTGTGAGTATTCTTCTGTGAATTTCGTAGTTTGCAAGAGCGAACCGTCACTCCGAACGATGTCAATTTCGTACGAGATTTGTTTTGACGCCTTATCAATGTGGATATTATATAAGCGTTCAAACGTGAGGAGACGAGAACGAATGGTCTCGTGTGCAGATTGATTGAGCGTGTTAAGATGTTCTGCTCTTCCAACGTATCGTAGTCACGATACGATACCGTACGGTTGCTTAGTAAGCTGCCTAGTAGTAAGCACTGTTATACGGACTTAAACTTGGTAATCGGTTATGCTGTGGAATAAATCCGGACAGCAGATTTCAATGCCAGTCACGCGTATCTTTGTCACTTTAGTGTTCATTGGTTCCAGAACCTGTGGGCTAAGCCCCGGATATCGGGTCAACTTGTGTGTTCCGCTCGTTTGCGGTTCGTTAAGCGTCAAAATCGCAACGCCTTCTTTGAAATCTGCAGACTGTGGCGTTTCACGACGTTCAGAACGCGCCAACGATAACAATTTATACGTGCTAGCTCAGCCCTATTTTTCTGGGGCTTGCTCTATTTCGTTCTGTTTGGAGCACAGCCGTTCTCTGCCATTACTTGTTATAAAGAAGTGTACCTGGTCTTGTGGCACTTGTGTGGTCACGTTAATTGTCACAAAAACGCTTATGCCCAGGGCGTTCCATAGATTAGTGGCATGTTTCAATGCAATGGGCAACGTCCTGCACAATGGTTGTTATTCAGCGTTATGCATTTTTTAGCGTATTTTTGTTTTCGATTATGTTGTTGGCAACATAACTGCATAGCTGCCACAAGCACGGGAATGCGCCCAGTTTCCAGCTGTTACATGCTCACATGTGTCATGCTGTGTCATGTTGCGGAATCTCAGCAAAAAGAATTGGCTCACTCTTAGCAACGGACTTCGCCACATGACACGCCCTTAGGTAAGCGCCGTCTCAACTGGCATCACTCTTCACCTTATTTGCTGAATACGGTGGATGTACGTCATATTTGTAGCATTATGCAGTTCGTAATTCCCACAAAAATGGCGTACGATCCCCTATTCATCAAATCAAGGGACAGAACGTTCTCATTCGGGATGACGGTTGGCTAAGAGCGTGCTATGTGGTGAAGTTTATTTTGATGGTGGTGTAATTCCCCATCCATGATCATGAAATACAGTTCTTGTTGCTGTTGTTGAACCAGAGGGGTAACTGTGCGCTACCTGAGCAGGAGTTTACCTCGTAGCAAATTCTCATCACCACTGAACTCACCGCACCATCCACCTCACAGTACTGTAGGGTTACTGCTTCCGATTCGAAGAGCGAAGTGGGCGTACGCCTTTTGTAGCAATGTGAATATATCCTGATTGCTAGAAGGCATACGCCCTTCTCTCCCTTCAAATCAGAAGCGATCACCCTATCATTCGTGGTAGTGATCGGCGCACACCGTGCAATGAGGCGGAGCTCAGTTCTGGAAGTGTAGGAATGATTGACTCTTGAGCATGCATTGCGGTTCTGTTTTATACCTGGTTCGCACTCAATACACCATGAAGTAGGTCAGTACACTCTTAAAAATGAACTTCACCACATAGCACGCTCCTAGCCAACCATCACCCCGAATGACAACGTTCTCGCCCCTGATTTGTTGAAAACGGGAGGAGGAGCCTATTTTGGGCCGTGCATAATGGCGCAAAATAGGCTCCTCCTCCCGTTTTCAACAAATCAGGGGCGAGAACGTTGTGGGGGTGATGGTTGGCTAGGAGCGTGCTATGTGGTGAAGTTCATTTTTAAGAGTGTAGGTAGCCTTTTGCGCGCCCTCGCAGCCTTTCCCCTGTGAATGTTGAATGGTCTCATTGGACTGTTCTCAAATAAACATACAAATCGTAATAGAAAGGCTAGAAAAAAAGCTGAGAGAGAGGGAGAAAAGGAGTTGTACGGACGCAAGACCCTCTCTCAACGTCCAAGTCCGGGAGACGCCATGATCGATATTCTGCCGGATTCGGCCACAGCCTTTCCCACGACCTCCTAAATTGTAACGACCATGTCATATGTACCCCTTCCCAGCGCCGCATTTGGAAGCTAGCGGTGGCGGTACTCCTCGAGTCGCCCTCAATTTCAGCAATGCTTCGCACTTCTAGCCGTAGGTGTCCCATGGAAGAGCCTATTTCAGAAGTTGATTATCATCGTTCATTCTAGGTGTTTTCATAGGAGACTATCGTCTGCTGCGCTTTCTGCACGTTCAAAATTCAAAGTCCCATTGTGCAATCATGATGTAGATCTCGCGGGCCGACACGTAGAGCCCCTAGCGGATCGTGCGGACGGGCTTCTCATAGGGGTTGCCGATTATGGCACGGTCGTTATAAAATCCAGCAGGTCGTGGTCTTTCCACGTGTGACGGCAAGTGGCGGTAGGCTCAATGATATTCAAATCAAAGGAACTCTCTGCGGCTTCCACTGGGCTCCGTGCGTCATGCCGTGTGCGAAGTGTGTTTGTTTTGTCTGCCAACATCTGTGCGCTTGGATTCTGTAGGAAACGGGTATCGTAGGGGTTTAAATCTTATGCTGCGGCATGAAAAAACGGCGCACGGAACTCATAGGAGACACCGTGCGTAACACGCTAGGCCTGCCATGAAGAGTTTATCTATTCTTTCTGCCTCGATAATCTCACGAGCGGTCTTGTTCACAGATCTTGCTAGCACTTTGCTTCGTCGCAGTGCAGCGGATGGAAAGGAGCTTCGGTACCTTCCGAAGAGAATTTCTCACTCTAATTTGTTTTCCTTTCTTTTTTGCTGTTGTTGATCTTTTATATTGATCTTATATTTATATTCCTTTTTATTGGGCCCTGTTCATTGTCCGTTGGGGAAAAACGAACAGCTAGACACCATAGCGGCAGCTTATCAAGACAAATGGACAGTAATCAGTGAAACAGAATGTACCGTATTTTCACGCGTATTAGCCGCACCGCAGATAAGCCGCGGGTGATACGACGCGACTGCTTTGTGCGCTAAACCAGTGATGCACATATAAAATAAATAGAGACGCTCAACGTTCGTCGACGCCGTACTCCCTGCCAGCTGCCCTGTTCCCGTACTGGTCCGCGAAGTCGACGACTTTTAGTTCGAAGCCGCTGTCGTAGCTGTGCCTTCGCGTTAGAGCCATGCCTCACCTCTAACTGCCGTGCCCACGAATGCTGCTGCTCTGGTCAAATGATAACTGATGCTTAGCTGACCACGTTTTATCCCGATGTCAGGCGTATTGAACCCTTCCTGTGGGTCTGCCGACAGAGGCGACCGTAGGGAAGGCCATAAACCCTGTCCACATTCCGGTGTCGGCATGATGTATAACAAAGGAGGTCAGTTCTAGTGTTCTACTAAGATCGGATTGTGCCCTTGTTGCGTGTTTTTCGTGGATTGACGGGTTAGTGGTGTTCCAGGAGACATGAATCACTGTCACCCCTTCTGTTAAAGCTGCGTGGGGGAATGTCTTCGGAAGGTCAGTCCACTCGAATGTGAACCCACCGCTGTTCGGTATT
The DNA here is from genome assembly GCF_037126465.1 of Ornithodoros turicata. NCBI lineage: Eukaryota > Metazoa > Arthropoda > Arachnida > Ixodida > Argasidae > Ornithodoros > Ornithodoros turicata. The sequence continues at coordinate 6,508,595 of NC_088203.1, read as the reverse complement.
GTTCGTGCACTGGCAGGGCGGTCCTGTTCCGAAAAACATGAGGCACAGTCGGCCGTTTCGTTTAATCCGGGGTATGGGGAAGTACCAGGGAAAACTAGTCACCAGATAAGCCGCACCCGCGGATAAGCCGCAGAGCGTCCGCGACAATAAAAACGCGCATAAGCCGCGGGTAATACGCGTGAAAATACGATACTCGTCTCTGACAAAAACAAATCGGGTACAGTAAAAAGCAATCAAGAGGTTGTCGCTTATGTGGTATCACACTGTCCTAAAATTGTCCATAAAGATGGCCTGTGGACATTCTGATTATACTATGGGGACGCGGTATAGTGCTAAACTGACACATTGAGGACAATTTGAGAATCAGATTTGACCCTCCTGAGCCCAAGGATGACAATGTGTTCTTGGGGTGGTAGCGATAAAATATACCGACGAACCCGTGCCCAGGCGTTCTTAGTCAAGGTTAAGGACTGGATGCCGATCGCTCGCGTTAGAAATAAAAAATGGCTCCATATGTGTCTCATTTCCTGCGTGATCTAGGGTGCCTACATCAGCGGTGTTCCGTCTTAGGGTGGTGTCAATCTTTGACACACCACATGATGCCGCCGGCCACCTTGGTCCCCATTCCCTAGACGGCGTGGTATTGCGAGCATGCTCTTTTACTCTTAGAAACCAACTAACTTCACCGTATACCACGCTCTCAGTCAACCACAATCTCGTTATCTGCCCTGATTGGTTAAAACGAGAGGTGTACGCCTTTTTTTGGTGACACTTACGCCGCACATAATCAAAAACAAAACGACATACACGCTTCCCATTTTCGACAAATAGGAGAAGGCAATGATGGTTGGCTAGCAGCGTGCCATGCGGTGAATTTCATCTCGGCAATACCCTTGACGATTCTGACAAAGCAGGGGACCAACATGGCGGCCGCCTGAGGGACATCGGCTGGAGGTATCACCGCACTGAAGTCGGATGTATGTAGGCTCCCTTGCCGTTATCGCGTTGTTATCACCGTTCCTCCAAATTCCGTTTGGTGCGTTCTCTAGGATCACATTCTACACTCTTAAAAATGAACTTCACTGCATAGCACATTCCTAGCCAACTATCATCCTGATGTGTTGAGAACGGGAGGAGTGCGCATTTTCGTGACACTTATTCAGAATTGTCTAAAACTGCGTACGCCCCGAGCTTTCCACGGATTAAAAATGATGAGGTATCGGTCTGTACAACAGTTGGCCTTCAAGGGACTATGAAATTTCCCGAACCCTCATAGTTTTTTTTTTCTGTTTTGCTGGAAACTATTCTTGCCGTCGAGAAACTAATATGCCAGAATTTTTCCGGGTGAAATCGCTCCATTCTGTGAGAAGCGCGCGCTTGAAGTGTCTCTTCTGCGTTCCTCCTCTCCCGCGCTAATTCTCCTGCTGATCGGATAGTTGTACGGGCTCTTTTTTTGGCCCCCGTTACGTCACCGGCATCGCGTAATGCCAAGTTAGCGGCGTTGCGTTGGCGCCTGCTCGTCCCCAAGAACACACGCGGTCCTCAGGATGTCTCCACAGAGTCATCGTGTCTTCGGCCTTCGCGGTTATCCAACGTCCTGAGGATAACACTCTCGGACTGTCCGTGAAGAGTCATTCAGGTACGTCCTGTACCCGTCCCTGTGGGTAGCCTGCCAAGTTATAGCGGCGTTGCCATGGCGCCTGCTCGTCCCCAAGAACACACGCGGTCCTCAGAATGTCTCCACAGTGTCATCGTGTCTTCGTCCTTCGCGGTTATCCCCATAACGTCCTGAGGATAACACTCTCGGACTGTCCGTGAAGAGTCATTCAGGTACGTCCTGTGCCCGTCCCTGTGGGTAGCCTGCGGGACGAGAAATATTACTTTTAGTAACTGCTCAGACTCCATAAACACATTTGTTTTTTGGGCCGATCCTGGGACCTGACTGACTTCTTTCTGAAATAAAGGGTGGTCCACCGTAAAATTCTCTGGCTCCAAAAAGGATGACTGTCTATGATACCTGGAGCATTTCTCGTGGAAAGGAGGAGCCGCAATTCTGTCGCACAGCTCTTGACTTTCTGGGAGGACCAGTTGATGACTTCCTGAGGATGTCATTCAGTCATTCAGGATGTCAGTCTCGGGGTTTTACATTACGCATCATATTCACCAGCTCGCTTGCTTCCTAGCCATTTTTTCATTATTTTAACTTATTCAGGTATAAACAAGAAAATGGCCCCGTCAATATCATATATATAGGATAACCTGATATGATTGTGCATATGATAAGGTAAACTGAAATCAAATCACAAAATTAAAAAAAGACTTGTGAACAGCCTGAATGTGAGGCAAGATAATGCTTTCCATCCCGGCGATCCGATTGCTTCCTGGCATCAAAAGCTGTCCGTCTCGTCACTGAGAAACATATGACACTAGATGCTCCGCGGATATTGACGTGAATTAGGGCAACCAACCATCCAACATTGTCTCGGTATGTCGGCGAAACCCACAGGATGCGACTGCGACAGACTGCGACCACCGCGCGGAAGCTGGCGTCATGGACCAGATGACCGCAATCAGGTTTGCCAGATGCCAAACTTGTCTCCCGCCAAAACTGATTCATAAAATAGCCCAAGCATAGCAAACGCACGACGACACATCAAAGAAAAAAATAGCTCAAATAGCCAAAAACGTTTTCGTTTCCCTGTTCACAAAACCGGGAAAATATACAGCATGCAAATTACACATGGGTTATGTATGAGAAGCGCATGTGCATAAACTCATATTATGGACACATTAGTTCGCTTGTAAACTTGTTCAGGAAGATGTCGGATGGCACGAAGTCTTTACAGTCCATTTGTCCGCAGGGCGAATTTCACGTGAGGAATGTTCATTGAATGGTCACTTGAAGAATGTACGTTAGCGTAAGGGGGTGCATTTTGCAATATACACCTAACTCACTCTCGTATGACACCTCTTCGAGGCTGATCCCCTCATAGGTGGGTGTGTTGAGGGTGTGCTAAGAGTGTTTTGCCTTATTCTAAAACGCGTGTACACTGAGTCTTTCCTTCATACCAAAACCAGTAGGAAGCACAAACGTTGTCTTGATGGTGAGCTTATACTCCAAGCAATCCCTCATTTTGGTGTTTTTGTGTATATAAACAAGTTAAACTTGCTATCGAATTTGCAGACGCTCGCAAGACAGGCACTGCATATAGTTATGCCATTACTTAGGGGTGTTGATTTACACAAAAAACGAATCAGATAGGGTATCTTCCAATTACCAGTGTAGACCCACAAGCCGCACACCCGCTAAGTTGACGTTACACCCTTTCAGGAGGTAATGTGGGTGTACCAACTCACACTCTTTCAGGTGTAAAAGTTAAAGTGTCGTGAAACACACTATGAGAGCTAGGTGCATTTCATTACACCTACACACTTTAGGGTGTGTAGATGTAATGAAATACACGTACCTGTCATGGTGTTTCTCAGCACTTTAGGGGTGTGAGTTATGGTACGCACACCTTACACCCAAAAGGGTGTAGGAAGTTTTGCGTGACGAGGGGTGACAATCATAGTGTGGTCATGTGTTGTCGTCCGAGCGCATGTGGCGTGAAACCCTCAAATAGCCCAAAAGTAGCCAAATAGCCAAGGTGAAAAACACCCCGCCAACTGTCACAAAAAGTAGCCCAATTTGGCGGCTTATAGCCCAATCTGGCAACCTTGGAACGCATATGCATGATCCTACGGCGCGTGCTCCTGGCGGGACCACGACACGTCACGATGACGTGTCGCGCGCCCGATCGTAGTTCGCGTCAAGTTAGGGCCGGGTCCCATAGCTTTATGCGAGCAGCAGCAGCAACACGGCAACATGGCAGCAGAGCAGCTTTCTGCTGCCGCTGCTCTTCTGTTGGAGGCGTCCCATAGCTTCGTTTTGAATTAGCGGCAGCAGCGGCTTAGGAAACACAAAGCGTGTTGGCAACTGTGGCATTGTTTACATTTCGCACATTCCGAAGGCGTACGCAGCGGCTAAGCTTTTTAGTGCACACACCTAGGAACGCAATCCTAGGTGAAAGGCGTTTGTGTGAGAGATATATTGTGGATTTGGAGCTCATAACTGAACTTTGAGATGAGTGTGGTGGTGGGCTGAGCCTCGTATTACCTGATTGACTCTTCGTTGATGTGTAGTCAGTTTCATGAAATTCAACGTAGGTTCGTCCTCCTGCTGTGCAGAACCGTCCTTGCTGTGTTGTGTGGAGATTCTTCTACGGGATTTTGTCGTATAAATATTGCCTCGTTACTATAGTATTCGATATTTTGGCTTACGGTAACTGTCAAATGCGTACGTTGCTATTAGTGAAATAAAATTGTCTAACGAAAACAAAGGCCCCGTCTGCTAGTATTCACTGCTTTCTGCCTGTTTTCACAAGGAATGGGTTCATTATCTATCTCTGTCGAACCTTTTTTTGTTGTCTGAACGTTGTCTATCTCCATCTAACCCTTTCCAAGGGTCAGTTTCATTTACAACCACCTAGCAAGGTCTTGGAATACCGACCACAAGAAATTTGTTCGGTTTGGTTTTCACACGGCATGGACGTGAAAGTAATTTGCTTGTACGTTATCAGGTCACGGGTTTTGAAGTACTTTCCAGAAAACAAGCGAACATGTAGCTACAACTGGTACACAACATATGTATCACGTAGGTTCGGTCGAACACTTTATTGAACTTATGAACTGAATTATGTCCTGAATGCGCACTTCACGCAGTCCCGATGATTGAACACTCGCTCCAAACTACTGGCGTATCCAGATCTTCAGAATCAAATCACGGAACAAAAGGAAACAAACCTTCTGCCGTCACTCACCGCCCTGCTAACCCTAAACACCGTCGAACGAAAACAATAACAACGAGCCTTCTGATTGGCTTTCGAGACCGGCTGCTCATGCTGCAGAGCAACAGGGCAGCACAGCAACCAAAAATTCGGATACGAGAGCAGCAGGAAATTTCTGCAGCTCGGCAGCTCTGCTGCTCTCGCCCAGTGCTATGGGACCCCTCGTGTCGCTGCAGCTCTGCTGCTCCGCTGCTGTTGCTCTGCTGCTGCTGCTCACATCGAGGCTATGCTCACCCCGCCTTTACTCACGGTGCACGGTGTCTTCGCGCGGCAGCTCGACACGGCGTGGCGCCAGCTGTACTCCCTTCGCGGCTCCGTTTAAATTCGCTCCCGAGAAAACTCCTCGCATGACGAAGGTAAAAGTTTGGTTCTAGACTCGGAAAAGTGTTTTCTTTCTGATGAAAACGAGAAAAATATCATTTTATAATCGTGCTGTGTGGTTTGGTTTTGTGTTCGTTGATCCGGGTGTCAAATGCACCTCCGGATTGTGCCACATCGGATCAAATGATAAGGTTACTTGTATTTTACAGACTCTCGTGTTCATGATGACTTCGAATCCGGACCAGGTGAGTTGCCTCACAACAATATTGTCGACGGAAGACTTATACGAGTAGTTCCACGATACTGTTGTGAAGTATCGATTTATCCAAAATCGCAAGCATCGGACGGTTCCAAAGTCTTTTATGTACCACATGTATCCAAAGCTGTCGTAGGTTATCCAGGTGGGAAAGGGAGACGTGTACACGCGCGCTTTGGAGAAAATCAACCCTACAGTGCCAACAAGATGGGGTGTCGAAGCACCCTGCTGTTGGGCAAAGTTTGATGGTCTGGTATCCTCTAGGGGTTCCTATCACATCATTGCAATCTTCTTTCGACATTATCCCCACTCCACTCACCAACTACAGGTGTTAGATGAGGCGATAAGATATAATTAGAGTTGTGCTTCCAAGTGTAGTCCTACGCGGGTCAGAATTATCTAACCTGCGCTTTGCCAATTCTACCTTTTCCTGAAGGAAAGCACTCGAAAATTCGCAGTGTAACCACATTGGTAAAGTAGTGCCGACGAAATTCTCACATTTTATTTTTATTTTCTGCGATGACAATGCCACTCCTTTTCTATTGATGCGAAATTCACTGTTGCGCGTGAAAAGAAGGCGAGTTCCGCAACACTTGAAGTCACAGGAAATATTACTTAATGATTTCTTTAAACTGTGTAACATTCCACTGCGTAACATAAACAAAAAAGACGAATGAAGAAAAAAACAAAACACTGAACACCGACGCTGAGTGCTTGTCACATTGTACAATGAATGACACACGGCCTGAGAAAGCACAGAGCATCGAGGGTAGTGTCATTCACTTCGGAGTGAACTTTTGTGAAAATACTGGCTGCCAAACTGAAGGTCCGTTCAGCTTCTGCGCTAGAAGAAATGACACTCAGATATATCTGTACCTATCACGTAGGCAGCAGTCCTCTGCCTCCGCCAGTCATAAAAAGTGCTATTTCCTTACTAAGTGGTGAGTCTCTGCCTGATGGCCTGCAGGTGTTTGACTTTTCAGTCATATTCGCTGTCACGAAAATCCCGGGATTTTCCGGAAGAAATGTCGGGACGTAAAAAATTGTCCGGGATCCCGGGATATCCCGATTGGCAACCCTAGATAAAATGCGACAGTGACATCAGGTAGAGAATTCAAGGAACCCGTAAAGGAATGTTTTGGATGATGGGTGATTCAGGACTAGAGTGGTTGATATTTCCATCAGCGTGCTCTTCTGGGCTTCGTACCTATACAGGAGCAGGCCAGTTCGTCAACGAGTCATCCAACTTGTCATTACATACAACGATGGTATGACGAAAACGACACAGCCCGCATGCATCGGATTGTGCGCCCTTGACGAGAAGCCCCAGTTCGACAAACATACCGACAAAGCAGTGAGAAGAAACGAAGAGCTTCGTAAAGATCTTTATCCACTTGTAACATAGTAGCTTTTGTTTCAGGTTCCCGCCAGTCCCCCAGGCAGTATGAAACGTAAAATGTGCACATGCATGTGACATGGATGAGACTCCTGCAGATGATGGCTGCCACCATTGGATTAGCATCATCCTATAGCTTTACATGATCTTTCACATGATATAAAGTGGCTGGGTTCAAGCGCATATTTTGTCCGCCTAGTATCGCAAAACCACGAGTGGTACGCGAAAATTTTGCACGTTCTTAATTATTTCTGAAACTGGGAGAGATCTGAATTATGCACGTACTTTGCGCTGGCTGGTAAGGTATCTGTAACGTTGCGAGCGCTACCGTGTAATGACGGACCCTCAAGCAAGACGCTCACACTTGGTGTTCGTTTCCAGGAAGGATGTGTAGAGTCCCCTTAACCTCCCCTTCTTCCGTTTATTTTTTCCCATGACACATCGTCTTCGTCACATCGTTTTATTGAGAGGGCTACCTTTCCGTGGAGCGATTTTTCCACACAAAGGCGCTCCTGGTATGTGTACGAGCGCGTTTTGCTTTGCGTAGTCTTTGCTTGGTAATTTATTGCCCAGATGTTGCATTGTGTACTTATTTTGCACTTATGGTACGTATGTTTATTTTTTCCTTTGGAGATGCAGGGCATGACTTTCGTGGGCGCCTTGAACTTGCTATTACGCACTTTCATGCAGAAAGTTACAATACCTGAGAATACAAATTTGGTACCGCGTGGTTGCAGCAGTCTCCTAGATTGGGCGCATTTAGTGATAGTTCCGAAGCTGTGCACGCTATCTTTAATGAGTTTTATGCCCCGTAGCGTTATTTTTGAACCACGAGGAGTACTACAAAGCCCGTAAGACCGCTGTGATGACAGTATGTTGCTGCTCCCAAGTATCCAGACAACACGGTGATATCCAGTGGACATCCACTGGATATCAAAGGCATGCACTCCTAGAGTATTGTTGAAGAGCAGGCGTTCAGGAGTCTTTTGAACTGCGTTGTTCCCGAATATGTTGTGCCGGCACGTACGATCCATTGTGCCTGAAATGTTTGAGAAAGCTAAACAGCGCGTTGAGTGCGAACTGCGTTCTATCTTTGAAGAATCTCCATGCAGCTATGCCACTGGCTGGATAGATGGCTGGACCACAAGAGGAGGAGACAGTTACGTTTCCCTAACGCTTCATGTACTACGAGAAGACTTCACTCTGCGGAATTTCGTGATAGCGTGCCGACACATGAAGGATGAGCACTCGGCAAAGAACTTGAAGACTTTACTCGAAACCGTCATCGAAGAATGGCACATTCCCGTGTATCTTCCTGGCTACGTTGTCACGGACAAAGCGCGCAATTCCGTTGCCGCTGTCACCCGTACGAAGTGGACGAGCGTGGCACGCTTTGCGCACATGTTACAATTTTGTGTGCATGATGCGAAGAACAGCACACCTGGGTTTCAGGACATTTGCTCAAAGGCAAGGGCAATTGTTGGGTACTATAAGTTCCTAAGTTCCCATCCATACTTCCTGCACTCTTTCACAGCTGCTGCAAGTGGATTTTCCGTTTCATTTCTGGGTACATCCGGGAATGCATATTTGAGGTGCATGCTCTGTTTAAGATTCCCAAAATATCCATTCGGGCCATACAACCCAAAATATGAAGTGGGTGCAAAAAAGGATTGCCTACATTTCTGCCATTTTGGCTTTTTGAGAAAAGTGCTAATTAAACAGTCGACGAGTTTTAACAAATTATGCAAACTACACTCATACAAATTTCATGGAAAAGTTCTCTACCAGGTCGTACCACCCATCTGCAAAAGCCATGTGCATGATTCTCTGACACTAAGAAAGTAACAATACAATACAAAGTAAAAAGCAACGCCCAAGTCAAATTAACTGTGATTACACTGATGGAAGGTAAAACGGGTGGGAAAACTTTGTATTACAATTAAGATGAACAAGGCTTTCGTGAAGAGCCTACACTTCATCAGGTCAAAGAGTAGCCGTACAACAGGACGTATAAATATATACCAGTAGAAAGGGAGGGAGAAAGGGAAATAGAAAAGCAAAAACACAATTAATCTGGGACGCTTATCTAGCTGAGGGAAAAAACGCACATCTTGGCCACACGAGCAACGTCTCTGCAAGTTCCTCACGTTTCACCTGAGTGATCAAGCTGGAATGATACTGCATGAGTGTTTTGAGATATTGCAGGGAAGCATGCATGCAGCCCAGAGAACGCGTATCCCCTCCTCCCACTGCTCACCAACTGTTGCGGCTCAGAATGGCAAAGAGCACTCAAACTACTGCTTTCCAATATCAGTGCAACATATTTATTTCCTGAACACAAATAGCCTTGTACACACCATGTACTACACACGAGAGTACATAAACACACTGTGGAAAAACTTGTGAAACACAGTTGAGGTGCAAGTTTCTACTAATTCTCATTTCACAACCTTCTGTCATCTCTTTCGGAATATAAAATAGTAAAAGGGTGTGCTGAACACAAAGCAGAGAAATGTTTGTATACTGGGTGTCACAGCTAATGTCAACGGCAGTTTTAAAACAGGCAAAGTGGTCTATGCGACCAGCAGCTGTTGAACCTTTTCAACAGCATGATCTGCCTACCCGTTTTCCCCTGAATGCTGCTAATAAGCTAGGGATGAGAAAACAAACTTTCTCTTAAACGAGAAGGCTTAGACTGCATTGAGAAACACTTGCCCCCATGTCTTAGCCAAAGTACACATTTTCTTTTTCTTTCTTGAAGAAAAGTGCACCCCGTTACAACCTAGAAACCCGCAGAAAAGGTGGACATCTTTTCAAACTACGCGTGAACACTATTCTATCCAAATGCACAAAGCTCAATTACATTACAATGCACAATTACATTAAATGTTAGTGTTTAATGTTTAATGTTAGTGTGAATCTTTAGTGGTTAATGGACGAATGTTACATACCATGATTTCTGTGCTGCAGCGCTCCTCCAACTTCTTCGCTGTAGCGTTCATGTGTAACTGTACAGCAATGTTCATATTTATCATTCACATATTTTTACTGTAAAAAATAAGGAATACTTTTTGGCATACTTAAATAGTTGCCGTAAATACGTTGTAACTTAAGCGTATCAATACAAACACAGTATTCAAGTACTCAGATACATTTTAAAATTAATGAATTAATATGAATGAATTAATGAATGAATTAATATACTGGACGAAAACCACACAAAGAATCATTTTACTCTTACACACATACTTCAAAATTTCTAGCAATAATGAAAAAGTCCTAAAGTGACCAGCATGAGCTTTTGCTAAGCCAACATTTTTTGTCATGATTCGTGAGACTATTTGACAGAGCTGAGAAATTAGCTGTCAAAACTAGGGCACCATATAGAGGTTCCAGGTACCCGTATGGTACTGTAAACGTATTTTTATTCGCGATGTATTAATTTTCGCGAATGCATTATTCGCGAGTACTTAATTTAGCGACTTCAGGGCTGTTTCCTTTCGTGGGATAAACGTCAAGCTTTGTTCGCGAGTACAATTTTTCGCGAAAATTAATACATTGCGAATAAAAATAAGTTTACAGTATCTCCCGCACTCTTGCTCTGTAGACATTTGCACAGTAATCACTTGAAACAATGCCTCAAGCATATTTTGTTTCCAAGCGTTTAAGTATGACTGAACCAACTACGCCTGGCAAATGTTTTGTGTTCTACATTGTGTCCAGTGTGACCTTATAATAATTACAGTTCCTAACAGTCTTGTCACGTACACTTGACTGCTGTCTTTATTGTATTTACCAGCTTTTACATAGTATTTAGAAAAATGAACTCTATTTAAACATGGTTATAAATACAATTTCTCAAATATCTTATTTAAATACAGAAATAAAGTCGGGTATTTATAGTTTAAACAGCATTTTAAATGAATTATGTTTTGTTGTATTTTAAATGCAATGTACTTGAATACTGCTCATCCCTGCACCAGACGTATGCCGGCTGGTTCACCTGTTCTCATTTATTGATTCATTCATTTATATGCACTCACCTATTCATATATGTCTCATTTGTGAGATTGTCAAACAAGCACTGCTGAACTCAAATTCCACTTGATTGCAGCAACTGATTCCACTGAGATCTACTGGCAACAGAGATCCGTCGACATATCAGAAGGCACCCATGAATAAACTCCAGCCATGGAGTTGCAGATACTTAACCTCTTAAACATAAGCACATTTGCACCCACCGAGCTTTGCAAATAGAATGCTTCTAGTGTGCGACATGCTCAATCATTCAAAGAACGAATCTAGTTTCAGTAAGGTTATGGTTGGTATCTTTTCTTACTATTTGTAAGCATTATGTTATGTATATCCCCTCACGAAGGAGACTTTCTGTAGTGGCAACAGAATGCATGATGATGCTGAGGGATGAAAAGTGCTTTGTTCAGCTCTGTGGCAGGTGCAAGTTTTCCAGCATGCTTTGAGCAAGCACATACTGTGCTAGCCAACATTTATCTTCCTCTCTTACCATAAGAAACTGCATTAACACCAGGTAGGCACCGTGCGCTGTGTCCCTTGTTCTGCGTAGGCCTTGCGAAGTTACCAATCACTTCAACAAACTAAAACATTTTAACTCCTCAGACCACTATTTTGGCAGTGTCGAAATTGACATAGACAATGGAACTCTGTAATACTGCAACGCCACACACAATGCAGAAAACATCATGAAATGCTGTACGCACATACAGCACAACACTGACATAATCAGAGAGATGTGAAAACATAGGTAAAAATTTTTTAACAACTTAATACTGCTTCATGGCTGTACCAAACAATACGAAACCTGGAGGTGGTGGTGGTGGTGGTGGTAGCACTGTTTTATCGACCCTGTCAGAGTCACTGCTGCTAATTAGCCTACAAGGGCTTCTTTGTTGTGAAAAAAAAAAAAAAGCAAAATTGTGTACTACGACCACCGTGCCATCAAGCAACGTGCAGCAGTTGTCACCGCAGCTAGTCCTCAAGATGCACCTTTCGCCTAGAGCAACCGTTTTGTGTTCAGGTCCTCCACACCCCAGTGGCAAAGTTCCGGCAGTATGTTGAAGAATCGATGTTGTTTTGTCTCTTTCTGCTTTCACATGTGGGACGGGTGGTCTTTCTCTCTTTCAAAACACGCGTGAATAACTGTTCAAGCGGCCGCTCTGGCTCTCTGATGCACTGCTTCACCTTCTGCATTAAATTTTCGAACGGGAAAGCGCTCCAACTGTCTACAGGGCCATGAGTGTCAACATCATCCGCTAATCAAAATGTAATGTGTTTTCTTTTTAATTCCGTGTTAGCGCCTGTGTTAGCAACTGTGGCTATGAGCGGCATACAGACGTGGACAGATGGAGAGAGGACAGCAGGAAGGAGTGGGGGACAGAGGAGTTAGTATGCGTCCTGGGCCGACTTCAGGGGGAACTGTGCCGACATTCGTCTGGAAAGTCTTCGGAAAACCCAGGGAAAACGTAGACAGCACAGCCGCGCTGACAGGATTCGAACCCGTGTCACCTCCCAGTCTCGGCGTGGAAAGCGATCATCCTAACCACTATGCCACGGGAGCTGGTGATGATGAAAATGTAGACACAAAGTATCGCAGCAGTTCCTTGGCATATCCCAAGTGCTCCTTGTAATGTGTAGCACTTGCGAGTATCGTGAGTGCACAATATAGCACCATGAAATTTTTTGCGCATGACGCTTGGAATCGACGAGTGGAGCACTACTGGTCCAGTATAAAGTAGCGCTAAATTCAGTCGCTTTCCACGCGTCGAGCTCCATAAAGCTCGTCGGCTTCCTCGAAAATTCAGCACCAATATGTTGCCGAAGGGACGCATGGTTTTTGGACACCTCCATGCACGTTTTTGAGCTTTGCCTAGATGCTGTTCTTGGACCAGTAAACCAGAGTTGGAGCAGCTTCCGTACAACGCCTAGGCAAACGAGATGCATAAAATCAAGAGGAACTTCACTGATAATATCGATGGGAGATTGAGTCAAAATAGTTTCTCCAGTGTGATGTTCTTTGCCTGTATTAGTCCTTCCATCAGATGGCAAAACAGGGTAACAAACTCTTCCGTTCTTGTAGTCCCCTTTCACAGTACACTTAGTGCAGCTGTAGAAGCGGTCGTGACTTTTAACGGACCAGATAAATGCTCTTGCTGGGGCATCACACACAGTTGCTCAAACTTTAACCTGAACTAGCTTGTGCTGTATTCCGATCCCGGTTGTGAGAACATCTTTCCGTTCTGTTACAAACTGCTCAAGAAAAACATTTGCAGATTGTGGTTTTGACTTCCCACAAAATACTCCAACATGGATGGGTTCTCCAACACCACAGTTGACTACTCTGCAAAGTAGGGGCCAGAATTGGTCCCTTGTGCTTTTCGCAATTGGAAGACCGTCAATATTGAAGTGAAGCACGAGAGTATCTGGAAGGCACGACACACCCTGCAGCGAATGTTGCAAGCCCGATGCGAGTCCAAGATGGCAGTACTTTCCGCAGCCCAGTTCGACAACTTTTGCACTGTTCCTAGGCGCCCGTAGTAGTGTTCTTGCAGAGCCCGGCAGCGATTCATGACAAGGGTGTGTTCGCAGAATTTTTAACAAAGATGTTAAAACATCATGTGGAATGCGATGTGTGACACTCCACTTCCGCAGCCTGTTGCAGAAGCTCTGTGTGTCCCCTTGCTCGGCGTCTTCTGAAAGATGGTGAGGAACAGCTGTTGGAATACTCTGCGATGTTGCTTGCACTGTATGGATGTTTCTGCTGTCTGAAATAGGAGAGGCTTGTGCACACGTCTCAATCTGCTCATCTGTTAGGTACTCTTGCGTGCTGGTCTCTGCACACTCGTTCTCGATTAAATGCTGAGCTGGACCCTGTGAGGTTCAGGGCTGGTCCTCTACACTTGACCTGACGAAGCATGTTGGGGGTGCTCATATTTTCTGAATGCTTCTCTAGACCTCTCCACGTGCCGAAGAAATGTCTTCCGTGTATCCTTCGGCATATTACCAAAAACAAAATTTCCAGATAAGTCTGCGATTGCACTGCACCTTCCCATTCACTATGCCAAACCAAACTTTCCTAATTTGGTACTAATCGGGCACAAAATGTACAATTACAACATCAGATCTGCTATAGATGTGCAGAATATAATGCAAATGAATAAAAACTGGCAAGTTTCACGAGGAGAAATGAACCAGCAAAGGAGCAGTAAAAGTGATGTGAGTGCAGAATGCAGTGCTGAACACGCTTCCTTCACAAACACAGGTATTGTATTGTTCCATACTTGCTCATTCCCGATGTCCCGACTCCAGGATATCAAACATGCGACCACAACAACGCAGTGCACGAGGAAGATCATGTGCACTTCATTGTTCCCCCATCACTCGAAAATGAATAACCGCTTGAGAACTAGACGTCCAGCTCGAGACAAATCTTACAAAACCGGTTACCTTTTCAGCAAATATTTTGTGGCACCTTTCATAAATTCCAAGTCACGGCGCAATGACAGTTGTCACCACCGATGTACCGTGCCGTGCATACCGCGAGGCAATCCCACGTGCAAACTGGAAAACGAAACAAATGGCAACACAAACGAACCTCCACATCCGCATGACAACGAAAGTCGACAAGAATGCGAATAGCGTGTCATTGGTAACATGATCGGCAGCGAACATACGATTTGAGGCCCACGCTTTGTTCCAAAACATACGTAGACACTGTCACAGAAACACCAAATGTTGACAAACTTACACGAGCATAGGGTGTACAGCTTGGGACAAAAGTTTACGGAACACGCGAGCCACGTACTTTTTCTTCGGTGCGACACCCTAGCGGCTGCCGGAATCGGGTGAGTCCACTGTTTGGAAGGGGTGGACGGATGCGCTATTAGCGACACACAGTGTCGCTTATGCGTGCCTGGGAAGTACAAGTTACCGCTGTGTGTCGCTAACAGCGCACCCTTCCACCCCTCCGAAACAGTGAACTCACTCGCTTCCGGCAGCCGCTAGGGTGTCGCACCGGAGAAAGAGTACGTCGCTCGCGTGTTCCGTAAACGTTTGTCCCAACCTGTACATTGACTGAAACACAACGTGCACAACGCATTGAAAAACATCCAGAGGTCAGATAAATTCACATTCCGCAAAAAATGCACCACAACGCTCCTTGTACATACTAGGAAGGGAGTTGCCTCAGGACAGAAGCCGCCGATATTTCGAACAGGGACTGTTCTTCTTCTGAACGGAACAGAACAGAAGAACAGTCTGTGTTCGAAATATCGGCGGCTTCTGTCCTGAGGCAACTCCCTTCCTACATCTCTACCGGTTCGCTGGACTTCTACCCATCCTTGTATACATACCAGTACGTAGTACCTACGTACACGCGCTATTTAGGCTTAGTGTTAGCTACACCCAGTTTTCATTGAAGTTTTTTTTTCACTCACCCATCACGACACCAATGTCCGTACACTCGTTGCACTACTCACAAGCTTCGCCTGCGCGTATGTTAATTCAATGTTTAAAGGACATCACGCGACACGACAAACAAAGCAGCAGCAAAGAGAACAGCGTGGACATTGCCGGATTAGATTGCCTTGGCTTCGAGATAAAATCCACCAGATGGTGGGGCACCCCTGGTGGGCTTCTTGGGAACGAGAATTAAGCTTAAAATGTGTGGTAGACGAGAGCGAGTGGGTTCTGGTGAGGCATTTTCGTACGGCGCCCCCAAATCCAACAACCACACAGACCGCACACGATGGTGAACTCAAATTCGCCTGTTCGCCGCGTTTCAAAAAAAGAAAAAAAACCCCTACATCCATGGCAGTCAAGGCTGTATTTTTCGTGTATGTGTCTTTTTTTTATTATTATTATGGGGGAGTTGGGGGTATCCAGTTATCCAGCAGTGGCCTAGGCAGAAAATTAAATATTTCGCGGAGAAAGGGGGGGGGGGGGTTCCGTGGGTGTTCACATGTTTGAGGAGGGTTTCTGAATCGTTTCCTTCTCCCGCACTCTGGTGGCACGACTTTGGAGACGCTTGAGCTCACCAAACTACTCTCTGGGTGTGCTAATATACCCTGAAAAAGAAACAAAAATTTGGTTAACGGGCTTGGAGCACGGTCGCCGACCTTAAGAGTACTTGCAGCTCAATTTTATTTCGGTACGATATGTATACAATACATCGTAATCTGCGGAGATTTCAAACTTGATGCAATCAAACCTTTAGGCGAAAGAAAACTTCTTTCCCGGAAACTGTACCGCAAGCGATACTGCCCCGACGACATTGTTGTCGGCCGCGCCGTTCAAACCTTATTTTGAATATTTTGAAATCCAAATTCCATACTGAAGCACTGTAATCTAGGTGGCAAAATATGTATACCATTATTTTATTGTTATTTCTTTTTCATTTCTTTTATCATTTGTATAGAAAAGTTGCAAATGGGGTTTTCCAAAGAGAAACCCAATTTTGCAACACGTTTACCCTACCACAAGCTAGCTACATGCATAATACGGCTCCGCTGGTTTGGCTGGGCACCAACTTGTTCGGATATTTCATGCCAGACAGTTTCTGTTCACAGGAGGTATATAGTCACAGTGGATCCCTTCTAGTGCTGGACTGGATGCGGAAAGCTTGGATGTTATATTTAGTTTTCGACACGATGTTACCTCACGAAGCAACGTACATGATCTATAAAACGACTTTGTGACGTCACAGGGTGGATACACGTATTTCCGATACACACGTTTCCGCTAGGAATCAGGCACAGTGACAAATTTCCCATCTAAATCCTAAACGGAACATGCACTGGACGTTCCTCTGAGATATCCATGGGACATCCTCACAAAGTTTCACCGGGATATTTCCTTCTCCCGGATGTTATGGGATCGTGGGGATATCCGGAGGATTTTGTGTGTTGTCTGGGACGTTCGCCCTCCATGAGCTGTGTCAGTGCCACCGTGGGAATCAAAATTTCCGACAGAACAACGCACAACTAAAATCCCTCGTTTCCGGTAGCCGTAGGTACCTCAAACCCTCGGAGTGGTCCTCAGTAATCCTTTTCGCATCCATGCGCTTCAACCCAGTCAGTCTATATCATGTGAAAGGTCATGTCTAAAGCTATCGGATGATGCTAATCTAATGGTGGCATCCATCACCTGCAGGGGTCTCGCAATGGGCACATTTTACGTTTTTCGAAACTTCTACAACGTTCTTTTACCAATGAAAAGGATATGATTTTCACACTGCCTGGGGGACTGGTGGTAACCTGAAACAAAGGCGACGATGTTACCAGTGCCTATAGATCTTTACGAAGCGCTTCGTTTCTTCTCACTGATTTGTCGGTATGTTCGTCGGACTGGGCTCTTCGTCAAGGGCGCACAGGCAACTCATGTACTCTCCCACGGTTTGAATGAGCCTGGCGGAACTGGGAGACCATTGGGTAAACGTAACCTTTTCAGTGACTTTCATCATACATCGTTAACTACAACAAGCTCACGCAGTGTGGTCATTGATTTCCCAGTCAGCGGGAGACCTGTAGCAAAGAAGAGGTTGAAGTTCGCGTGCTTGTGGATGGGGCGCGCAAGGCCACAGCCGTGTGGACCCTGCCTGACAAAAAAAAAAAAAAAATCGCTGCGTGTCTCTTAGGTAAAAATAAGATTGTCACACTTCGCGCCTAAAGTAGGGACATCACGCCACCTTTTCAAAAATAATCAAGGAAATCGAAAATGGCATTTTTGAGAAAATTGATCTGCAACATTGGCAATTTTCGCCTACCATGTGCGATTCTCAAGCTAATAACACAGAAACCACTGGGCTGAGAAAAATGACCTCTCTACAGTACGAAAGTTCTATCGAATGGCACTGAGCTCGATGTTCTCAGACGTTCTGTCATGACGCAAATTGGTAACAAAGTTTGGCCTTCTTGAACGTTTACGCCAAGTTTGGCATTTTTTAACAGAAAATCTGTGGCCCTCAGAGTTCTGTGGGTGTCTGTCGACAGTGTCTGTAGAGCAGCCTATAATCATAAAATTCCTCCAGTTCCTAGGCATAAAATCAGCGGTGGTAGACCCCGTCAAAATCGGTTCAGAAGAAAGCGCGCTCTAGCAGCCTCAGAATTTCCTCCTCTCCCACGCGGAAACTACTCCACGCACGAGGCACGAGCGTCGCACGTTGTGCGATTTGCTTCGTTTGAGCTATTTTTTCTGGCCGAATTAAAAAATACGACTTTCACCCGTTGTTCGATTGAAACTACCCCCTCCCCATTATGGGTGACGTCGCCAGGTACTTACTTCGCCGGGAGCTGGTTACTGCGGGCCTCTCGAAGTTCAGCGACCGTCCGGAAGACTATAGGTCGTGGAAATCGGCATTTCGTAATACTACTAAAACCTTGGAATATCAGCCACAGAAGAGATGGATCTCCTGGTGAAGTGGCTGTGAAGCGAATCGTCCGTGTACGCTAGAAGCTGTGCACATCGGAAACCCGGTCATGGGACTTCAGGCGATCTGGGAACGGTTAGAAGGGCCTACGGCAACCCAGAGGCAATCGAAAACGCGCTAATGGACAGGCTTGAAAGGTTTCCGAGGATACTAGGCAGTGACCGAGAGAAACTGAGGGTGCTGGGAGATTTACTCCAAAAACTCGAGTCAGCAAAGGCAGATCCACGCTTGCCTGGGTTCTCTACCTAGACACGTCACGTGGGGTCAACCCTATTGCAGCGAAACCTCCTCTACATTTGCAAGAAAAATGGATCGCTCTAGGATCGAAATACAAGCGGGAACACAGTGCGTCTTTCCCACCGTTCTCTGTCTTCTCAGACTTCGTCCGAACCACAGCGAAGACAAAGAATGATCCAAGTTTCATAATCGGGCCCTCAAGCGATAACACAGGCAAGAAGAAGACGTCCTCGTCGACAACGCAATCCTCTAAGAAATCGTCTGTAACGGTGCACAGGACCACGATTACCGCTCAGGAAGACAGCTCAACAAGTCAAGTTGAAAGAACTCTGAAGAACCCGGAAGGAATGTGCCCCTTGCACAAGAAGCCACATAAGCTTAGCCGGTGTAGGGCACTCCGTCAGAAACCTCACGCCGAGCGAAAGCGCTTGCTGTCAGAGTTCGGTGCATGCTTTAAATGCTGTGCGATGACGCACAACGCGAAGAGCTGCAACTCAACGATACATTGCACAGAGTGCAACAGCGGCCACCACATTACGGCACTTCATCCTGAGAGCGTTACCTCGCAAGCTCGACGCAGCGCCGGAACCACATCGGCTGAGGAATAGGGTTTCAACAGGGCATCCGCAGAGGTTACATCAAGCTGCACGGAAGTGTGTGGAGATGCCAATTCGAGAGTATCCTGCTATTTTTAGCAGGACGACATATTTTAGGCAAGACATATTTATGAGCAGGATACTCAAAAATATGTCTCGTCAAAGTGTATCCAGAAGAGCTCAGCCAGAACAAGCAGTTCGGATATATGCAGTCATTGACGACGAGAGCAATAAGTCATTGGCCAGGCCCGAATTATTCGAATGCTTCAACATTCACGGGTGTGAGTATCCATACACGCTCAGGACGTGCGCTGGAGTGGTTGAGACGTTGGGACGACGAGCTACCGGTTATGTTGTTGAGGGTATCGACAGTGGCACACGTCTGCCTTTACCAACGTTGACGGAGTGCGACCAAATTCCTAAAGACAGGAATGAGATCCCAACACCGGACTTTGCTCGCAGACATCCACGTGCCAAGGCAGTGGCAAATGTCATTCCGCCACTCGAACCCAATGCACAAATCCTATACTGCTCCTAGGAAGGGATCTCGTTCAAGAGCACAAAGTGCGTCAGCAGCGCAACAACCCTAACCACGCTCCTTTCGCCCAGAAGCTGGACTTCGGGGGGGTCATAGTTGGGGACGTCTGTATCGAACGATTACGCAATTCACAGGTCAGTACCTTCGCCACAAGCGTGTTGCAAAACGGTCGTCCTTCCTACTTCACGCCCTGCCCCAACCAAATGATTGTGGACGAAAAACCCTGTGTTGAGCATTCTACAAAAGAAGCCGTCCCGTCTCTTCCGCTGCTAAGCGACGACCAAACGGATCCCAGATACCCCCTATTCCAGATCACAAGAGATGACGAGAAGCTTACTCCGTCAATGAAAGACAAGGAATTACTGAGCTTGATGGACAGAGAATTCCACGGGGACACGTTACACAACTGAGCAGCCCCTTTGCCTTTTCGTATGCCCCGACGTGAACTTCCTGACAACCGAGAACAAGCGTTTTCTCGGTTCACTTCTTTACGTCGCACTTCGGAAAGGAACGCAGAAATGAAGCACTTCGTTGCCTTCATGCAGGATCTGCTCGAAAATGGCCACGCTGAGCCAGCACCACAAAGAAAAGAAGCAAAGCAATCTCGATACCTCCCCAGCTTCGGTGTTTGCCACCCGCAGAAACCGAGCCAAATCCGGGTAGTTTTCGATTCAAGTACCGAGTACCAAGGTGTTTCGCTCAACGACTTGCTCCTTTCGGGACCGGACATGACAAATAGCCTGATCGGTGTGCTGCTCCGTTTTGGAAAGGAGGCTGTGGCGGTAACAGCTGACATCCAGCGAATGTTTCATTCCTTCTTCGTACGTGAAGAAGACAGACTACCTGCGCTTCTTGTGGTTCCGAGACAACGACACTAGCAAGGATGTCATTGAATACTGGATGTGTGTACATGCGTTTGGCAACACAGTCCCCCTCTATTGCGACCTACGGCACCGCACAGGAGGGAGAGCAGGACTTTCGTGCGGACGTTCGACACTTTATCGAAAGAGACTTCTATGTCGACGACGGCCTCAAGTCCTTACCGAACGAAGAGGAGGCTATTGACTTACTCAAAAGGACACAGCACATGCTGAAAGGAGCAAACATGCGGCTTCACAAGATAGCCTCTAACTCTGTGGAAGTCGTGGGCGCCTTTCCATCCGGTGACTATGCCACGGGCATTAAAGACATGGACTTCGGCAGAGGTCACGTATCGATGCAGCAGAGCCTTGGACTAAACTGGGACCTGAAGGCACGTTCACCTTGAAAGTGCCCGTAAAAGACACTCCGAATTCACGACGTGGCGCACTATCCACTGTGAAAAGCCTATACTACACCCGTAGGATTGACAGCCCCAGTGACGGTACGAGGTTAGTCTGTTGCTGAGAGATATTTCTTCAGGATCCTGAGACTGGGATGCCACTCTCGACCTGAATGACAACTAGCGAACGTGGCGAGACTCATTACATCATCTTGAACGGCTCAAGATACCCACTCCAGTACACTGCAGTCTCTCTCTCTGGCGCTCCTCGACGGGAAATCTGCGTCTTCTGCGATGCCTCAGAACAGGTCAATCGCCGCTGTAGCTTGCATCAGAGCCACAGAGTAGGATGGAATGCTGCAGAGTATGAAAAATGCTGATGGAATGCAACACGTGGGTTTTGTGTTCGGAAAAGCAAAGCTAGCACCACGCCCCTAACAGACCATTCCAAGACTTGAGCTATGTGCCGCACTGCTCGCCGTCGATATCGCTGAGTTTGTCGTCAGCGAAATCGATGCTCACATTAAATTCTACACGGACAGCAAAGTTGTGCTCGGATACATCTTCAATCAATCGAGGCGTTTCTACGTCTATGTCAGGCAACCGTGTGAACCGCATACGAGGATCTACGAAGCCCGAACAATGGCATTACGTTCCTACCGATCAGAACCCTGCAGATCACGCCACTAGAGCTGTCGCTGCAGATGCTTTGGCTAGCACGACTTGGCTGACAGCACCGAAATTTCTTCGGGAAAGTACGGACGCGCAGAGGAAGGGCACAGCCTTCCTGCTTTTTGAACCAGACCAGCACAAGGAAATCCGTTCTCAAGTGGCTGTCTCGGCAACTCGCGTGGGAAATCAACAACTGGGGGTACATCGCTTCGAGCGCTTTTCGACATGGGCATCTCTACTGCGGGCCGTGGCATACCTGGTGCATACCGCTCGTTCCTTTCATAACCCTTTGGCTGATTGTCACGGGTGGCATTAGTGCAGGAAACCTCGAAGCGCGGATGAGCTGAACGAGGCGAAGAAAGTCATCCTTCGCTGCGTCCAACACGAAGAATTTCCAGAAGCCGTCACAAGTCCCCGTGCGGACGCAGCTCAACAAAGTCGCATTTCGTCCAGCAACCCTTTGCGCAAACTCGACCCGTTCGTCCACAATCAGGGCCTGTTGAGAGTTCGTTGACGCCTACGAAACTCCGACCACGACGATTCGGATCAATCGGATCACACTCGGAGATCACTAAAGGGTAGTACACGCATCTCGGAATCGAACTCGTGCCAGAAGCACAATGAAGCAATGTAATCCGGACTACTCTTTCCTGCTCTCGTGCCACTGGTATCATCCGCATACTGCACATCACTAAAGGGTAGTACACGCTTCTAGGAATCGAACTCGTGCCAGAAGCACAATGAAGCAATGTAATCCGGACTACTCTTTCCTGCTCTCGTGCCACTGGTATCATCCGCATACTGCAGATCACTAAAGGGTTGTACACGCTTCTAGGAATCGAACTCGTGCCAGAAGCACAATGGGGCAATGTAATCCGGACTACTCTTTCCTGCTCTCGTGCCACTGGTATCATCCGCATACTGCACATCACTAAAGGGTAGTACACGCTTCTAGGAATCGAACTCGTGCCAGAAGCACAATGAAGCAATGTAATCCGGACTACTCTTTCCTGCTCTCGTGCCACTGGTATCATCCGCATACTGCACATCACTAAAGGGTAGTACACGCATCTCGGAATCGAACTCGTGCCAGAAGCACAATGAAGCAATGTAATCCGGACTACTCTTTCCTGCTCTCGTGCCACTGGTATCATCCGCATACTGCACATCACTAAAGGGTAGTACACGCTTCTAGGAATCGAACTCGTGCCAGAAGCACAATGAAGCAATGTAATCCGGACTACTCTTTCCTGCTCTCGTGCCACTGGTATCATCCGCATACTGCAGATCACTAAAGGGTTGTACACGCTTCTAGGAATCGAACTCGTGCCAGAAGCACAATGGGGCAATGTAATCCGGACTACTCTTTCCTGCTCTCGTGCCACTGGTATCATCCGCATACTGCACATCACTAAAGGGTAGTACACGCTTCTAGGAATCGAACTCGTGCCAGAAGCACAATGAAGCAATGTAATCCGGACTACTCTTTCCTGCTCTCGTGCCACTGGTATCATCCGCATACTGCACATCACTAAAGGGTAGTACACGCATCTCGGAATCGAACTCGTGCCAGAAGCACAATGAAGCAATGTAATCCGGACTACTCTTTCCTGCTCTCGTGCCACTGGTATCATCCGCATACTGCACATCACTAAAGGGTAGTACACGCTTCTAGGAATCGAACTCGTGCCAGAAGCACAATGAAGCAATGTAATCCGGACTACTCTTTCCTGCTCTCGTGCCACTGGTATCAGCCGCATACTGCACATCACTAAAGGGTAGTACACGCATCTCGGAATCGAATTCGTGCCAGAAGCACAATGAAGCAATGTAATCCGTACTACTCTTTCCTGCTCTCGTGCCACTGGTATCATCCGCATACTGCACATCACTAAAGGGTAGTGCACGCTTCTAGGAATCGAACTCGTGCCAGAAGCACAATGAAGCAATGTAATCCGGACTACTCTTTCCTGCTTTGGTGCCACTGGTATCATCCGCATACCGCAGATTACTAAAGCGTAGTACACGCTTCTAGGAATCGAACTCGTGCCAGAAGCACAATGGAGCAATTTAATCCGGACTACTCTTTCCTGCTCTCGTGCCACTGGTATCATCCGCATACTGCACATCACTAAAGAGTAGTACACGCTTCTAGGAATCGAACTCGTGCCAGAAGCACAATGGGGCAATGTAATCCGGATTACTCTTTCCTGCTTTGGTGCCACTGGTATCATCCGCATACTGCACATCACTAAAGGGTAGTACACGCTTCTAGGAATCGAACTCGTGCCAGAAGCACAATGAAGCAATGTAATCCGGACTACTCTTTCCTGCTCTCGTGCCACTGGTATCATCCGCATACTGCACATCACTAAAGGGTAGTACACGCTTCTAGGAATCGAACTCGTGCCAGAAGCGCAATGAAGCAATGTAATCCGGACTACTCTTTCCTGCTCTCGTGCCACTGGTATCATCCGCATACTGCACATCACTAAAGGGTAGTACACGCTTCTAGGAATCGAACTCGTGCCAGAAGCACAATGAAGCAATGTAATCCGGACTACTCTTTCCTGCTCTCGTGCCACTGGTATCATCCGCATACTGCACATCACTAAAGGGTAGTACACGCTTCTAGGAATCGAACTCGTGCCAGAAGCACAATGAAGCAATGTAATCCGGACTACTCTTTCCTGCTCTCGTGCCACTGGTATCATCCGCATACTGCACATCACTAAAGGGTAGTACACGCTTCTAGGAATCGAACTCGTGCCAGAAGCACAATGAAGCAATGTAATCCGGACTACTCTTTCCTGCTCTCGTGCCACTGGTATCATCCGCATACTGCACATCACTAAAGGGTAGTACACGCTTCTAGGAATCGAACTCGTGCCAGAAGCACAATGAAGCAATGTAATCCGGACTACTCTTTCCTGCTCTCGTGCCACTGGTATCATCCGCATACTGCACATCACTAAAGGGTAGTACACGCTTCTAGGAATCGAACTCGTGCCAGAAGCACAATGAAGCAATGTAATCCGGACTACTCTTTCCTGCTCTCGTGCCACTGGTATCATCCGCATACTGCACATCACTAAAGGGTAGTACACGCTTCTAGGAATCGAACTCGTGCCAGAAGCACAATGAAGCAATGTAATCCGGACTACTCTTTCCTGCTCTCGTGCCACTGGTATCATCCGCATACTGCACATCACTAAAGGGTAGTACACGCTTCTAGGAATCGAACTCGTGCCAGAAGCACAATGAAGCAATGTAATCCGGACTACTCTTTCCTGCTCTCGTGCCACTGGTATCATCCGCATACTGCACATCACTAAAGGGTAGTACACGCTTCTAGGAATCGAACTCGTGCCAGAAGCACAATGGAGCAATGTAATCCGGATTACTCTTTCCTGCTTTGGTGCCACTGGTATCATCCGCATACCGCAGATTACTAAAGGGTAGTACACGCTTCTAGGAATCGAACTCGTGCCAGAAGCACAATGGGGCAATGTAATCCGGATTACTCTTTCATGCTTTGGTGCCACTGGTATCATCCGCATACCGCAGATTACTAAAGGGTAGTACACGCTTCTAGGAATCGAACTCGTGCCAGAAGCACAATGGAGCAATGTAATCCGGATTACTCTTTCCTGCTTTGGTGCCACTGGTATCATCCGCATACCGCAGATTACTAAAGCGTAGTACACGCTTCTAGGAATCGAACTCGTGCCAGAAGCACAATGGAGCAATGTAATCCGGATTACTCTTTCCTGCTTTGGTGCCACTGGTATCATCCGCATACCGCAGATTACTAAAGGGTAGTACACGCTTCTAGGAATCGAACTCGTGCCAGAAGCACAATGGGGCAATGTAATCCGAATTACTCTTTCCTGCTTTGGTGCCACTGGTATCATCCGCATACCGCAGATTACTAAAGGGTAGTACACGCTTCTAGGAATCGAACTCGTGCCAGAAGCACAATGGGGCAATGTAATCCGGATTACTCTTTCCTGCTTTGGTGCCACTGGTATCATCCGCATACCGCAGATTACTAAAGGGTAGTACACGCTTCTAGGAATCGAACTCGTGCCAGAAGCACAATGGAGCAATGTAATCCGGATTACTCTTTCCTGCTTTGGTGCCACTGTTATCATCCGCATACCGCAGATTACTAAAGGGTAGTAAACGCTTCTAGGAATCGAACTCGTGCCAGAAGCACAATGGGGCAATGTAATCCGGATTACTCTTTCCTGCTTTGGTGCCACTGGTATCATCCGCATACCGCAGATTACTAAAGCGTAGTACACGCTTCTAGGAATCGAACTCGTGCCAGAAGCACAATGGAGCAATGTAATCCGGATTACTCTTTCCTGCTTTGGTGCCACTGGTATCATCCGCATACTGCACATCACTAAAGGGTAGTACACGCTTCTAGGAATCGAACTCGTGCCAGAAGCACAATGAAGCAATGTAATCCGGACTACTCTTTCCTGCTCTCGTGCCACTGGTATCATCCGCATACTGCACATCACTAAAGGGTAGTACACGCTTCTAGGAATCGAACTCGTGCCAGAAGCACAATGGAGCAATGTAATCCGGACTACTCTTTCCTGCTCTCGTGCCACTGGTATCATCCGCATACTGCACATCACTAAAGGGTAGTACACGCTTCTAGGAATCGAACTCGTGCCAGAAGCACAATGGAGCAATGTAATCCGGATTACTCTTTCCTGCTTTGGTGCCACTGGTATCATCCGCATACCGCAGATTACTAAAGGGTAGTACACGCTTCTAGGAATCGAACTCGTGCCAGAAGCACAATGGAGCAATGTAATCCGGATTACTCTTTCCTGCTTTGGTGCCACTGGTATCATCCGCATACCGCAGATTACTAAAGGGTAGTACACGCTTCTAGGAATCGAACTCGTGCCAGAAGCACAATGGGGCAATGTAATCCGGATTACTCTTTCCTGCTTTGGTGCCACTGGTATCATCCGCATACCGCAGATTACTAAAGGGTAGTACACGCTTCTAGGAATCGAACTCGTGCCAGAAGCACAATGGAGCAATGTAATCCGGATTATTCTTTCCTGCTTTGGTGCCACTGTTATCATCCGCATACCGCAGATTACTAAAGCGTAGTACACGTTTCTAGGAATCGAACTCGTGCCAGAAGCACAATGGAGCAATGTAATCCGGATTACTCTTTCCTGCTTTGGTGCCACTGGTATCATCCGCATACTGCACATCACTAAAGGGTAGTACACGCATCTCGGAATCGAACTCGTGCCAGAAGCACAATGAAGCAATGTAATCCGGACTACTCTTTCCTGCTCTCGTGCCACTGGTATCATCCGCATACTGCACATCACTAAAGGGTAGTACACGCTTCTAGGAATCGAACTCGTGCCAGAAGCACAATGGAGCAATGTAATCCGGACTACTCTTTCCTGCTCTCGTGCCACTGGTATCATCCGCATACTGCACATCACTAAAGGGTAGTACACGCTTCTAGGAATCGAACTCGTGCCAGAAGCACAATGAAGCAATGTAATCCGGACTACTCTTTCCTGCTCTCGTGCCACTGGTATCATCCGCATACTGCACATGACTAAAGGGTAGTACACGCTTCTAGGAATCGAACTCGTGCCAGAAGCAGAATGGAGCAATGTAATCCGGATTACTGTTTCCTGCTTTGGTGCCACTGGTATCATCCGCATACCGCAGATTACTAAAGGGTAGTACACGCTTCTAGGAATCGAACTCGTGCCAGAAGCACAATGGAGCAATGTAATCCGGATTACTCTTTCCTGCTTTGGTGCCACTGGTATCATCCGCATACCGCAGATTACTAAAGGGTAGTACACGCTTCTAGGAATCGAACTCGTGCCAGAAGCACAATGGGGCAATGTAATCCGGATTACTCTTTCCTGCTTTGGTGCCACTGGTATCATCCGCATACCGCAGATTACTAAAGGGTAGTACACGCTTCTAGGAATCGAACTCGTGCCAGAAGCACAATGGGGCAATGTAATCCGGATTACTCTTTCCTGCTTTGGTGCCACTGGTATCATCCGCATACCGCAGATTACTAAAGGGTAGTACACGCTTCTAGGAATCGAACTCGTGCCAGAAGCACAATGGAGCAATGTAATCCGGACTACTCTTTCCTGCTCTCGTGCCACTGGTATCATCCGCATACTGCACATCACTAAAGGGTAGTACACGCATCTCGGAATCGAACTCGTGCCAGAAGCACAATGAAGCAATGTAATCCGGACTACTCTTTCCTGCTCTCGTGCCACTGGTATCATCCGCATACTGCACATCACTAAAGGGTAGTACACGCTTCTAGGAATCGAACTCGTGCCAGAAGCACAATGGAGCAATGTAATCCGGACTACTCTTTCCTGCTCTCGTGCCACTGGTATCATCCGCATACTGCACATCACTAAAGGGTAGTACACGCTTCTAGGAATCGAACTCGTGCCAGAAGCACAATGAAGCAATGTAATCCGGACTACTCTTTCCTGCTCTCGTGCCACTGGTATCATCCGCATACTGCACATGACTAAAGGGTAGTACACGCTTCTAGGAATCGAACTCGTGCCAGAAGCAGAATGGAGCAATGTAATCCGGATTACTGTTTCCTGCTTTGGTGCCACTGGTATCATCCGCATACCGCAGATTACTAAAGGGTAGTACACGCTTCTAGGAATCGAACTCGTGCCAGAAGCACAATGGAGCAATGTAATCCGGATTACTCTTTCCTGCTTTGGTGCCACTGGTATCATCCGCATACCGCAGATTACTAAAGGGTAGTACACGCTTCTAGGAATCGAACTCGTGCCAGAAGCACAATGGGGCAATGTAATCCGGATTACTCTTTCCTGCTTTGGTGCCACTGGTATCATCCGCATACCGCAGATTACTAAAGGGTAGTACACGCTTCTAGGAATCGAACTCGTGCCAGAAGCACAATGGAGCAATGTAATCCGGATTACTCTTTCCTGCTTTGGTGCCACTGTTATCATCCGCATACCGCAGATTACTAAAGCGTAGTACACGTTTCTAGGAATCGAACTCGTGCCAGAAGCACAATGGAGCAATGTAATCCGGATTACTCTTTCCTGCTTTGGTGCCACTGGTATCATCCGCATACTGCACATCACTAAAGGGTAGTACACGCATCTCGGAATCGAACTCGTGCCAGAAGCACAATGAAGCAATGTAATCCGGACTACTCTTTCCTGCTCTCGTGCCACTGGTATCATCCGCATACTGCACATCACTAAAGGGTAGTACACGCATCTCGGAATCGAACTCGTGCCAGAAGCACAATGAAGCAATGTAATCCGGACTACTCTTTCCTGCTCTCGTGCCACTGGTATCATCCGCATACTGCACATCACTAAAGGGTAGTACACGCTTCTAGGAATCGAACTCGTGCCAGAAGCACAATGGAGCAATGTAATCCGGACTACTCTTTCCTGCTCTCGTGCCACTGGTATCATCCGCATACTGCACATCACTAAAGGGTAGTACACGCTTCTAGGAATCGAACTCGTGCCAGAAGCACAATGAAGCAATGTAATCCGGACTACTCTTTCCTGCTCTCGTGCCACTGGTATCATCCGCATACTGCACATGACTAAAGGGTAGTACACGCTTCTAGGAATCGAACTCGTGCCAGAAGCACAATGGAGCAATGTAATCCGGATTACTCTTTCCTGCTTTGGTGCCACTGGTATCATCCGCATACCGCAGATTACTAAAGGGTAGTACACGCTTCTAGGAATCGAACTCGTGCCAGAAGCACAATGGAGCAATGTAATCCGAATTACTCTTTCCTGTTTTGGTGCCACTGGAACGACCAGCATATTGCAGATACGACAGGATTTCACGAATTCCGGACGATTCACACGATTTCAGGAATGCAATTAAATCTCTCCCAGAAGCACAATAGAGCAATGTAATATGGATTACTGTTTACTGATTTCGTGGCAGTGGTATCACCGGAATATTTCCGATTAAAGAGGCGGTGCACACGCTTTTATGGTTGGTTCGGTTAAAGTTCTGGTTCGAGGTTGCTGGTTAGGTTCATGTTCGTATTCAGCGCAACCAAAATAACGGTTTGAACTCGTATTAATCGGATCGAACCGGATTACGTGTGCTATGCTAATCAGTGTACCATGTGAAAGGTAACACAAGGTTGTCCCTCGTTCTCTTACACGCTAGCCTCTACACTTCATAGGTACAAAGAATGATGCAGTTCATAGGAAATCATCCTTTACTGAACCGAAAAGTGCTGGGAAGTGGCGTAGAGGATACAATTGAACTCCACTGCAAAAAGCTATCACCAATTTCTAAAGAAAAAGAAAAGAGAGAGAGAGAGCTCCCCTCTTCTGGTTCGGCGGTTGACGTTGAGCTGGTGTCAGAGCTCGACGTTCTGCTCCATGCTCTGGACCGCACGCCAACCTAGGGATTCGGTGTAGAAGACGGATTGTGCGTTGAACGGTTAAGGTGAGGCTGCGCAAGGGGGAGAACACATCACCGCCATCTTCTGCCACGGAGTGCCTAACCTCCCGCCCCGCAAATATAACCCGGACGTCTTTCAGGTAGAGCAAGAGATTGTCAATCGAGTATTCTTACAGCAGAAATCTTGCCCAGATTTCTGGTGCACGATTGATGTATTGATGGTGAGATAGGGATTCCACCTAAACACTTAGCTTACCAAGGTTGCTGGCTGCCGCTTCCAACTAGACGGGGACGAAGAGATGACTATCTCGGTGAAAACCGGGTGGTGCATAACTTGTTGAGCTAGCAGGCGTCCAATATCTCCAAAGCCAAAATAAAGTTATTGTTGTTTTTTTTTTCTGGAAGAACCTTCGTATGTCAAGTGACGCGACGACACGATGATGCCGCAATTTTCTTCATGACGCAGCGAATAAAATGCATGTCTTACCCTGCAACTGAAATATATTCGTTACGTATTTTAAGCTCTACACATATCGGAAGGAGGCTCAACTTAAACTTGAATGCCGACCGCGTATAGTTCCTCAACACTGCCCGCGAGCACGAATGAGATTGGCACCCCTGGCGTATAGCCAACGTAAATACGTGCTACCTATATCTACATGGTAAAGTCAACGTCTCTTTTACGTTGACAATCGACCATTGACCAGGTACAGTTTCCACATTGATTAAGAGCTAGAATGCTGTATACGACGTTGTTCAACATCAGACAACATTCTCTGTTGATGGTAAGGGTAAGGGCAAGTTCACGGTAAGGGTTCAGAAAGTAGTTTTGTAAGAGAATTCTCCATGCAACCTTGCACCTTAAAGAAATTAACGCAACCGGGGAAGCTCCGTGAAAAATCGGGTATGTCTGCTTCGCCTGATGTGTCTAACAACGTCTCTAAGCTGTAAGCCTTATTGTTTGTGCAAGCAAGCCTGAATAAAGACACTTGTGCTGCGACTGCGAATGACGGTCACATGTGCTTGACACTAGATGAGGATGCTGGATGACCTGGGCAACCTCTTCCAGGGGACATGCCCACGGTTCTCTCTAATCATTGTGCTTCCGTTTCAGGTAATCCGCCTCATCATCTCCGATATAAGGCTTGGTTAGTGCTTATACAATATCTCATCCAGATGCGAAAGGCGTTCTTGCGTGGGAAATGCTATCCCGTTCCCCAATGTCCTGCGACTGAACTTGCTTCGTGCCTCAAGACACATTGGAAGTGCCAGGCAGTCATTATTACTGCGCGAATTGTACAACACAAGATATCCCTGAAAGAAAATGAGTGAAGAAACGTGGCCTACGCTTGCGATGTCCTCTCCCTTTTCTTCAAATGCGTCCTTCAAATATATATATATATATATTCGCGCAATAACAGACGTTGGATTTGCATTATGCGCCACGGCTCTCGCATCACTATAGAACATAGCGCTAGAATCAGTTAGTTTACTTCTGTTTTTCATTCTAGGTACCCGTTCGACGTCGACGTCCGCATTGCGTAAGTGACTGAGCTTCCACACAAAAACCATGACTTATTTCATAACTTTGCATCTTTAACCCGGAATCTTGCATGAGAAAACATCCATCAAGGCAGAATCATATGAAACGCTCCGTGAGAACGGCGCGCAGGATATGCGAGGCTTCAATACGCAGGGCGATTCGCTCCACGTGGTTCCATTCGCTCCATGGAAGCACCATGTGGTTCGCTCTGAGCGAACCACATGGTGCTTCGGGTTGGTTTCGTACAGCCGGAGCGATTCCAAAATTTAGCCAAAACTATCTTCACGAGTACTGTACACGTATACAACCGTACGAGCTTTATTCTGAATAATCACGCGGGCTGCAGTTCCCGCTGTTGTGTTGTTGTGTCTCCACCCTCTCTTTGGCTGCAAGTTTTTACTCATGAATAAGTCTTTTTGTAGGAATTTGTCGAAACGTGCCGTAATGGCGGACGGCGAAACCTGCGCTTTGAATCTCATCCAATGTCAGGCACGACTTCGGCCTGCGGGCATGGCAAAAGGACCGTGCTCTTCGAAATAGGCCCACTCAGACATTTCCGCAGGCGGAGAATGTGGGGCATAATCCAACACGTGGAAGCTAAGTCACGTGTTTTCTTTCCGCGAGTTTTAAAATTACCTCATCAGCGACTCCCAATTAAGCATCCTGTTGTCCAAGAAGTTTCCTAAGCAGTGTTATATGTATCGTCGTTGCAAGTAACACCGTTACAGTAATCGATACTTTTTCTATATCGGAGTGCGTATAGCGATACCTTTTTAAACCGGTATCGTAAATCCGTTACAAATTATTATTATTATTATTACAATTATTATTATGGTAAAGCGATTTCTGTATCGTTACGAATACCGGTACTTTCTCATGCCCCGCTCCATAGTGCCGACCACATTTCTCACTCGTAATCATTGTCAATAGTCCGTCTAGCCCTCGACAAGAAACCTGTGGATACGCCTACGTGCGCCGCAACCGGAATTATGGAATTGTACCAAACATATGTTCACTTTTTTCCTTTGTAACTGAAGGAAATAACCACGGCGTGTTCAACAAGAGTGTTGAGGTCAAGTTTTTGACAGGGCGCTCTACATCCCACTCCTAATTTGCAGTGTCGCACTGAGTCACGCTCACATATACTGTGGTATTGCTAAGGGGGTGCAGCACCCTCCTTGCTCAATGGCATTCCTCATGCATTTTTAAAACCCCATAACTCCGCAAGGAATTGCTCAATTTGCATAAAATAGGTCTTGAATTTGAGATCTCAATGGGTTCTAGTACTTAATGGTGCCAGAAATTCGTCTTTTGTGTTGGAAATTTTCTTGCTGACGTCGGAAATTGCGTTTCGCGCTTCCTTCAGACTTGCTGGCTGGTCACAAAATAAATAGACCTAAGGTGAGAATTTTAATCCCATTAAGTACTAGAAAAATATCGCTAAAAGTCCCGAAAGAATTTGTTTATGTCGAAGCATAGAGTTGCTACACGGATTCTTGTGAGCAGTGGTTAGCGAATGCAGACTCGCTGAGATTTTGGGTGTGCGCGGTGGTGCCATCTATCTGCATGCCATATGTGGCACAAGTGGAAAAAACCGGATGAATTGTCACAATCTGTCTTTTCGCATGTGATAACAAATGGAGTGTGGACGCGCAGCTGTCGCTTGTTATCTCGGAATCCTTCGATCGTTCCGTGGTTGTGCTGTGCCTGCCAGTCATGGTTTTACGCATAGCAGGAAACCTGCCTGCGGAAAACGGAAGAGACGCAAAGAACAAGCCCTGAAATTCTACAAGAGAAGGCATCTGGATAATCTTTAAGTAGTACCAGACTCTCACGAATCAAGCAATCTGTCATCGAGAGCGAACAGAAGCGACAGAACGCAAGACGTGTCTGCAGGAACGTCCGGAAACGGACCTTGTGTTGTTCAAGGACGAAGCATGTGGACAATATGCATTTGTTCAACT
This sequence comes from Ornithodoros turicata, assembly GCF_037126465.1. Classification (NCBI taxonomy): domain Eukaryota; kingdom Metazoa; phylum Arthropoda; class Arachnida; order Ixodida; family Argasidae; genus Ornithodoros; species Ornithodoros turicata. The sequence continues at coordinate 6,474,989 of NC_088203.1, read as the reverse complement.
AATTTCAAGCTCTGAGAATCCACAGCCCATTCAACTGCACACTTGCTGTCATGAAGATAACGTCAGAGAACAGAAATGGATTGCGGAATTTGCATTAATTTGGATTGCCAAATTAGGCTGCAATGCAAAATGTGCTTGCTGAAGGCCGTTACAGCTACTGAGGGCCAACCAGATAGCATGTTAGATCGTATGGACGTGAACAGAGTATAGCTGTATCCAATGTGCTATCCACTGGGGCTGGGTATACTTTGAGCGGTTTTATAATGCTTAGCTCCATCCAGAGCTTGTTGACCCACGCATACCACGCAGTATGCCGATCAGGGACCCTGACCACAAGAAGAAATACAACACGCAGGAAAGGTCTTCGTAGTGCAACCATTTCGACAGATTGTGCATATTCATACTGTTGTGCATGATATATGCACTACAATTCCCTTTCCGTCACAGCTGTGCTGTGCTTGCAGTTGACCCCAATGTGGCCTTCATCATGTAATCCAAGTTATCGGACCCAGTGGCCGAAGCCTCTGCTCCGCCTGCGGTGTCATGACGAACATGAGCACATTCCCGTGGAGCGTGGACAGCGTCACACTGAGGGAGACTGTACCCTAGCTGACTTATCATTATCACAGGAAGCTTAATTTATGTATGTTTGTGTGTCCGTGGTGCTCCTGGTGTCCATTGTGTACTGTTTATTGTGGAAGCTTATCTCTTCTATTCATCTTTAGACTGCCCCCAGAACCCTTGTGCGAACAAACTCAGTTCAGCCACAGGTATCTCCGATTCCCATAATCAATCTTCGTTCGTTCTTTATCTACACATATTTGAGCTCTTCTTAGTCGGTATGCCGCTTAACTGAAATATGCGCATCCTGCACAACGCTGTAGACAACACTCAAACGTTACGTTGTCTTGAACTGTCCTTGTGGATTAGGACGTGCTGATTAGGGATGCGTGAGTTTCAGTGAAATAACACAGCGTTCACATGCCTGCTTAGCAAGCATGTGAACGCTGTGTTAAACGCGTGTGTTGAAACGTCTGTTGAAACGCTGTGTGTTGAAAAGAAAACTAGTTTTCTTTTCAACACACAGCGTTTCAACTTGTTGGGGTAAAATACTACAGGGAACGGTTACACTAATGTGCCACAGGTGACAGTTCTACAATTTCGATGTTCTGCATTCTGTGTACTAAAACATCTGGCAGCGAACAGTTTGACTGACAGTTGAAACATTGGTGTAGAACGTAGCCTGAACTTCGCGTACGCCAGATTGCCCTTCTCCAGGGGAGGGAACGGAGGGACTTGTTGCAAGCACGATGGCCGATCGTCAGCGTCCGCGTCTCATTGGTCACAATTTGTGCACTGAGCTCACCTTAGAAATTCCGGGGCACAACTGTTAATGCATGCTACCTCGTTACAATCTGCAAGCATCTGGCTATCAAGTTATCCGGTTGTTACAAGCTTACCCTTGATGCCCACCAATGGCGACCAGCAACAACCTGCCCGAAGCCCCCGCACGCTGTACAATCCACCACAAGCACTGTACCGCTGGCACTGTGCTCGTGAAGATAACTGCCGCCGCTGTCATATGCAGCTTCATTCCCTTCTTTTTAGACTCTGTGTACAAATATGAGTGTCGAACTTGTGGCGTCGGCGTAAATGAGTCGACAACAGCACTGTCAACTATACTGAGGCACCCATCACTGTTCAGGTGATCAGATGCCGTCAAAACTGAGACTGAACGCCATGTAAGACCGCACTGCCGACTACACAACTTGCGCCGTCTTTACCTATCGCACTGAACCAAAAATACAGCATTATATGTGCCAGTGTCAATGCACCGTGATATCGCAGAACAGTCCACAATAATTTTATAGGACAGTGCCCTGATATTCTGGGGCTGACGATGGTGCAGTAATTTTGCTGTTCACGAAATGATCCCGACGATTCCGAATACACAGAAGCACATGTAAGCTTGCCATAACTTTCATGAAGTCATTGGAGCACCCGCAAGCCATACCACTTCATTGCTTTCTCAATAGGCCAGCAACTGTTTTTCAAGTTAATATACGTAGATGGTCTGCGCAATCAGCTACTGTTCTTTCTTTTTCTTCTTCTCTTTTTCGTGTTTCTCCGCGGTTCCACAACGAGTGTTGGAAACATTTGGTGTGTTCGCGAGGTTCGGTTGAATGAAATTGTCGATCCGTCTGCTATCACACGGACAAATGACAGTTAACACGCGGACGCTGTTCTCAAGGTGATAAAGGCAAGCTAGAGGTCCAAGGTAAAAGAATAAAGAAAGAGGAAAAGAGTACCTGGTAATCCTTTCCGCTGATATGGTGGATCAGTCGCGTAATGTAACATGTAACCGTCTGCCGCCGTAGTACCAGGAGCCTCTACAGTGATAGGTAATCAATTAGATCGTCCTATGCTCCATCTATTGAGCGGAATTGACGAAACGCGGATCAGATTTCTTGGTCATTGGACTCCACGGTATGTGTGATCCTGACACCAACGTAATTGTCACACTAGACTCTGTCAGCCGCCGGAGAGGCCATTGCCTAAGAGGATGGCCGAAGACGACTTCGAGTCAAGCATAACGTGTCCGAGCTACATACATATGAAATATACTGTCTTTACCTACCTTACCTGTCTTTACCTACTTTACCTTTGAAAAAGCTGTTCACTTTAGCAATATTTCTATGTTGCAAAATATTCGTATTTTAAACAAAATTAACGCGCAAAACATCACGTTACTTTCTTAGCAACTATAGCAGTACTCAGTTACTTTAAGTGTCGATACCGGTATTTCGAGAATTGTTACTAAAGCAACAAGTATCGGTATATCGCGATACTGAGTCTCGTTGTACCCGTTCAGGTACTCGTTGATTCTGTGAGCAAACTGTTTGTTGGCATTCTGGAAAGGTGGCTCCAGAGTAATGTGCACAAATGTCCTCTAGTATTCTTTCAGCTCAGCAATGGCCGCATTGTTCGGTTCATTGTTGGCCCGGGTCCGGTCGCAAGGTGCCCTTGCTGGAGCTGCCGGATGCGCACCTGCAACACATGGAAATGCTGATAGTATAATTGTTCAGTTGCTGGTAAAGGACAACAGAGCAGGCTTCCTTTGCAAGTGAGCACTGGCGCTGGAATTGACAAGAAAGGCAAACACAACCCTAGATAAGCTTTGCATGTGATTATCTGTCGGTAGCCTACTTTTTAATCTAACCAAAGCATGTTCTGTTCCTTGGAAACAAACACGAAGCTTCATTAGGATATATTCGCTTTTATAATCACATGATACCAAGAGTGGACTATGTGAATTTTTCAAAACGATATTTTTATGTCCATTTTCATCAGTTAACACACGTACATATGTTGCGAAAGCAAAGAGCAATAGGTATATTTGCATGTACAAACTGCAGAAATACGTGCCTTCAAGCGTATTAATTTAATCACTCCCACTAATTAATCACTTCCGAAGTATGTTTTGAGAGCAGTGTCATTCACACGTTCCCATATCTTGATTTCGCTTGATATTGATGTACTCAGTGTTAGGTCTGCATTTCCTCTGGTTGAAATTCAGGTTGCTATTCTCTTTCAGAGACTGTATTCCTATATGACATTGCACTTTGTTCCACTCTATACCGGCTCTCACTGCTATACCCAAACTGAGTTTCCACTGTAATGTCTCGAGTGCAGGACACACTATGAACCTTATTGTTGTTGCTGTATCAATTTCAAGGTATAACAACTTCCTGCTAAAATAAAAATTATGAAGTTATAGTTGCAACCTTTAGCTGTAGCTTTTAATACTTTTTTAACGTGCTGTACTATCTTAGATACAGGACTAATCATGGTCAAAGTAATGTTCGAGGTCTAGCTTAACTCGTAAATTTTGACTCCCGGGTCCTGTAGAGAAAAACTTTTGCATAAAGTGTCGCTCACCTGGACGCTGTGATGTATGACCCTTTGGTAGTCTGCCATGAAACTCCCTAGTGCCATCCCTGTTTGACACCGTAGTTTAGTACTGAGAGAGTAGTGCCAGCCCTAGGCATGGATGGTCGTCCTCAGGCTATCCGTGTTCGCATAGTAGTTCCACAAAAAGATTTGACCTCTGCTGGAGAGCTACTGGTTCTCAAAGCAGCCTTTGAGCTGGCCAATGCCATCATGCAAGCTCGGGACATTTGTCACTGGACTCTGGTGTTTGAGGCAGTCGTCCCAGTGCACCAGCACCAGCTCCAGTGGCAGTAGGGCGAGGCCAACTATCTCACGCACCCATTGCTTGAGTGCTGGGTTCTCTTCACCCCTGTATAAAGTCTAAAGAAAGAAAGATGTAGGAAATGTTGAGGTTACAAAATGCAGTGATCAAGAATAGGTAACAGCTTAAGCATTTCAGACCCGCTGAACACTTGCACCTCCTGCATGGAAACGGCTTTGGCTGAAGGGAAGCACTCCGGCAGGAGCCCAAAGCTTTCGCTCAAATGATCCATATTTTGGGACCTGTTTCTGTTGCTCTTTTGTATTACTGACAGTTTTGCAGCACGCTGTTATTACAGTATCATTGTTTTTCTATTCTGTTTGAAAAGTGCCACTAGAAATGGCATTCATTTTGCCACAGCTGCCTGCATTTAGGCTTAATGCATTCCTCTGTGCGTGCCATTGCAGCATTTCGCATGTAGTCATATATTTCTTCGGCGGCAAGACTTATTGCTACTTGTGGTATCAAGTGCAGGAACACAAATCAGCAAGAATGTTTCTAAATTATGCGACGGAACTACTCGACTACTAACCGGACCTGAACATTAACTTTCGAAATTATGCATATCACTAAACTATTATTGTGTACCATCACAGGGCTACATTGGGAAAATCTGTGTATTTGTACTGATTTGCAGCTTCAAACGCAACATTTAGTACATCACTGTCACTTGCACTTAGGAGAAAAATTCATGAAGCCATACCTCCAGTCCCAGTTCTCAAAACGTTCTGGTGATGCATTGGATGAAATGGAACAGGCATATCTTAGCCTGAACACCGAAGACGGCTTCGAAGCGTCCAATTGCTCGAGTTTCGAAGTCAAAGTGGCCACAGTCGAGGGCCCCAACTGTCCCAAACCTCGAGGTAAGGGCATCCTTGATCACGTTGAAAAGTTCAGCATACGTTGCCGCAGATCTTGACGGCAACAGAACAGGAGCAACGACAGAAACAGGAAACAGGTCTCAAAATATAGATCATTATTTTGAATGCTTGAGGCTCTTATGCCGGAGTGTTTTCCCTGAGCTAGAGCGTTTTCCATGCAGAAGGTGCAAGTGTTCAGCAGGTCTGAAATGCTTAAGCTATTGCCTCTTCTAGAGCATTACGTCTTGTATCCTCAACATTTCTACACATTTTTTTAATTTCTTCAGACTTCATACAGGGGTGAAGAGAACCCAGCGCTCAAGCAATGCGTAAGATAGTTGGCCTCGCCCTATTGCCACTGGATCTGTTACTGGTGCACTGGAACGACTGCCTCAAGCATGAGAGTCCAGTGACAAATGTCCCGAGCTTGAATGGTGGCATTGGCCAGCTCAAAGGCTACTTTGAGAACCAGTGGCACTCCATCAGAGGCCAAATGTTGCTGGGGAACTACTATGCGGACACGGATAACCTGAGGGCGACCAACCATGCAGAGGGCTGGCACAACTCTCGCAGGGCTAAACTACGGCGTCAACCAGGGACGGCACTAGGGAAGTTCATGGCCGACTACCAAAAGCAGAGCATCCAGATGAGCGAGATTTGATGCAAAAACTTTTTGCACTCATCTCTTCAGGACCCGGGGGTCACGAATATTACTTTGACCATGATTAGTCCTGTGGTTGTGATAGTACAGCACGTTAAAAAAGTATTAAAAGCTACAGAGAAAGGTTGTAACGAAACTCACTTCATTATTTTTATTGTAGCAAGAAGTTGCTATACTTTGGAATTGATACACCAACAAGAATAAGGTTCATAGTGTGTCCTACACTGGAGACATTACAGTGGAAACTTATTTTGGGTATAGCAGTGAGCCGGTTGAGTGTCATATAGGAATACAGTCTCTGAAAGATAGTAACCTGAATTTCAACCAGAGGAAATGCAGACCTAACACTGAGTACATCAATATCAAGCGAAATCAAGATATGGGAACGTGTGAATGACACTGCTCTCAAAACATACTTCGGAAGTGATTAATTAGTGGGAGTGATTAAATTAATACGCTTGAAGGCACGTATTTCTGCAGTTTGTTCGTGCAAATATACTTTTTGCTCTTTGCTTTCGCAACAAATGCACGTGTGTGAACAGATGAAAATGGACATGAAAATATCCTTTTAGAAAACTCACATAGTCTATACTCTTGGTATCATGTGTGAAAGCGAACATATCCTAACGCAGCTTCGTGCTTGTTTCCAAGGAGCATCACATGCTTTGCATGGAAAGCTTGTCAAGGGCTGTGTTTGCCTTCCTTCTCAATTCCTGCACCAGTGTTCACTTGCAAAGGAAGCTTATTTTGTGACTAAAATTTAAGTGCTGTGTTGTCCTTTAGCAGCAACGGAACAATTATGGTATCAGCATATCCACGTGTTGCATGTGGGCATCCGGCAGCTCCTGCAAGGACACCCTGCAACCAAAACCCAGGTCACCTATGAAGCGAACAATGTGGCCATTAGTGAGCTGAAGAGGGGACTGGAAGAATACTGGAGAACATTTGTGCACATTCCTGTGGAGCCACCTTTCCAGAATGCCAACGAACAGAATCAACGAGTACCTCAGCAGTGTGGCACGACGACTGGGTGTAAACACGTGAATCCGGCACAAATTTAGCACTGTGTTTTAGGGTAAAACCTTTTTTCCCCTGGCCCATCCCCAATTTGCATCATCATCACTTTGGGTAAAAGCTAAAAATCAACTTTGCAATGTGGAAATTGAACCACCGATACAGGCACTTAAGAACACTAAGCATTGCAGTTTCAGCACAGCAATTCTGCATCTTATGTCAATCTAAAATATGTGAAGCTCTCTCTTTTATTTCCCACTTGAAAATCTACTTTTCTAACCAATATCACCTGATTTTACCCTGTTTTACGGCTCCTGAATTGAAACCCGATTTTTACCCCCTCCCCCAACTTTCAAAAACCATAAAACCCGAAAACACAGGGCCCTAGGTACAAATGACATCGAACGACGGAGGATTCAGCAGCAGCATGGACACTCTCTACCAGAACCTCGGCCAACTACGTAGCCAACATTGTTGCCAATGCTGAACTGAAGAGGGGACTAGTAGAGGGTCACACCTTGTACACATTCTGTGCAGCACCCTTGCTCATAGAATCGTTGTGTTGCATGTTGCTCGAAGACTGGGAGCAAATGCACGTACCAGATACAAATATCCAAAGAGAATTAAAAACCTTTTTGAAACAAATACATGAAGCAATGTCACATACTACTTTGTTAAACATACAACACAGGGATTGCCAGCACGGCAGATGTTTTTTTTTTTCCATAATGAGACTGTCTTCGGCAAAACTTTCGGCCGTAATGAGATTTTGTGCGTAACGGGACACTTGGGAATTAAAGGATTATCAGCCGTACTGAGACTTCCGGCCGTAATGAGATACAATCATCAGGAAGATTGTATCTTCACGAATTTTTTTGCGGGCGATCTATCGATCAGATTTTTGTTCTGAAAACGGCTCCGGTATCAGGTGACCGAGGTGTTCTCATTGAAACAACTTCCTTAGCAGTCTGCTAATGCCCTCCTAGGGAGTGCCCTTCAGCATATGCTATATTGCAATTGATTTCACCTCCGAAAAAGTGATACATGCATTCGTAAAAAAATATGTTCGCACTTAGCTGGGCACTCTGTATAATCTACCGCTTCGTTAGAAACGCACTTCTATCGAGCTTCACAATCCCTGGTATCTAATCGATAGTGACGCCATTTGCGAATGTCATTCTATTTCTCCGTGTAGCTTGATGTGATACAAACGAATGGCATTCAATTTGCCGTGTGACAGGGCTATATTGATAACATCTACGTCAAATGAGACGCCAAATTCTGGTTCATTTATTTTTTTTTTATGACAATACCTCACGTGCCCTCGAGGGGCGTTGTGTGAGGGGAAGGTTACATCAGCCAGTATATCATACAGAACAGAAGCAATTGAACAATTGACAAAAAAAAACACTTATGTGAAAACGATAAGAAAACATATGCGAAGATGGGGAAATTAGACACCAAAACTGGCAGCTAGCTGGCTGCGAAAAGCTGAAAAGTCTGAGTTAGCTACGATAGACTGTGGAAGGTCGTTCCAAGCACTGATGATTTTGGGGAAGAAAGAAAATTGGAAATGAGATGTACGACAGGGAATGGGGTCGATTTTACGGGCATGATCGATCCTAGAGGAGGTGTAGCGGGCCATAGTGATGTCCCCTGGTCGGATGGTTGTGGTGTAGCAGAATTTATGGAATAAACACAGACAATAGTATTTTCTACGGTGTGCAAGAGGAGGAAGATTGGTAGAGGCCTTTAAAGATGTAATACTGGACGGAAAAGAATAGTCTGATAAAGCGAGCTGCCCGATTCTGTAAGGGATTCAAGGAGGTCCACAAGTGTTGACTGGTAAGGATGCTAGATGCATATTCCAACTTCGGCCTGACTCGCGTTTGGTATGCAAGACGTTTCACCTCAGGTGGGGCAAGTTTAAGGTGGCGACGGATGAAACCAAGTTTGCGATTTGCATCGCGAACAATGGTATGAATATGATCTGACCAAGAGAGGTTTGAGGAGAAATGAAGCCCCAAGTGGTTGAACGTGCCCTTACCGATCCTTTGGTTCTTGTCTTTCAGTACAATCCCGGTCGAGGTCGACAGAAACGGTCAACTGTAAGTATATACTGAGTTGCTTCATCTCAGAGCAGGGGGAAATCGTATTCACATTGCGACGTACGATGCATCCAGACGAATATCGTGCGAAAACGGAAGTACGGCGTACTACGTGTAAAGGTCAACCTCCATGGATCGAGAAAGCTGCGAACTTCGCTCAGCGTCGGATGCCCTGCTCGAGGCCATGCCAGATATTTTCGCCCAGTGGCCGCGATTCAGGCTCAACACGACGCCGCTACGAATCTGCTCCGGCTACGCTGCCTTGTCTGCTCTCGTGGATCTTTTCCTGCTTGTTGCTATGTTGTGTTGTCGTCTGCTCGCTGTCTCGCCTACTGCAACGCTAGAACGCCATGCATTATCTGCCAAGAAACATGTTTTAGTGTTCAATAAACAGTGACATCAGAGCGAAACTTACGCACACTGGCTCGATGTAACAATGAAACAAAATGTAATATGACGTTTCGATGCCTGTTCGGGTATCATCATCAGAATGAAACAAGAAACAGCACGCCATCCGAGTTCTACTTATAGCTTAGTCATGACCTTGTAGCAATCAGGTAGTGGCCCTTTGTGATTGTTACATGCGTTATCATCACGGTGAATGTGCCAAGATTCCAAAAATTTTCTTACCCCCTATCTGTGCTCGTGTGCCACGGTCTTTGCATTGTGAAAGTCAAAAGAATGACCTGTTTTTAGCACGTGCTCGACAAGTTCTGTGCATGTAACAGTCACAAATGGCCACTACCTGATTGCTACAAGGTCATGAATAAGCTATAAGTAGAGCTCTGATGGCGTACTGTTTCTTGTTTCATTCTGATGATGATGCCCGAACAGGAATCGAAACGTCATGTTACCTTTTGTTTCACTGTTACGTCAAGACAGTGTGTGTAAGTTTTCCTCATGATGTCCCCTGGCTTCAGTGACATCAGAGACAGACCTTCCGACGCAGTCTGCCAGCGTTTCGCCCCATGGAGCTGGTGCAGACTAGCAACGAGAGGCAGAACGCGCGTGGCAGTCTGCCGTGTGAATTCGCTTCATGGAGGTTAGCCTTAAGGTTGAACCGAACCAGGTAGAGGGTAGAACCAGGTAGATTCATTCCGGATATAGGTGCCATGCATGCCCAGTTTCCAATGAGTTTGCACGTTTGGCTAAGTGAGCTGCAGTTAAGCAACAAATTCGCCATGTTCAATGGCACATTGACCCTTGACCGACCCTTTGTGTTTCAGTTACCCAAGATTGCGGAACAGAGACAGACCGTAAGTATACAGGATTGCTTCTTGTCTCCCAGCAGGCTTATGCGTGAGAGGCATTAACTCCGTTCGAACCATGCAGCCCCGAAGAGCGTGGTTACCAACCGCAAAAAGCGTCGGTAAGAACGATTCTATTGCGATTGGTGTCCCAAACCAGATCGTTCACTTATTTGCTGAAAAGTGTAGTGTAAAAATGTGCGCCTTTTTATGACTTTCGCTTCGCAACACAAGTTGCGTTTTCTAGAAATCAGAAGCGATAGCCCTATTATTCAGTGCAACCGTTGTCCTTCGCCGTCTGATGCAATGAAGTTGTCAGTTCGTTCTTCGTCATTATACGCACTGACTCACAGTTCATTTCAGCACAATGTGGTGCCTGGTCGCGCTCGCCGCGGCACTAGCTCTTGGTGAGTATTGACTTAGTCAGAGAACATGTTGTCACCGGTCAGTTGAGCAGGGCACTCTGACAAATGATCACTCATGACATAAACAAGCCCGGTCACAACTTCCGTTGTTACGTTGTTACTTCCGCGCCGAAGGCCGCTCGGAACCAGCCGCTATGCAGAATGATATCTTTCACTTTCTGATTTGTTGAAAATGGGAGGCGTACGCCTCAATGCGGCAATTTCAGTAGCCATAGAAAGCCGTATGCGACCCTATATCTCCTCAAATCAGAAGCGATAATTGTATCCAATCGGCATAGTGGTTGGCGCAGAGCGTGTTTGCTGCGAAATCGGATGTCATTTTGGCAACAAGCCGGAGACTGTGCAGAGAGGCATGATTATTTAATGTATTTTAAAAACTGCTGAATGAGAAAAGACTACCTTACATTTTCGTGACTAATTGGTTCGGGCTCTGAATTTCGAAATGTGATTTGCGGCACTCTACCCTGCACACCTCACACTCTTAAAAATGAACTTCACCTCATAGCACGCTCCTAGCCAACGCTACTGTTCAGAAACACTCTTCAAGCTTGTCTCCAAACTTGAAGATACGTTCACAATGCTGTTTTCATATCATAAAGGGCATGCAGACAGCCTACTAGAAGTATTGGCATGTACTAGGGGCAGTGATGGGCAGTACTTGATGTACCAAGTACTCAAGTAGAACTCAAGTACATTTCTGTGTTCTTGTATTTTACTTCAAGTACATTTGAAACCGCGTACTTTGTACCGTACTTAAAGTACTTTTTTCCAAATACTTTCCCATCAAGTACTCAAGTACACAAACTTGGGCTCCAGACAAAAAGTCACAAAAGAGTATCAAAAATGCTCATCAAATGCCCATCACTGCTTTTAGTGGGATGCTGTACCAAGAGTCCGTCTGACATTTTACCAAAAAGGATTTTTGTGCTGTTAAAGAGCATATTTGTTGAAGCAATTTTATTGTTGCGAGGCTTGGAACTTGAGGCTTGAAAAGGTATCAACACTTCTATGATTATGTAAAACGAATGGAATGCACAGACATTCCACATTATAACACTGCAACCGGCAGCACAATGACTTGGTCAATTGTCATTTCAGTTCTTCCAATGCAGGGTTCTATGCTTTTTTATATTGTTTTGTTCATTGGCGATTAATAATCATTTTTTATCACAGTGTGTGATTGCATTACATGATGAACACTCTGAAAGACACCCATGCTTTACTTTTTACATTTTACGTTTTTAATTGGTCAGATGGATTAGATTGCTGCAGATCACAGTGAAATAAATATATCACATAAAAATCATGGCTTGCATTGTGCTTCGTCCTTTTTTATTTTCTTCGTATTCTTTTTTAAACATGTTGTATTTCAAAAAGCACCATGGAATGCCCAGAAATATATAACCTCCGTTGGCCTGTACTTTTTCCCCCTTGAAATTTCCTAGCCTGTTATAGCAGAGGATTATTTATTTTTTATTTATTTATTTAAGTAAGTTAAAGACCCCCAGGGGGTATTACATAACGGAGTGAAGAGAAGCACATAAGAAAAGTACTATAGAAACGCGTAACAAAAGTATTAAAAAAGTGAAAAATGAAATATCAAGTTGATAAGGGAAGAAGACCATGTGTACCATGGAAAGAGCATGATGAACCTGAAACCCTGGATTGGAGGAGGGAAGCCTTAAAATCAGCAGGGACGTATACCCGAAACTTTGAAGCCTCAATTTCGGGACTTTTTTTGGGCAGTTCCATTTGCAATATCGAGCGGATTTCTTGGTGGATCTGACTAAGTTCGCTACAGGCTCTCTAATTTTGTAAAAAAAACGTTAGGTTGACTTGGGAAATTTTGAAGTTCAATTAAAGAAATTCAATTTATTTTAATTAAAATCAAATGAAAATATTTTTGCAAGATGGCAAATTCAGTTGCCACACAAATGCCGTTTACCCCGTATTTTCCCATCGCCCCGTTTTTTTATAAAGTCCGAATGACACGTTTTTTCAACACCCTGTATATCATGATGAGGGGACGAAACAGGTTGTTGCTATTGCTGTGTATAATAAATATTGTTTTGACATTGTGGGGTTGAAATTGGGAGATGATCGTGTCTTCATTGACTGATGGGAAACTTTATACATCGAGGAACAAAAGGAAAGATTAACCAGCCTCGTTGCTGTGACATTCAAAATAAAAAAAAGTAAGAATGAACAAAGAAAAGTAACCTGATAAAAGAAACTTGGAAAGGAGGGTTGCCATCAGCTTTGTGACGTCCAAGCTACGCATGAGACATACAAAGCTGGATACCTGTTCCATTGCGTGCTTGAATACGCGGTCTTCGTGTGTTTTAAGCTATTACCAATACTGTTTTGTTTTCCATTGATATTTATCCCCCACCTTTCCACTCCTCCGCAAAACTCAACATGGGCGAAAACGGCCCGTTCAGCAGACGCGCTTCGGGAGCGTTCGGGAGAATCTTCGCATACATCCGTGTTGGCGCGCCACCTGACGGCGTCTTCCGCGAACGGGCCGCCTCGGCTGCGCCGCCCCTCACACCAGACAATATTCATCTAGCTGCCATACTGGCTAGCCATCTACCTGGCTAGCCCCAAGCGCGATAAGCGCACTAGTTTCCGCGGCGGACGTAAAGCCATCGGACGTCCACCAATCAGGGACGGGATTTATTTTGAAGCGTTTATGCGACAGCCTGGATATTCTCATGATTTATATGGAAGAGTTTATTTTGAAAGCTGATCTTGAAGAGATTTATATTTAAACGTTTTATTTTTACATGGGAAAGTGTAGTTAGGAATGAGTCTTTTATCCTCTCGCACGCCTACGAACATATGTTTAGCTTTTAAATTGAGATGGGGCAATCAATTTCTTGCTGAGTCTGAGGACCTAACGGACCTGTCGGCTTCTGTGCCCATGCCTCTCTGTCTTCTTCATGGTCCGTTGCACCGTTCAGAACAAGTTCAACGCGGACGCTGCGATCCCGAGCCGCTGTGTATGGTATCTAGAATATTTTTTTTTTATTCCACGAATTAATATTATTGCCTTTACGATTCCAGGAAGCTTCTTATTTTTATATGGCATTGTGCCGGCCTTCCGTAAGTATGCAACAAGGGGTGTTTACATTGAAAGCTACGAACGATACACAGATGCCATTTTTGAACTTCTATGGCCAGGCACATCGATATCCTTTAGAGAGCGAGAGAGAGAGATTATGGGTTTAATGGCACAAAGGCAACAAAGGCCATAGAGCGCCAAAACTTCAGAAGAGCGTATATATGCAACATCATGATTCAATGAAACATGACTCACTAACTCTTCAGTTAAAAAATTTGGGGCGAGGATTGCCCTCCAGAGTTTATTTTTAGCTGGTGGTCGTCCTGTAGTCCGCTGTGGATATTTTCATAAACCTGTAGCCCCTTAAAATGAACACCCTGTAAGTTTCGCGTTATGAATAAGTCATGCTCACAAACTTAATACAGCAGATTCATGGTTTTTGTTCATTTTAGTTCACCTTTTTGTTTCTGTTTTTCCTGAGGCACGCAAAGACGGTTATAATTTGCGTGAATGCAGAGTAACGACTGGAGTAACGCGTTTCTTTTCTACTCGTTACTCAATCACATTTCAAGTCGAGTAATTGAACAGTATTCAATTACTTTTTTCCACAGAAGTAACGGTAATCAATTACATTTTGTGGGTAGCGTGCACAAGGCTGTCACCCGCGCATGCTAGATAGCATCGCCCGCTAAAATGCGCATGGATACCGTGGCGCGGGAACAAGATGGCGCATGCTCGCTTTTGGAACTCAGTGTCGATACTCTGAAGCGAAGCTTATTTAGTGACTGAGCCACCGAGGTCGTTTGTCCAGATTCATCTTGGCCAGCAACAATTGGTTACGAATGATAGTCTATCAGCACGCCGTTCACCATATTGCAGCATGGGATAGTAATAGAATGGAATGGAATAGCAATAGCACAATCATGATATCAGAACAATAGGGAGCAGACGCATTATTTTCTTTGTGACACATCACGTGATATGCTTGCTGACGGTATTATATTCTGTGCAACTGCCAGCCATGTAGCCATAGCAGAAGCCTGTCATAAGGGCTCATAATGATAATAACGTCCATATAACGACTGCTTATAAAGATCCATCCGCCATTTAGTGCGAACGAGAATATGTAAATCCATAAAGCCTTCCAGTTGTATACTGCCCGAAGGACCTTCCATAACAAACGCCCAGACTCGATAACTGCAACCACCCCTCAGACTCCGAGACGATCCTATTTTGAGAGAGAGAGATTGATTATGGGTTTAATGGCACAAAGGCAACAAAGGCCATAGAGCGCAAAAACTACGGTGAAGTGTGTGAGAGATTATTATGGGAGAGATGATGTGAGAGAGAGTGTGTGTGGTAGTTAAATGCTATCTACAGGTATGAGCAATGAGATGGACCAGGATAAGAGACAGAGGAGGATGACGATTATGATCATGCCGCAATTGGCCTGCTGAATCCAGGGAGCAGGGTCCCGTGCAGAGGTGGGGAGTAATGCATTACCGGTAATGCATTACTTTTGAGTAATGGGTAATGGTAATGAATTACGTTTTGCCAGCAAGTAATGAGTAATGGTAATGCATTACATTTCGACTGAGTATTGCAGGGTGGCATTACTCATTACTTTTGTCGAATGTTCATTGCGCCACGTGAAAATTGGGAACATCCAGGTTCTCTTCAACCCGCCTTTAACAATGAGCACAGGGCAACAAGGAAGGAGAAAGGCGCAGCCT
The DNA here is from genome assembly GCF_037126465.1 of Ornithodoros turicata. Lineage (NCBI taxonomy): Eukaryota > Metazoa > Arthropoda > Arachnida > Ixodida > Argasidae > Ornithodoros > Ornithodoros turicata. Next base: position 6,459,625 of record NC_088203.1, on the reverse strand, counting down.
GGGGAATTCTGCAAGAGTTCAACAGTCGGCGGTGTGTGTCACAAGTGTCTACATGATGATATCATTTGAAGTAAAGGAAAATCAATGAAATAGAAACATAACCTCTATGAGGGTAATGCGTAACAATTGCTGCAGGGATTCACTGTTTTGGTATGGTACCGTGTTAGCTTCTCTTGTGCTGTCAGAGGTAGTTTCTCTGCCAGGACAGAGCTGTAGGCTGGTCCTGATCCGCCGGCTCCATAATGCTAGAAAAGGCATCATCTGCAATAAATCTTATCTATAGCTTTTTGCCTATCAGACTCTCTTCTTCGGGGATTTAGTGGCACCGATTTGGGGATACTCGGGTGGCTATTGCCTATAGCAAAAAAAGTAAGGAAAAAACCTTATGCATAGCATCTTTGAGGCTTATGCCCTAAAACGTAAATGAAATGCCAGAGTAATGCCATTACCTCGTTAAAGTAATGGCATTACTAATGCATTACTATTATCCAAAAAGTAATGAGTAATGTAATGCATTAGTTTTTTATACAAGTAATGAGTAATGGTAATGCATTACAAAATAAAAGTAATTTCCCCACCTCTGGTCCCGTGCTGTACTACCCATGCGCGTTCGGAAGTTACTGCGCACCGAAAATCTCCCCTTCACTCCCCTACAAACTGAAAGCGTGTCCAGTGTCTGCCCGAAAATTCCTCGTTTTTAGCGTCGCGCGTTGTTTATCGGAATTTGTGTTACCTTTATTTGCAAATGTTATCATAAAAGCAGCGTGCTCCGGAGAGAAGTATGCCTTCTTGTATTGAATACGCAATAACAGGGACAGCGCAGGGGACCCTAGTACAGCTCTCGTCAACCTTAACAATAAGGCTGGTCTCGTTCCCGAGAGTGATTACAGCAACCCTTGTGGTCATGATGAAATCTTCATTGAGCAAAATTATTCCGTTCCCCCAGTAACCCCAGGATGGATGTTATTAAGGTTGACGGGAGCTGTACTTTGTCACTGAATTTTTGTCTGAATTTTTGACTGAACTTTGTCACTTTGTTGCTAAGATGAATCTGGACAACCGACCTCGGTGGCTCAGTCACTACCTATATCCACACTATATACTACGCATAAGATTGTACGCTGCCACTGCAAACGCTGCTATGTTTCCTTGTGCGTCACACACGATTTCAACTGCCATCCTCACCTATGCACGTGCTGTGTTATATTATGCGTACGCGTGTGACGTCACATCGCCGTCCCTCTCATATTGCCATCTCTTCATTGCTATCCCTCTCATATCCCTCTCATCCACAGGTACAGTCTGGCAATTTACATTCTGATAGATGTAGCTTTGGCTAAGAGAACAGGGAAAGACGTGTAGGCGACATCGCGATGGCTTATGCATGAACCGTAGATGCTTCTTGACTATTGCTGTGTGAATACATTTGTGCATGTTTCTTCACGTCTGTGCTACTTCTTAAAATCCTCTCTTTATTTAGCACCGGCACATAACAACACTTCACCCCCGTGTCTAACAAGTAAGGATATCGTCTACCGTCTATCGTATACAAGTATACAGGGGGTTGCAAGAGGTAGCGGCCCCTGGTTGCTAGAAAATCTACGTCAGATAAAAATGGTTTTTGCAACACAGACAAGCAGTTACTATTGTAGAAGTTACGAGTGTACCATTAATTAAGCTAATAATAATAATAATTTCACATTAATTAGAAGGTTGATGGCCACAACATATTACTACAATCGTAATTCCCCAAGTATTCGACACATTTCGCATTTCATGAGTATACCGGTACTATCAACAAGGCCTGCTACACTCTAAAAACAGAACTTCACCGCATAGCACACTGTGGTCCAACCGTAGCCAAGAATAATAGGGTTATGGCTTCTGATTCGAAGAGAGCGGGGGCGTGCGCTTTTCGCGGCAGTTTTCATATATCCAAATTGTCACAAAATGGCGTACGCCCACCTCTTCTCTAATCAGATGCGATAACCATATCATTCGCGGCAATGGTTGGCGCAATGTGTACACACTGTAGAGAAAAAAAGAAAAAGGAAAGGAAAACTGGCTTATCTCTTCGCAGCCATCAGTTACTCATAACCGCCGACACCAGATGTTCTGTGTTTTCCTTTCCTCCTCTCCATACTGGAACACCGGTTTTTCTGACGGCTGTACGTATTTTCGTATTTTTTGTGACTGATAATGTGTGTTGTGGCCATGGGCTTTCTAGTTGCGCAAAAGGTACTTTCCTTGGCAAATTCCTGACTTTAATTAACATCTGTTTGGGTGGCCTCAACAAGTGCCGTGCACATTTCTACATTTCCCTCGCATTTTTTTAATAGTTAGGGGTCACTCTTTCATTTTATCGAAAAGAATGCACCCAGCCCCCTGGCTAGATCCATCTCAAATCAAACAATCCGGTACACTTGATATCTAGAATGAACGGGAAAAAATATATGTTGAAGCCATCGGCGAGTTTCCAAACGCTTTCCGAATTCTCTGCGCTGCGCGGTACGGGAAATAGGAGAGGAGGAAAAAACTGCCTCTCAGAAGACGATGTCGTCGAGCGCAGGTTTGAGCGCTCCCTACAAGGCTATTTCTTCTCGCATTATAGTAATTTCTTGATCTGGCTTTAGACCACTTAGGGCACAATAGGATCCTTCGTTGGCAGTGCTGTACCAGTTTTTGTTTGTCTGCGAAAAAATATCAAAGTTGACTCAAAGTGCCGAAAAACACGATATTCACTGCAGCTTTCCGGACGATGTACAAAACGGATAAGACTGAGCCTTATACCGTTTGATTTTTCATTCATAGGGCTATCTAATGATGTTTAATTTGTTGCTCTACTCTGTAAGGAACGTAAGTGATACCCCTTTTAGTAGCACCATACCACCGAAAAATGACGAATTTCGGAAGCCTTTATTTAAAAAAACCCACCAAAAACTTGCCTCGAAAATTTTATATGTTGTAGGTGGTTCCTTAGACTATGCACAGAAGCAAAATCAAAATTCGGACTTGATAGGTAGGCGCACTGTGAATTTTTTGCCAGCCCTATACGCGGAGCGCATTCAAGTGGAGGAACAGTGTCCCGCGTGTTGCAAAATCGAATTTTCCAAAGGGACTTTCAACTTCTGTCTTCACAAGTAATTGCTATCATTTGAAACCATTCCGAGGTTTCAAGATTTCCTTTTCAAGGTTCCGAGCGTTTGCGTTCATACAATGGTGTAATCGCTGGATGTAGATTGTGGAGCAACCAGATGTGCTCGCATTTTTTCCGGGATGTCACACATGCATTGCAAGTGCTGGGACCCTGGGAAGAACAGAATGATTTTACATCTTTGTAAGAGGTATATCTGTTCAGGGTTATACTAAACAAGCATATTTACTGTACGTATTATGGCAGGAGGGACGCAGTGACTTCCAGTATTCTTTGAAATATTTCCTTTCCTACGGCCCCATGACCTCGGACGGGGGAAATTGCACTGAGGAAAATGTTGTTGTGTAGTGTCATACGCACACACTCAAGGCTAATTCACGATGCCTTTTGTGAACCTTGCCGAAACAGCCCGACTGGCGCCGCTGTCCAATATGTTACTCGGTTCGACATGCTGCGACCATGGGAAGGTCCTCATCGCATTTGCTGCCTGAAGACACCTTGCGCAAAGTTTCGCTACACACAGAAGACGCTTCACTCACTTCTCGACCAGAGAAGTGCACGGAGTGCCCTTATACAGAATGTGCGACGACATCTGCATTGCTGTAGTGTGTCGTCCTGGTATCACACCTACCTCAGTGGCCTCTTCGTTGTACAGTGCTGATCGTGTGGATCTCGCTGACTGCCGCCTCATACACAAGAAAAAAGTGTTATAGACAAAGAATTTTCGCTTTGCTTCGGAGATCGGCGTAGCTGCCATAAAGACTGTGTTTGCAGCCGATCAAGCCGAAGGCGTAACAGAAATGGGCCAGCTATGCAGAATCTGCCTCAAGTACTTCACAGCAAAGGTGGCTTAATCACAACACGCAGCAATGTTGCCCACATTTGAAAGAAAATCTGACAAGAACCTGACATCAAAAGTAACATTAAGGAAAGTGGCTTCCACAACGGCCTAAAGCAGTTCATGACACGAGCACTCTCATCCACCCGGAATGTTCTGCATAACTTACGTTACCTTCTTACCTTCGTCTTCTTCGCTGTCAAGTTCTTGTTATCCCGTGTACTGTAAATATGCTTCGATATGTACCGTCACCGTGGACAAATATACCTCTTATGAAGACGCAAAAGTATTCTAAAGCATTCTGTTCCTCACGGGCTCCCAGCACTTGCAATGCATGTGTGTCATCCCGCAAAAAAATGTGAGCACATATGGTTGCTCGACAATCTACATTCAGCGATTACAACACTATTATGAACGTAAGCGCTCAGAACGGTTTCAAATGATAGCAGTTATGTGAAGACAGGAGTTTAAAGTCCCTTTGGAAAATTCGATTTTGCAACACGCGGGACACGGTGCCATGGCTTATTAAATTATATTATTATTATTATTATTATTATTATTATTATTTATAAATAATTATTATTTCATTTCATTTTATTTTATTTATTTCTTCACAGAAAACAAGTGAAGTGGAGGCTGAGGCAAAAAAGTTTCTAAGGGACTTGACAGAGGCCTCAGTTACCCGCCATCAGCAATGACAATGCATATATACAGCAGAAAGCGCAATACGTGACACTGATAATGCTTGATAATACAAACATGATAAGTATGATTTCTGACATACACTCTCGTTACTTAATCAACTCAAAAAGTTTTCGCACTGCAACTAAAAAGTTTATTTTATTAGTATTAGTTATTATTATATTTATTATTTTTATTTATTATTTATTATAAATTATTAAATTATACATCATTCGATAGCCACATGAATGACAAATTAAACGACATAAAGCTCTATCTTATCCGTTTTGTACATCGTCCGCAAAGTTGCAGTGAATATGATGCTTTCCGGCAGTTTGAGTCAACTTTGATATTTTTTTTTACAGAAACAAAAACGGACACAGCACTGCCAACGCAGGATCCTATTTGCCCTAAGTGGTCTAAAGCCAGATCAAGAAATTTCTATAATGCGACAAGAAATAGCTTTGTAGCGAACGCTCAAACCCGCGCGCGACGACATCGTCTTATGAGAAGCAGTTTTTTTCCTCCTTTCCTACTTCCCGAACCGCGCAGCGCAGATAATTCCGAAAGCGTTTATTTCTTCTAACTCACCGATGGCTTCAACATATATTTTTTCCCCGTTCATTCGAGACATCATGTGAACCGGATTGTTCGATTTGAGATTGAACTATCCCCGGCCCTGTGTCTCGTTGTGGTGAAGTCGATCCATTTTATGCATTGGGGATTTTTACAGTATTTTAGTATTTATTTGGGTATGTTTTGCAGTCTTACTCGTTTTCCAATAATAACGCCGCAAATTAGTGTAGTTTTTGTGCAATTTGATGCAATGTACGCTCGTTATCGGACGCGATAGTCCCTGCAAGGTTCAGCTGCGATTCACTCAGAATCTTGTCTAGTACTTACAACTTGCGGTCCACTATCAGGCGGAAATTTGGCGGGCGCGGCGGGTTAATTCGCCGTCAGTTTAATGCAACATGCAACGGTGATGCCGGATGCCACCATGAATGAGTGCACGTTGGAACAAACGTTTACGGAACACTCGAACGACGTACTTTTTCTTCGGGGCGAAACCCTAGCGGCTGGCGGAGGCGGGTGAGTTCACTGTTTCGGGTAGGGGGGGGGGGGGGTGGAAGGCTGCGCTGTTAGTGACACTGAGCGGTAGCTTAGACTTCCCAGGCACACCAAACCGACACCGGAACCTTCCGTCCCTCCGAAACAGTGAACTCACCCGCTTCCACCAGCCGCTAGGGTGTCGCACCGAAGAAAAAGTACGTCGCCCCCGTGCTCTGTAAACTTTTGTCCCAACCTGTGCCAAGTGGGCAAAACGGCACAATGTTTCGCCAGTGCCAACAACTACGAGAAGACGCATCAAGTATGTTTCGATTAACTAAGCATGATTTTTTTTTTACACAGCTCAAGTCACTGAAGAAAGTGAGTACCAACCTCTCAGTTGTCCTGGAGAGTGTTGCTTGTGTGTTCGCTAGGTATAACCATGGTCTCTCTATAGTGTCTCTGATCTCCTACTATTAGTTGGCGTCAGGACGGCCGCTGCCGCATGGAGCCGCGCGGGTTAGTAGGAAGGGAAAACACGGCGCGCTCATGAAAGTGGGCATCTGCGGGTGGAAGCGCACGCATGTACTGTGCCCGGGTTAACACAAAAACACTGCGGGATGCACCCAGGGCTTAACCAAGATACGTGCGTTATGTGTTGACGTCCGAATGGGGAATCGAGTCAGCCCAGCCTACACTCTGCGGATACCACATAAATTGCCGTTGCGGACAGGGACAAACACCGTCTAAAGTCGATTATGCTTATTGGGATGCTTTCTTTGCGCATTTAGTAAATTACGTTGCAACGGAGTCGAGTGCGCGGTTAAGCACTAGCATGTTATAAGATCACTACGTGCTATCGCACCTGCCTCCGGCACGCACAAGTGACAACAGGTTGGTAGTTGCGAAAGAAGCTGCCTAACTAGGTTGCTGTAACTAAGTCAGGTGTGATGCGATGCATCGTGCTCTCAAGGAAGAAAGGAATGCGGATACCGTCTTTGTCAACAAAATAAATTTTAAACAGCATGAATCAGTATCCTTCATCCACGGAATGCCTTCATCAAAGCAATGTTTTTGCAACTCTGTAGTTGTACTTAGCCAGGAAGAGCTCAGCGGCTGGTGTTCGCGCTTGTCACTACTTGCCATCATAGTTAAGTGTGATGCGCGAATCAGTATCCGGTTATCCTATATTATGTCGAGTCCTTTCTGCCGCCACCTGCAGGGCGTGATCATGGCGTAGCAAGTTGAAGCTTTCTTGTTTCACCAAGTTTCTGCACGTAGTGAGTCGGGCAGCAAGCAATGGTTCCTGACAGTCGGTCATTAGGAAGTGCTGCTTCTACAAGCATCCAAAATGCCTGTGTAAAGCGTGCTGGTTTCCTCTGCTGTGTAGCGTACCACATAATACTCAACGAGTCCTTGAACCCTCATGCCCCATTGGGAAGGCCGGCTCAGCATTTTCCAGCGATGAGCGCAGCGTGACCAAACAGAAACCAAGAAACTTTGTGTACGATGTACCCTCCGATATAATCGAGAGATTATTTATTTGGTTCCTTTTGGAGCCTACGTGCAGTCCAATGGGACGAAGACTGGATCCAGAAGTATGCTGTCAAGCTGGCAAACTGCAACAAGATTCAGTGGGTGTGAATGCCTCCGTCCGAGTGTTATACGGCCATACATGGTTAGGTGACTGAGGCTGCAGCTTCATCAGCAGCTGTGGGTAATGTCGATCAAACATACTTGTTCATGGAGAGCATGAACATAATTGTTCATGTAGATGTACAGAAACTGGCCACGGTCACCAGCCACTTATCGAGCAACGCTGAACAACTCGGGACCATCAGTATTGGTATCCATCAGTAGTCAATAGGGTGCTCACAGGGGAATACAACATACCTCGAGGAGATTCTGACATCAAGGCAAACCTGGTGCTGAGGCTGAAGAGCGCTGATGTAGTTGAACCACTCATCGAGCGATAGGCGTCGGAAGGTGGGCTCAGGGGGCAGCTGCACCCCCTGATCAAAGACAACGAGGCGACACCCCCTCAGTTTTGGCGAGTGCCGCAGGTCCGCGTGCCATGGGCCGCGTACTGAGCTACAATCCGGAAATGAGCTTGCAGCTTACATACCTACAACTTAAAAACCGATGAAAACCGGGCTGCTTGGTGGTACATTTTAAAAGCGATAAAACCCCAGTGCGGGGTACACAAAGAGACGTCACACACACGAAGCACTGAAACACAGCGCTTCGTGTTTGTGCCGTCTTTTCGTGTCCCCTGCACTGGGGTTTTATCGCCTACGACTTCTCTGGGTTATGTAACCGTCAAATGCAGAGTGCAAAGAAGAAAAATCTTTGTTATATTGTGCTACTGGTGCAGTGGTATTGCCTCTGAACAATTTTCATGGAGGTTACCGCCACCGAGTGGTAATGAGAGTACTGAGACAGCAAAAGTCGTCTGAGCAAGATTTTGAAAGTGGATACACGTGTGTGATTGTGGATTGTGCATACCTGGGTGACCAGAATAAGACTAATTGAGGTCCATTTAAGAGCATGTCGCTTTTCTTCAGAAAACATCTGCCGTCTGTGGAAACGCTAATTTCACAATCTATTCTGATTCCTCCGATCACTACCATGTGTCTTTCGGCAGACGTTAAGGACCCCTTATGTGGGCAAAGACAATCCGCAGACCGACCGTGGCGTCGCTCATGATCAGAGACGCAAAGCCAGGAATTATTACTACAATGTATTATTCGGATTCCATTCTTAAACCGTTCCCACCATTCTGTTCCTATTTGCGATGCAGACAGGGTGGTTCCGGGATACTTTCGCTACAGCAGTGCCCGTTCTCCAACCCTAGTTTCTTTTTCTTCGAACTCGAACTGACAGACGCGGGACCCAAAGATTGTTGCGTGAATTGAGAGTTTTGGCGCCTGAAAACTGGCATCAAGAAGACTTGGACGTCACCAGTACTATACGAAAAGTCACGCCCTCGACATATTGTTGCCTGTTCATTCAACTATTCATGCAGATAAGTTTGCAGACGAAAGCATAGGATAGGTTAGGTTGGGTTGCGCCGGGTTAGGGCTCGCCCCCCCCCCCCCCCCCCTTTGCCGTGAAGGACCTCCGACGCCTCTGCATCGAGCCACAAGATTGATCACCTGTGGGACCATGCAAGCGGAAAATGATTTCATACACAAATCCCTTCCGTACGCAAAGAACTACAGACAACCTAGCACGATAGGAGGAAGGTATGCCCAGACCCGAACGTTTAGTCACTCGGAACAGCTCGTCCAGTAGCGCTTGCTTGTTGCTTGCTGAGCTTGCTACTATAGGCTTGAGATTAAGCTTGAAAGTAGATGCACATTCCCAGTATTTGAAAAATACAAAATGAAAAACATGAAATCGATAGCAAAGCTCCCCTTTCTTCCATTTTCTTTCATTACGACTACAAGATTATTGGCGTCTCTCGTTCATCTGGCACTTCCCCTCGTAAATCCTTCCCGTTCATCTTTTTTTTTTCAGTCTCCATTTTCTTCGGTGTTACGTAATTCATCATATATAAAATTCCTGAAACTGACGTTTGCGGAAGCTATTCTGCAGCGACTTTAAGAAATCTGGAGAAATCAAAGAAGAAATGTTTTGGCTGTCCTGTCGCCGTTCAACGATAACACCGAAAATTCGGCTGTGTAATGTCCCTGCAATTTGTTGCAATGCGCGGTACGTTTTCGGATGCGATAGGGTATGCTGCGAGTCACCCTGTATCTCGTCTATAGTATTCAAAACGGGCGGCCCGCTACCGGGAAGAGGAATTTATCGCGGCGAGTGGGTCGCTTTCTTCGTCAATTTAATGCAAGATGTGGCACAGCAATAAGGGTCACTCGACCCTGCCTTATTTCTTAGCTCTCTTTGCCTTGCAATCATTCTGCCGTTATCAGTAGAAGCTTCGGAAAGGACAGGTTCATGGCCATCCCGCATCATTTGAGCACGACCCGCAATTTACACATCTTGAAACAATGCTGTTGCTGTTAACCACACCGATCCAACAGCTGTAACAACCACGGTGCATGAGTAACAGGCTCTGACAGCTTTAACAGGCTCTGCGGACGCTGTGGGATCCCGCTTACTCTCCTGGAAAGTGGGTTGCTTGGGTGTTTGCAGGGCATATAATTGATCAGAACAGTTACTCTGAGTTAAAGCTCCAAGTCGCGGTGTTGTCGTTGTAATGACACAGTAGCAAAATAGCCTGACCGGAATTAGGTGCGCAGTTTTCTCCGTAATTCAGTATCTTTCCAGCGTCAGTATCTTTCTCCGTATCTTTCCAGCATCTGTCTTTCTGTATGCATTCCCCAGCGCGTCGTGCACTACCGGTAATAGGAATATGTCTACTTTGCTTTTAAATACTCGTCATACCAGCTGTGAAGGACCTGATGTGACTGCTTAACCGCGTCCCAAATGAACGTGAAGAGCCCAGGCGTTACATAAACGCCGTACAGTCAGTACAGTCTACCGTGACACCGTCGATCGCTTCTCTGTCGCTTCTGGGAAAGTGGGAAGTGGGCAGATGGTGTTTCGTTCCATTCCTTGTTCTTCCTTCTGCTCTGTCTCGATAATCATCCGAGGGAAGAGCTACTTACAGCCTCCAAAGGAAGAACATGGGTCACTACAGGACTTCCAAGACAGGGCAACCACAAACAATGACAATCTGTGACCATATTTTCAGTCCGTGCCCATATTAAATGGGTGCCACAGAACCCGTTATGTCGCCTGCTTCCTCTCAGCGTCCGTAGCGAGCCGTCACATTGCTGTTAGAAGTGAGACTCGCTGACGAATGTCGGGGAAATCGCTGAGAGAGTGGCTGGCAACCGGCAATCACACGAGGGGTACAAGTTGGCAGCTTAATAGCGTGTTCGCAGGAGCGACTCCACAGCAGTCATTTCCGGCTGATGGGCGAGGACCGTGAATTTGAGAATATGTTGATGTTATCGAAGAGACTGCTTCCGCATGGTCCGACACGCAAAAGTGAACTGTCGAATGACAGGTACCGCTCATGGTTTAGCATGGGAGGATGTACGCGTAAGAGCGCCAAGACCTACGAGGAACTCAACATGCCTCTGTCAGTGAATTTGATACAGGCACAGATTTGTAATTATGTGGAGGAAAGCAAGGACTAAACGATTCTCACCGACACGGAGAGAACACCACTGGAAGTGCTAGTGAGCGAAAGGCCGCCAATCCTAAGGACGACGTTCCATTGTGCTATCGCGTTGCTATCGCGGGCATTAAGGGAGGAAGTTCGGGCAACGGTTAGTAATATTCCGCGCGATCATATCTCAGCAACCAGTGCGCCTCTCCCGAAAAGTGGAGGAGTCTTGCCCTGTTGCAAAGTTTCGCGATGATATACCGGTGCAAGGGTCTTGCGTGTAAAGGCAGTTGCAAGAAGAGCACGAAAAGCACAATACATAAATGGATTGGATGCATTAAGCTTTGTGTGAGTGTGACGGGAGACACGATACAGACATTACAGGAGCCGTATATTTGCACTTTGCGACATTCGTTTCCGCCACCAATGCGATATCAGTTCCGGACCAATTGCACCTCCACAGGAACTGTCTTGAATCCAGGAATACGATTTCTCGGGGGCACAGAGCATCGACCAGTTACTGACTGGGAATGCGCCTATGCCGATCCTAAACTTCCAGTCTCGGCTGGACCACAGAGTCAACACCTGCGTCTTAGTCCTGCGTGGCTGTGAAACTCGTTGCAGAAGTTGGAATAGCATCGCTGTGGCAATGCATTTGATTTAGTGTCGCATCGAAAAAAGAAGCCTAGGCGTCATGTAGCGGCACGAATCATTGAGCGTCTGAGGGAGCAAGTGCTAGAATATGGATTCGGTTCGTTCAAGCAGGGAGCGCTGTCGTAGTGCATCTGCGTGCGTACAGGTGACGTACACTTCGGGAATGGAAAGGAACTACTTGACAAAGAGTGCATAATCAAACAGTCGAAATCGCCATCGGGATCACTCGTGTACAGAAGCATGACGGGAAGCATTTATAATGGATAACCAAAACCTGAATTATGTTATACAGATTGACCAAATGGTGAGACACAACTCCTACAACTCAGGCCGGATTGCGATCGATTTGAAATGAACCGGGGAAGGAAGCGGAGAGACATACCTCGCGAACAGTTCGGCGATACTGACAATGCTTGGAATACAGGGCTCCGTCTATCTGGACAATTTACAGCAATGATTTTGAGGAGCCGTTGAGACTTTGCTTGGACGCCGCGGGGCTCCGAACGGAACCGAAATGAAGCCAAAGAGTTCTTGCGGACGGAAGTAATCATTTCATTCATACCGTGTCCGTAAAATGAGAGTCCGAATCCCACAACAATAGAAACTATGTGAGGCAGAGGAAGGAATCACGCACCGAAAAAGGAACAACCTGTGTTACGATGCCCAGATTTCCGACGTGCGTGAGGAAGGAGCCTCGGTATAGTGAGCTCAGTTTAAAGCGTTTTATTTCACTGCGTACAGAAGGTAACGTGCCATTTTGCTGCCTATGCTGTAACGCATTCTTTTCTAAAAGAGCACGGGTACCAATTTCCCGGCTTCGCGAAATCGCGTTTTCTGAACTCCATTGCTTGTGTTACGTACTCGTAGTCGCTTTCTTGTTCGTACAGCTTTTATTGTTAACATCTGTCTCACTACTGTCTGTGACAAATGAGGGGAGCGAATCATAGCACTTGGTAGCAGGGATCCGTTTCATCGGCTGTCCACAGCGACGCTCTCGTATTTTTGGGCGCAGATAACTCCGCAGGTCCATTATTTCCGCACACGCAACCAAATTTTCCAGCACAATTTTTTCTCTCACGAAGCTGGCCCGTTTCTGTGGCTACGTCTGCCATTGAACACGGCCGTTGGAGACAACATCGTAATTGCCTGAAGTCACGTTAGCTTGCAGTTACGCCAACGAGCTTGCAGCGCGAGCAAGTGAGCAGCGTCTGTTTGTTAGTAAATATTTAATGAGCATATTCGATCAGTCACAGAATCAGCGGACAGAATATGTGAAATGTATTGTACCGCGGTGGGTGTGGGGGAGGGTGGGTGGGTTATGTACTGCACTCCTACCGGTTCATATTCAGGCATATATTATTCGGGTTCAGCTCCGCAGCAGCACAACATCTATTCGAACAGGTAGCGGGAAGTGAATTTCGAGCAGATTGCCATGAGTCAAAAGCAAGCACTACGTTACGATTCCCATCCCGCGATACCGGCAGCCTGGCTCCGACACGCACACGCAGAGACTACGGCCGCGTTTTAACGCGCTAATCACCCGTGTACCCCTTCTGAAGCAGTATGTTTTTACGTAAGATGAAAGGTATAACATCGGGCCATGTCCTGGTCAAATATAAACGAAATCAAAAGGGAGCTTTTCGAGAAACGCACGCACAAAATCCTTGTTCTTTTTATTGTTTTTGTCTGTTATTTTTGTGTTGTTTTTTATGCCTGCCATTTGCCTGTTTCAGCAGATACCCGTAGGAGGTATACGGACGTTATATACTTCTATATATAGATCACGTGAAAGAACAGGGCGATACCACACTAAAACATCCAGAGACCCATCGACTCCCAGCATTTTTTCAGGACAAATTCTGAGGTGTTTCTGCTCACATGTAATGTATGCCTACGAAGTATTTCTGCGCTGATTCCATGCGTCCCGGCGCTGGGCACGAATGAAAAGCGCTCGCTCCACCAAAACCACTAAGGTAGGAAGACAACTGGCGCATACTGAAAGCGAGTGGAATGTTGCCGACTTTTTAACTGAATAGAGGAATATGTCCTAGGACATCCCCATTGAAAAATAAGAGAGCTCTCTGTTTGTGCAAAGTCACGTACGTTTTACTGCAATGTGTGTGCCTCTACGGAGGCGACGAAAAGTGAAATCTTCTTGCATATTTAAGATTTTTTAGTAACAATTCAGTTCAACTTCGCTGATAATTTTTTGTTGTGTAGCGCTATTTGTTTTTGTGATAAAAATTGGCAAAGTAGCAATCGCCCCAGAATACGGTATGAAGAGGTCGGACCAGGAGCGGCGTGAAATGGATATCAGATGATAGCACAATCCCTCTCCTAAAATATATAAAAAAATCTCGAGGGTGCTTTTTTAAGTCGAGAAAATATTGCTGGGACAGAATGTACAACACAGTCGCTGACCGTCCAGTCTGACCTACATAGCAAAACCCTCAACCTAGGGGATACAATACCTCACATTTTTTGCACAGGTAAGAAAAGGGTTTTGCTATGTAGGTCAGACTGGACGGTGTCTAAACACTCAGCGAACAAAAGAAATGCAGAGCCGTTGTCTGGTCGCCCATCGAGACAAGATTCTGTTCGGGACCCTGTGGCCAGACTGTTAAAGGAGTACAAAGAAATTGTCACGAGGGGAAATGGTGTAAGTGATGCGTCGGTTGCTCCCCCGCCACCAATTCGGTATTGTTGGGAGTTGTTGGGTATAGTTGATATAGTTGATGGACATATCGGTAGAATAAGGTTGTTGGGTCGTTCGGCAACGGGGAGGTCGACCAGCGTACCAGGGTGAATGTCGGTGAATTTCATGGTTTCACAGAAAAACACTTATGCTCATGTTGCAACAGAAAGTAGTGCGTCTTTCGCTCGAATGAATTTTGTCTCTCGTAATGCATAACCACCGCAACGAGTGCGTTTCGTAAATGGACATTAATTTCTACACCAGGTCCACGACCACCACCAACGGGAAGCTCTAGCAACGCTGGTGAGTAACAGACCCGCAATATATAATTTCGATATTCACATCGCCCCTGACGGCGGCATGTCGAACGCCGTATCCCCACCCCACCCTCACATATCGGTAGAATAAGGGTGGTGGGTCGTTCGGCTTGGCATAGGTCGACCAGCGTACCTAGGTGAATGTCGGTGAATTTCATGGTTTCATGGAAAGACACTTCTGCTCATGTTGCAACAGAAAGCAGTGCGTCTTTCGCTCGAATAAATTTCTGTATAAACGCCGCAACAAGTACGTTTCGTAAATGAACATTATTTTCTACACCTTTCCAGAAGGTCCATCCTCTATATTGGGGACCCACTCGACTGGTGAGTAACAGACTTGCAATATATAATTTCGATATTCACATCGCCCCTGACGGCGGCATGTCGAACGCCGTATCCCCACCCCACCCTCACATATCGGTAGAATAAGGGTGGTGGGTCGTTCGGCTTGGCATAGGTCGACCAGCGTACCTAGGTGAATGTCGGTGAATTTCATGGTTTCATGGAAAGACACTTCTGCTCATGTTGCAACAGAAAGCAGTGCGTCTTTCGCTCGAATAAATTTCTGTATAAACGCCGCAACAAGTACGTTTCGTAAATGAACATTATTTTCTACACCTTTCCAGAAGGTCCATCCTCTATATTGGGGACCCACTCGACTGGTGAGTAACAGACTTGCAATATATAATTTCGATATTCACATCGCCCCTGACGGCGGCATGTCGAACGCCGTATCCCCACCCCACCCTCACATATCGGTAGAATAAGGGTGGTGGGTCGTTCGGCTTGGCATAGGTCGACCAGCGTACCTAGGTGAATGTCGGTGAATTTCATGGTTTCATGGAAAGACACTTCTGCTCATGTTGCAACAGAAAGCAGTGCGTCTTTCGCTCGAATAAATTTCTGTATAAACGCCGCAACAAGTACGTTTCGTAAATGAACATTATTTTCTACACCTTTCCAGATGGTCCATCCTCTATATTGGGGACGCACTCGACTGGTGAGTAACAGACTTGCAATATATAATTTCGATATTCACATCGCCCCTGACGGCGGCATGTCGAACGCCGTATCCCCACCCCACCCTCACATATCGGTAGAATAAGGGTGGTGGGTCGTTCGGCTTGGCATAGGTCGACCAGCGTACCTAGGTGAATGTCGGTGAATTTCATGGTTTCATGGAAAGACACTTCTGCTCATGTTGCAACAGAAACCAGTGCGTCTTTCGCTCGAATAAATTTCTGTATAAACGCCGCAACAAGTACGTTTCGTAAATGAACATTATTTTCTACACCTTTCCAGATGGTCCATCCTCTATATTGGGGACGCACTCGACTGGTGAGTAACAGACTTGCAATATATAATTTCGATATTCACATCGCCCCTGACGGCGGCATGTCGAACGCCGTATCCCCACCCCACCCTCACATATCGGTAGAATAAGGGTGGTGGGTCGTTCGGCTTGGCATAGGTCGACCAGCGTACCTAGGTGAATGTCGGTGAATTTCATGGTTTCATGGAAAGACACTTCTGCTCATGTTGCAACAGAAAGCAGTGCGTCTTTCGCTCGAATAAATTTCTGTATAAACGCCGCAACAAGTACGTTTCGTAAATGAACATTATTTTCTACACCTTTCCAGATGGTCCATCCTCTATATTGGGGACGCACTCGACTGGTGAGTAACAGACTTGCAATATATAATTTCGATATTCACATCGCCCCTGACGGCGGCATGTCGAACGCCGTATCCCCACCCCACCCTCACATATCGGTAGAATAAGGGTGGTGGGTCGTTCGGCTTGGCATAGGTCGACCAGCGTACCTAGGTGAATGTCGGTGAATTTCATGGTTTCATGGAAAGACACTTCTGCTCATGTTGCAACAGAAAGCAGTGCGTCTTTCGCTCGAATAAATTTCTGTATAAACGCCGCAACAAGTACGTTTCGTAAATGAACATTATTTTCTACACCTTTCCAGATGGTCCATCCTCTATATTGGGGACGCACTCGACTGGTGAGTAACAGACTTGCAATATATAATTTCGATATTCACATCGCCCCTGACGGCGGCATGTCGAACGCCGTATCCCCACCCCACCCTCACATATCGGTAGAATAAGGGTGGTGGGTCGTTCGGCTTGGCATAGGTCGACCAGCGTACCTAGGTGAATGTCGGTGAATTTCATGGTTTCATGGAAAGACACTTCTGCTCATGTTGCAACAGAAACCAGTGCGTCTTTCGCTCGAATAAATTTCTGTATAAACGCCGCAACAAGTACGTTTCGTAAATGAACATTATTTTCTACACCTTTCCAGATGGTCCATCCTCTATATTGGGGACGCACTCGACTGGTGAGTAACAGACTTGCAATATATAATTTCGATATTCACATCGCCCCTGACGGCGGCATGTCGAACGCCGTATCCCCACCCCACCCTCACATATCGGTAGAATAAGGGTGGTGGGTCGTTCGGCTTGGCATAGGTCGACCAGCGTACCTAGGTGAATGTCGGTGAATTTCATGGTTTCATGGAAAGACACTTCTGCTCATGTTGCAACAGAAACCAGTGCGTCTTTCGCTCGAATAAATTTCTGTATAAACGCCGCAACAAGTACGTTTCGTAAATGAACATTATTTTCTACACCTTTCCAGATGGTCCATCCTCTATATTGGGGACGCACTCGACTGGTGAGTAACAGACTTGCAATATATAATTTCGATATTCACATCGCCCCTGACGGCGGCATGTCGAACGCCGTATCCCCACCCCACCCTCACATATCGGTAGAATAAGGGTGGTGGGTCGTTCGGCTTGGCATAGGTCGACCAGCGTACCTAGGTGAATGTCGGTGAATTTCATGGTTTCATGGAAAGACACTTCTGCTCATGTTGCAACAGAAAGCAGTGCGTCTTTCGCTCGAATAAATTTCTGTATAAACGCCGCAACAAGTACGTTTCGTAAATGAACATTATTTTCTACACCTTTCCAGATGGTCCATCCTCTATATTGGGGACGCACTCGACTGGTGAGTAACAGACTTGCAATATATAATTTCGATATTCACATCGCCCCTGACGGCGGCATGTCGAACGCCGTATCCCCACCCCACCCTCACATATCGGTAGAATAAGGGTGGTGGGTCGTTCGGCTTGGCATAGGTCGACCAGCGTACCTAGGTGAATGTCGGTGAATTTCATGGTTTCATGGAAAGACACTTCTGCTCATGTTGCAACAGAAACCAGTGCGTCTTTCGCTCGAATAAATTTCTGTATAAACGCCGCAACAAGTACGTTTCGTAAATGAACATTATTTTCTACACCTTTCCAGATGGTCCATCCTCTATATTGGGGACGCACTCGACTGGTGAGTAACAGACTTGCAATATATAATTTCGATATTCACATCGCCCCTGACGGCGGCATGTCGAACGCCGTATCCCCACCCCACCCTCACATATCGGTAGAATAAGGGTGGTGGGTCGTTCGGCTTGGCATAGGTCGACCAGCGTACCTAGGTGAATGTCGGTGAATTTCATGGTTTCATGGAAAGACACTTCTGCTCATGTTGCAACAGAAACCAGTGCGTCTTTCGCTCGAATAAATTTCTGTATAAACGCCGCAACAAGTACGTTTCGTAAATGAACATTATTTTCTACACCTTTCCAGATGGTCCATCCTCTATATTGGGGACGCACTCGACTGGTGAGTAACAGACTTGCAATATATAATTTCGATATTCACATCGCCCCTGACGGCGGCATGTCGAACGCCGTATCCCCACCCCACCCTCACATATCGGTAGAATAAGGGTGGTGGGTCGTTCGGCTTGGCATAGGTCGACCAGCGTACCTAGGTGAATGTCGGTGAATTTCATGGTTTCATGGAAAGACACTTCTGCTCATGTTGCAACAGAAACCAGTGCGTCTTTCGCTCGAATAAATTTCTGTATAAACGCCGCAACAAGTACGTTTGTATACAGGTATTAACCAGGATGTATCCAGCCTATTCAGTCCCAATCTAGCAGATAGACAGTGGATTAAAACTAGATACAGGATTTATTGAGCGCACTGTATACATTTTCTATGCAGGAATTCCTAACCACTTTGTAACCAGCACTGTTTCTGTACAAGAACACTCTACACAGATTTTATACAGAAATCTCTCTCCGTTTTGTAACTAGTTCCTATTCAGTATTTATTCAGCCGCAGTATTTTATGATTTTGTGAACCCCATCACAATGTACGCACATGCAGTACTAAAAAAATAATTTACTACAAGGAATCTTACTCAATTTCTTTTTTAATGGGCCATGCCATTGACCATTCTTTCACAAGCGCCTTACATTGACAGAGACTTCAAAATCGTTTTTATCACTGTTGATGTGCCACGGGTTGAGGTTGTGTATCTACGCACCAGAGTCTCGTGTGTTGTTGGTCGTACAGTTGGTCGTACTGTAATCCCAAAATTGCATCTTGTGTTCCGGTGCTGGGCTCAGCATTTGTAAAATACACGTACGCGAGGACAAAGAATTGGGACAATTTCGCGGCTATCTGTCCACAACGACAAGCAAAAATATTCTATTCTTCCAGCTTGCCCCGATAAGTGTTCTCCTGCCTCGAGCAGAACAACTTTTCTTCACGTTCTAAAGAGAAAGCTCTAAACATCTGATACAACGTGTCGTGCACAAGAGTGAAGAGCTTGAAATGACCATGGTCATTTCTGTCTCCTAAACTGTGCGATTTCACTAACTGTACTTCACTTAAACTGTACAATTCAGCACAAGAGGAAAACTGCCGTGCACGGCAGTTGGCAATTGTTAAGTTTGCAAGACATGCAGGACATATAAATCTTTTTCAAGAAAGTAAATTACCTCACGGAATAAATGATGGCTGATTACTTTCTTAAATGCTACGTTAACTCTCCTTTGGTTTGAAATTTCCTGTGGTGCACAGAATGTGGTGCATGACCATGATAAAGTCAATACAACCATATACAGGGTGTCCCAGAAAACGTGCCATCGAATTATATATATAAAAAAAAAAAACTACACCACCTATAGCCTCATGCAGTAAACGGCATTTGTTCTTACTGGGTTTTTGCCACCTCCTGATGTAAATGTCGTCCTTAATGTATATTAACCAGTTAGAGGAAATATTTTTAGTGACTGTTATTCGCTACCGAAATAACAATCTATGCGTGCTCTCCTCACCCGTGTGGTTGCATCTCGAGCTAAGACGGCTCCACATGTGGCCTAGCCATTCCATTGGATGGGGTAACTTCGCCAATAATCCTGGCGGTTACCGTGGTACAGGGAGCTTCCCGATGAAGACTTCTGAGGGATGCTCGCATGTTTTCTGTAGTGGATACTCTTCTTGGAGTACCCTCCCTCCCTCTCCCTCCCCTGGGTGCACCGAGCCGCCACTTCAGAGCAGGCTGACCGCACCTTCCCCCTACATCACTCCCCCATTCCATTGCATGGGGTAACCTCGCCAATAATCCTGGCGGTTACCGTGGTACTGGGAGCTTCCCGATGAAGACTTCTGAGGGATGCTCGCATGTTTTCTGTAGTGGATACTCTTCTTGGAGTACCCTCCCTCCCTCTCCCTCCCCTGGGTGCACCGAGCCGCCACTTCAGAGCAGGCTGACCGCACCTTCCCCCTACATCACTCCCCCATTCCATTGCATGGGGTAACCTCGCCAATAATCCTGGCGGTTACCGTGGTACTGGGAGCTTCCCGATGAAGACTTCTGAGGGATGCTCGCATGTTTTCTGTAGTGGATACTCTTCTTGGAGTACCCTCCCTCCCTCTCCCTCCCCTGGGTGCACCGAGCCGCCACTTCAGAGCAGGCTGACCGCACCTTCCCCCTACATCACTCCCCCATTCCATTGCATGGGGTAACCTCGCCAATAATCCTGGCGGTTACCGTGGTACTGGGAGCTTCCCGATGAAGACTTCTGAGGGATGCTCGCATGTTTTCTGTAGTGGATACTCTTCTTGGAGTACCCTCCCTCCCTCTCCCTCCCCTGGGTGCACCGAGCCGCCACTTCAGAGCAGGCTGACCGCACCTTCCCCCTACATCACTCCCCCATTCCATTGCATGGGGTAACCTCGCCAATAATCCTGGCGGTTACCGTGGTACTGGGAGCTTCCCGATGAAGACTTCTGAGGGATGCTCGCATGTTTTCTGTAGTGGATACTCTTCTTGGAGTACCCTCCCTCCCTCTCCCTCCCCTGGGTGCACCGAGCCGCCACTTCAGAGCAGGCTGACCGCACCTTCCCCCTACATCACTCCCCCATTCCATTGCATGGGGTAACCTCGCCAATAATCCTGGCGGTTACCGTGGTACTGGGAGCTTCCCGATGAAGACTTCTGAGGGATGCTCGCATGTTTTCTGTAGTGGATACTCTTCTTGGAGTACCCTCCCTCCCTCTCCCTCCCCTGGGTGCACCGAGCCGCCACTTCAGAGCAGGCTGACCGCACCTTCCCCCTACATCACTCCCCCATTCCATTGCATGGGGTAACCTCGCCAATAATCCTGGCGGTTACCGTGGTACTGGGAGCTTGCCGATGAAGACTTCTGAGGGATGCTCGCATGTTTTCTGTAGTGGATACTCTTCTTGGAGTACCCTCCCTCCCTCTCCCTCCCCTGGGTGCACCGAGCCGCCACTTCAGAGCAGGCTGACCGCACCTTCCCCCTACATCACTCCCCCATTCCATTGCATGGGGTAACCTCGCCAATAATCCTGGCGGTTACCGTGGTACTGGGAGCTTCCCGATGAAGACTTCTGAGGGATGCTCGCATGTTTTCTGTAGTGGATACTCTTCTTGGAGTACCCTCCCTCCCTCTCCCTCCCCTGGGTGCACCGAGCCGCCACTTCAGAGCAGGCTGACCGCACCTTCCCCCTACATCACTCCCCCATTCCATTGCATGGGGTAACCTCGCCAATAATCCTGGCGGTTACCGTGGTACTGGGAGCTTCCCGATGAAGACTTCTGAGGGATGCTCGCATGTTTTCTGTAGTGGATACTCTTCTTGGAGTACCCTCCCTCCCTCTCCCTCCCCTGGGTGCACCGAGCCGCCACTTCAGAGCAGGCTGACCGCACCTTCCCCCTACATCACTCCCCCATTCCATTGCATGGGGTAACCTCGCCAATAATCCTGGCGGTTACCGTGGTACTGGGAGCTTCCCGATGAAGACTTCTGAGGGATGCTCGCATGTTTTCTGTAGTGGATACTCTTCTTGGAGTACCCTCCCTCCCTCTCCCTCCCCTGGGTGCACCGAGCCGCCACTTCAGAGCAGGCTGACCGCACCTTCCCCCTACATCACTCCCCCATTCCATTGCATGGGGTAACCTCGCCAATAATCCTGGCGGTTACCGTGGTACTGGGAGCTTCCCGATGAAGACTTGAAGAGGGATGCTCGCATGTTTTCTGTAGTGGATACTCTTCTTGGAGTACCCTCCCTCCCTCTCCCTCCCCTGGGTGCACCGAGCCGCCACTTCAGAGCAGGCTGACCGCACCTTCCCCCTACATCACTCCCCCATTCCATTGCATGGGGTAACCTCGCCAATAATCCTGGCGGTTACCGTGGTACTGGGAGCTTCCCGATGAAGACTTGAAGAGGGATGCTCGCATGTTTTCTGTAGTGGATACTCTTCTTGGAGTACCCTCCCTCCCTCTCCCTCCCCTGGGTGCACCGAGCCGCCACTTCAGAGCAGGCTGACCGCACCTTCCCCCTACATCACTCCCCCATTCCATTGCATGGGGTAACCTCGCCAATAATCCTGGCGGTTACCGTGGTACTGGGAGCTTCCCGATGAAGACTTCTGAGGGATGCTCGCATGTTTTCTGTAGTGGATACTCTTCTTGGAGTACCCTCCCTCCCTCTCCCTCCCCTGGGTGCACCGAGCCGCCACTTCAGAGCAGGCTGACCGCACCTTCCCCCTACATCACTCCCCCATTCCATTGCATGGGGTAACCTCGCCAATAATCCTGGCGGTTACCGTGGTACTGGGAGCTTCCCGATGAAGACTTGAAGAGGGATGCTCGCATGTTTTCTGTAGTGGATACTCTTCTTGGAGTACCCTCCCTCCCTCTCCCTCCCCTGGGTGCACCGAGCCGCCACTTCAGAGCAGGCTGACCGCACCTTCCCCCTACATCACTCCCCCATTCCATTGCATGGGGTAACCTCGCCAATAATCCTGGCGGTTACCGTGGTACTGGGAGCTTCCCGATGAAGACTTGAAGAGGGATGCTCGCATGTTTTCTGTAGTGGATACTCTTCTTGGAGTACCCTCCCTCCCTCTCCCTCCCCTGGGTGCACCGAGCCGCCACTTCAGAGCAGGCTGACCGCACCTTCCCCCTACATCACTCCCCCATTCCATTGCATGGGGTAACCTCGCCAATAATCCTGGCGGTTACCGTGGTACAGGGAGCCTCCCAATGAAGACTTCTGAGGGATGCTCACATGTTTTCTGTGGTGGATCGTCTTCTTGGACTACCCTAATCCCAGAGCAAGAGGGTTAGCACACTCCTACCTCCCCTGGGTGCACCAAGCCGCCACTTTAGAGCAGGCTGACCGCACCTTCCCCCTACATCACCCCCCCCCCCATTCGATTGCGTGTTCTACCAGTATTTGTTCCTCTGCAAACACGTTACGTTGTGCGTGTGCAAGTGTTTCTCTCTTGCTTTTGTTTATTTTATGTATTTCTTCTTTTTCTCCCCTTTTTTTTTTGTGGTTTGGAGTGGGATGGCACGCAGTGGGTGGGATGTGGCGGTAAAGTTGCTGTGCCACTGTGCTGTGGCATGATACACTGTGCGTGGCTTATACCCTGCAGAATCTATACCTAGCTGCAACATTGCATATCAATGCAAGTTACAATACGCATTTTGACTTTTGCCCTTCGGCCGTGTTGAGACTCTTTATCGGCCGTAATGGACGTAACGTGGATGAACGTGTTCCAATCGCGGAAAGACTAGATAACGCTTATGCTATTGTGGCAACAGGAAGCAGTGCATCTTTAGCTCTGCTATTCTTAAGTTAGTAAATAGACCCAGTTTTGTGAATAGAGATATTTACCCCTTCCAGAGACCGAGCCAACAACCCTGAGTGTGACTTCAGCTTCCACAACCACGCCGCCGTCCTCCACGGCCGCCACCACTGCAAGGACCGGTGAGTATGCTGAACGTCGCACACCCCTCCCCCAAGCACGTTAAGTGGACTAAAATGAGGGTACTGGGTCGTTCGGCACACTCAGCACCCGAGACTGGTCTTCCGCCGAGCGTCAGGCGGAAGACCAGTAGAAGTCTGATGAGTCGGGTCGGGTGTAGGGTGCCCCCGGAATAATCGTCCCCGGAAGAAGCGTCTCCAGAAGAAAAGTATCAAGAAAAGCCGCTCTTGTAGTAGGTTTTGCTATAGCATAGCGGGCTTGCCCATGTGTGGGTAGCCCTCCTCCCCCGCATGCTGAACTGTCAAAAACAAGCCTAACCTAACCTCTGAAAAGTAGCCTATGTTACCACCGGGGACGTTTTCCCGTAGCCACACTCTTAAAAATGAACTTCACCACATAACACGCTCCTAGCCAACCATCACCCCGAATGATAACGTTCTCGCCCTAGATTTGTTGAAAACGGGAGGAGGAGCCTATTTTGTGCCGTGCATAATAAGCACAAAATAGGCTCCTCCTCCCGTTTTCAACAAATCAGGGGCGAGAACGTTGTCATTCGGGATGATGGTTGGCTAGGAGCGTGCTATGTGGTAAAGCTCATTTCTAAGAGTGCAGGTCCGCTGAAAGGCGAGATAAGCAGAGAGGCCCCTTTTGGCGGGCTGGAATACATAACGTTGCATTGTTAGTGGCCCTATCAAATTCAATGGCATTGTGCGCTGTGCTGTGAGAACTGTTATGGGGTCTATGGAGAACTGTTATGTAGCACCTGTCCAGTAGCTTCAAGGCGCTGGGAAACCATCACCCATTGTGGTACACTTGCGTACACATGACGTACTTGTTGGACACATGAAAGTCGTTTCTGAACGCAGAAAAGGATTGCGCAGTGAACTAAAACTGTGCAAAATGTACAGACTAAAGGGTGTGGCTGATACTGAGCGTCCACCAAGCATCGGACAAGATCATATGGACGTGAACACCGCTGTAGGTTTGTGAGTCCTCTCTAGTGGAGCGCGACATTGAGCCCATGCTCAGTTCTGTGCTGCGCTGAACACTCCGCGTATAGTGACCGGAACATTCGCGATATATCAGGACCACCTAGCGGACGGTAGCAAGCGTACAGGACAGTCACGTACCGGAACTGAGGAAGTGCGGTCTGTGGAAGTGCACGCATGTCTACTGGTACCAGATCCGCGGCCAACTCTACGCATAACCAACCGGCAGCACTGCCTCTCCGTTGTAGGTACTGGACGACGCCTTTTGGAACGAGAAAATGGTGGTGTACCTTGCGCGAATTTATAATGACTACCTCCTGCCAGAGCTTGTTGACCCTCGCTATCCTCGAAGCATGCGAGTTCCAGATTACAGAAGGAAGTACGCCAGGCCAGAAGAACTGTAATCAGTGTACCGTGTGCCTTTTGCTATTCCAGACAAGGTCATGTGATGTCGGCAGCCACGACGAGGACGAAAAAGAAAGCTAGAGGGGATTTCTGGAAGTTCCTTCGCGGATAGGCAAGATGACACTCACAATGACAATTTGTTATAAAATGCTCTCACTCCGAGATCCAGACTGACAGAATCACAAGCTGAAGGTCACTTCCAGACGAATGGGACATCGGAGACCCAGTTCACGGCATGCTGATCTGTGCTTGGGCGAAGTCTGGGGCCCCCATTCCATTGCATGGGGTAACCTCGCCAATAATCCTGGCGGTTACCGTGGTACAGGGAGCCTCCCAATGAAGACTTCTGAGGGATGCTCACATGTTTTCTGTGGTGGATCGTCTTCTTGGACTACCCTAATCCCAGAGCAAGAGGGTTAGCACACTCCTACCTCCCCTGGGTGCACCGAGCCGCCACTTTAGAGCAGGCTGACCGCACCTTCCCCCTACATCACCCCCCCCCCCCAATTCCATTGCGTGTTCTACCAGTATTTGTTCCTCTGCAGACACGTTACGTTGTGCGTGTGCAAGTGTTTCCCTCTTGCTTTTGTTTATTTTATATATTTCTTCTTTCTTTTTCCCTTTTTTTGTGGTTTGGAGTGGGATGGCACGCAGTGGGTGGGATGTGGCGGTAAAGTTGCTGTGCCACTGTGCTGTGGCATGATACACTGTGCGTGGCTTATACCCTGCAGAATCTATACCTAGCTGCAACACTGCATATCAATGCAGGTTACAATACGCATTTTGACTTTTGCCCTTCGGCCGTGTTGAGACTCTTTATCGGTCGTAATGGACGTAACGTGAATGAATGTTCCAATCGCGGAAAGACTAGATAACGCTTATGCTATTGTGGCAACAGGAAGCAGTGCATCTTTAGCTCTGCTATTCTTAAGTTAGTAAATAGACCCAGTTTTGTGAATAGAGATATTTACCCCTGCCAGAGACCGAGCCAACAACCCTGAGTGTCACTTCAGCATCCACAACCACGCCGCCGTCCTCCACGGCCGCCACCACTGCAACGACCGGTGAGTATGCTGAACCTGAACGTCGCACACCCCTCCCCCAAGCACGTTAAGTGGACTAAAATGAGGGTACTGGGTCGTTCGGCACACTCAGCACCCGAGACTGGTCTTCCGCCGAGCGTCAGGCGGAAGGCCAGTAGAAGTCGGGTGTAGGGTGTCCCCGGAATAATCGTCCCCAGAAGAAGCGTCTCCAGAAGAAAAGTATCAAGGAAAGTAGCTTTTGTAGTAGGTTTTGCTATAGCATAGCGCGCTTGCCCATCTGTGGGTAGCCCTCACCCGCATGCTGAACTGTCAAAAACAAGCCTAACCTAACCTCTGAAAAGTAGCCTATGTTACCACCGGGGACGTTTTCCCGTAGCCACACTCTTAAAAATGAACTTCACCACATAGCACGCTCCTAGCCAACCATCACCCCGAATGATAACGTTCTCGCCCTAGATTTGTTGAAAACGGGAGGAGGAGCCTATTTTGTGCCGTGCATAATAAGCACAAAATAGGCTCCTCCTCCCGTTTTCAACAAATCAGGGGCGAGAAGGTTGTCATTCGGGATGATGGTTGGCTAGGAGCGTGCTATGTGGTAAAGCTCATTTCTAAGAGTGCAGGTCCGCTGAAAGGCGAGATAAGCAGAGAGGCCCCTAATTGGCGGACTGGAATACATAACGTTGCATTGTTAGTGGCCCTATCAAATTCAATGGCATTGTGCGCTGTGCTGTGAGAACTGTTATGGGGTCTATGGAGAACTGTTATGTAGC
The DNA here is from genome assembly GCF_037126465.1 of Ornithodoros turicata. Taxonomy (NCBI): domain Eukaryota; kingdom Metazoa; phylum Arthropoda; class Arachnida; order Ixodida; family Argasidae; genus Ornithodoros; species Ornithodoros turicata. Next base: position 6,432,716 of record NC_088203.1, on the reverse strand, counting down.
ACCTGTCCAGTAGCTTCAAGGCGCTGGGAAACCATCACCCATTGTGGTACACTTGCGTACACATGACGTACTTGTTGGACACATGAAAGTCGTTTCTGAACGCAGAAAAGGATTGCGCAGTGAACTAAAACTGTGCAAAATGTACAGACTAAAGGGTGTGGCTGATACTGAGCGTCCACCAAGCATCGGACAAGATCATATGGACGTGAACACCGCTGTAGGTTTGTGAGTCCTCTCTAGTGGAGCGCGACATTGAGCCCATGCTCAGTTCTGTGCTGCGCTGAACACTCCGCGTATAGTGACCGGAACATTCGCGATATATCAGGACCACCTAGCGGACGGTAGCAAGCGTACAGGACAGTCACGTACCGGAACTGAGGAAGTGCGGTCTGTGGAAGTGCACGCATGTCTACTGGTACCAGATCCGCGGCCAACTCTACGCATAACCAACCGGCAGCACTGCCTCTCCGTTGTAGGTACTGGACGACGCCTTTTGGAACGAGAAAATGGTGGTGTACCTTGCGCGAATTTATAATGACTACCTCCTGCCAGAGCTCGTTGACCCTCGCTATCCTCGAAGCATGCGAGTTCCAGATTACAGAAGGAAGTACGCCAGGCCAGAAGAACTGTAATCAGTGTACCGTGTGCCTTTTGCTATTCCAGACAAGGTCATGTGATGTCGGCAGCCACGACGAGGACGAAAAAGAAAGCTAGAGGGGATTTCTGGAAGTTCCTCCGCGGATAGGCAAGATGACACTCACAATGACAATTTGTTATAAAATGCTCTCACTCCGAGATCCAGACTGACAGAATCACGAGCTGAAGGTCCCGTTCAGACGAATTCACGGCATGCTGATCTGGTGAACGGTGAAGTCTGGGGCAATGGTTAGTGACGACCAAGATGAGCGAAACAGACCCGAATTATATACACGACCGAACTGGAAGCCTCCATTCGCACTTTACGTTTCAAGCAGCTGTATGGTCCACGCGCACACATTTTTCTCCTCTACCCTGCTTTTCTTCCCTTTGCTTCTGCTCTTTTGCATTTTTCCTCCCCCAAGCACGTTAAGTGGACTAAAATAAGGGTAGCACACTATCGCCTCTTGCGTCCTGGAAAAAGATTAAAAGAAAACAGAAAATGCAGCCCAAGATAAGGGCAGTCGCGATAGAGTCACCCGATAGATTTGTGTTTGTTTTGTTTCCGCAAGTTAAAGCTAATCTTCGACGCATGAGGCGGCACTGTGCTCTTTCACTCTCTCACACTGGGGGTAAAGGAAAGGAAGATGCGCAATAAACGAAATAAAGAAAAAAATGGCGTTCCTTCACGAATTTTTTGCGGACGATCTACCGAACGGATTTTGTTCTGAAAACGGTTTTGGTATATCTGGTGACCGAAGGGATCAGATGTTCTCATTAGAGCAACTTCGTAGCTTTTATAATTAAAAAGTGAATTATTGAGAGTTAATTAAGACATTGCCTTAGGAGTCTGTTAATGACCCCCTAGGGAGTGCCCTTCAGCATATGCTATATTGCAATTGATTTCATCTCGGAAAAAGTGATTGATATATTTTTAAAAAATCTGTTCACACTTAGCGTGGACACCCTGTATATACGTCTCTTATAACGAAGTGGATGCGATATATAGACTTTAAAAAGGGATTTGTTCGCGTACCTCACTGTCGTCTGATTCAAAAGCTTTATACTCTTAATCTTCACACTAGTATTAATTAATTGGATATCTGCATATTTACAGAACAGGACTCAGTGAGTTAAGTGGGGAAATTCTTTTTCGGACTTCTGTGGTAATACCAGGTGTACCCCAGGGATCTGTTTTAGGGCCGTTACTACTTTTAATTTACGTAAAAGACTTACCATCTTCAATTCAGTCGTGTATTAGGCTTTATGCTGATGATCTTGTTTATCGGTCAGTCAGGTCTGAAGATCAGTTAGATCTCAGGAAAATCCAAAACTGATGCGATGAATGGTTAATGGAGGCGAATGTCTTTTCGAGTGGAAAGACACGAATTTTGTGTGACTACCACTTAAAGAGTAAAGCAATTGAAAATTTAGCTAGTTTTAAATACCTAGGTGTGCATCTTACGAACATCTGACATCTAACTTGGAACAATCATATCACAGAAATATGTCATAAAGGTAATCAGGTATTGGGTTTCCTACGGAGATCGTTGTATTTAGCTTCACCCACAGTTAAATTGCTAGCCTATCAGGCACTCGGACGTGTCGCTGATATCGAGTCCCTATCAGAAGTACCTCATTAAAGATTTTCCATTCAGAACAAAGCTGTCCGTTTTATATATAACAAATATGACAGGTAGAGTATCACAGATTTGAAAAAAAAAAAAATGCAACTCATCCCTCTCTTAGAAAAAGAAAAATACGAAGACTCTCATTCATGTATAAACTTTTCCATCATGGGTCTCATTATTTGCAAATGGCTCATCACTCCTCAAGCAGAGTTGATCATTTATGTAAACTGCAAGCAGCTTTTGGTTACACTAATTACTTTTATTACTCCCGAATGCAAACATCCATTCGTGAGTGGAATGCCCTCCCTGCGAATGTTGTAGAATATTGTATTTGTTATGATTTGTTTCTTAACTGTTTGCGTGCTATTTGTCTCATGTTTGTTTCTGTTACTATTTGTTCCCCCATGTAATGCCTCTTGGCATTTGAGGTATATAAATAATCATCGGCGCTGCGCCTGGGGTTCTCTGGCGAGCTCTGGCTCGTCCACAATGCTATGCCCCTCTCTTGATGCACTCCTCGCACAAGTCGCTGGTAGAGGGTAAGGGCTCGCTGTGGCGCTCCGTTAATCTGTAGCCCTCTCAATCGCCCGGTGCTGACTTTTGGGGCCTTCTCGGGTTCCCCTCGAACCGCAGTTTCCTTGATTCTGATATTTTAGTCGTCATTCACTTCTGCACCGTCTGTTCTTAGCTGGACTCAAAGGACTCAGTTTATCGTACCTAATAACATATCTTCTTGACAGGGACCTATTATCTCTCGTATTACCTCTGGTATTCCCTAAGGTTCCTTATTGATTCCCCAACTATTTTTTATTTCTTAATAATTCGCGAATTCGTGAGGAGCCAGACTCGCGAAACTTCGGTACCGCGGTGCGTTAACCCTACACCAGTGGTCTTAAGGGCCCTCTACCTTGAAAATCCAGGAAGAAATTAACAAAATGTATCACAACCGGGTAATAACCCGTTGTATTTATCTTCCTTTTGAGCCCTTCTGACTGAGGGGGCTGATATTAGAGAGCCCTTACTCGGCTGATATCTGGGTCATAGCCGAATTGTCCTGTCTCCTGTCATTCCTGTCACCGCATTGAGCAGGTGCGACTGGCATTCGATGTAGCGTAAGAAACCGCTTACATAAGTTACCTCAGCGTCCTGGGTAAAATTTCTTACATATTTCGTTTGCTCATTTTTCTCTAACTAGTTCGAATATTTCGCGTAATAATTCGCGAAGAAAAGGGCGCTCGCGAATTTTGCGAAAATTAGTACTTCTATAGTTACATGGATGCGTCTTCGAGTTTGTCGTCTCCTGTATACAGCTTTTCGCTGACGATCGAGTCTATTGGAAAATGTCGAATAGCCTTGAATATCCCTCCAAAATGGCATGATACACTCATCGTGTTCCTCTTACCAATCAATGCTAAAAAAGTGTACAAGTACACCGTTTACCAGTACCACTTCATTTTCTTCCTTTTATCACTTTCTCACTGCGTCCTCGGTGTTTTGACCAACAGTGTTTCTTGGTCTCGTCATATTTCACATGCCAATCGTACTTTAGGGTTCCTAAGTCGTTATCTCCGTCTCACCCCCCGACATACTAAACACTTGACGTATGCTGCCACTACCTTTGCGAGACATATATAAGACTTGAATATGCGTCATCAATCTGGGACACTCACCGCAACAATTCTCTCTAAAGTATTCAAAACCGCGCAGCTCGATTTATTTGACTGCAGTGTGCCAAACTAAAACGTGATCAGGGTTTGCTTGTGTATAGTTCCAACGGCGCGAGCTCAGCGCCTTATGAATATCTTGCACCACAATATCACAATACCAATCTATCTATATACCGCAATAACTGTTTCTGTTTACTTACATTAATAATTGAACTGTCCTGTCTATCCGAGTGGCCTGACCCAGCACTGATTTTAAGTCACTACACTGAACATGTAGCACACCACTATTCATGCGCATCCTTGTCACTTTGCCTGACGACGGCCCAGGATACATAAATTCCTGAAGCTGATGCGGTGATTTCTGGTATGATCTGTATGCATGCCAGCTATGACGCTTAATGCGTTACAATAAAGCTTTTGCCTTTAGGCGTTTGGTATGCAATTTGCAAGAATGGAAAGAGTTAGGCACTCGCCACTGCAGCATGTGTTGTGCTGTGTACTTGCATACACTCTTTTCATGACAGTGAAAGTGGCGATTGGTTTCCTTTTAATAGGCAGCGTGACTTCTCTCCCTTATCCTTACTGCTGCATCACACTATGTGTGAGAATTTCCCGAGGCAGACCACACTTACGTATGACAGACACTTCAGCTCGCACGCCCCGAAATTAACGAATTTCAACTGAGGCAGAGGTGCTGAAGTCAGGAATAGAACATAGGTCTTGAGATATGCTGACCGCTACACCACACTCCCTCCCCTCTCCCTCCCCTCTCTCTTGAGCTATAGCGCCTCAAGTACAGCAGGCTAACCACGCTATTCCCACTCACTCACCCACTCATCTTTCTCACTCACTCTCAGATAAAGATCCAGGTTCCATTCCTGGAGTCAGCACCTCTCTTCCATGAGTTGTTTGTACTTCACCTCTTAGGCTCGTTACGAGTGGATGTTAATTTGCGGCACGCTCTTTTCCAGCCTACGCGGACACAATCATTTGTTCCGTGTCAACAGAATTGAGTCGATGGGTCCCCAAGCTCGGGCAATGCGACATGTTGTTTGTTACAATGCATGTGACGCCTACCGATATCTCATACGCTGGCAAAAATGTCCTTGCATATGAAAATCTGGTTCATGAAATGGCGTCTTCCAGGGCGAAGTTTGGTATCGATTTCCATCACGGGTGAGTAAGGTTTCCTTGTCTCGTCAGACTGCCCCACATGGCTGTCACAAAGCGGCGGACTATTGAGCAGAATGCGCCTGGAACGGCATGCCTTCTGAAAGATACAATCAAGACGATAGCGGAACATGAGCGTCGGTGTCTTTTCTCGGACGCTGTCCAAATTTGTCTTTCTCTAGTAAGACGTTAGTAAGGTGTAATTCTGTGTTCGCCGTTCGGGGAACAGACAACGGCTTGCTGGGAAGTAATTAAAAATTAGTTTAATATACTATGAGACGTCGACCATTGTTTTAAAGGAGCATGGAAGTGAGCTTTAACATGACACGAAATCCTGCTTCATTTGTGAAGCTGTCCACAAGGAGTCACCATGCAAAATATTTCCGATCTGCGGCGTAATGGCACTGCGCAATACACTGAGAAGGCAGTCACGGGAGAGAGACACGAGCCCCACGTGACGTAAAAGCTGCTGTTTCAGCTGTGCCGTTGGACGTCACGGGTTACGTCCCGTAGCCCTTGATACGTCACGCCGTCTTCGGCTTCGCTTCGGCGCTCTTCGGATGTGGAGAGCGGTGGATGTGGTTACCTGCGCTCATCGTTCTTTCGATGCAGCTCATTTTATTTGTTGTAGAAGACGTTGAAGCGAAAAAAAAATGTTTTCCACTCCTTCCATGCTCATTTAAACGTCTTATCCCTGTAATCCCTTGTCCACGTCTTATTATTTTACTTATTTATTTATTTATTTATTTATTTATTTATTTATTTATTTATTTAAGAGACCTGGGAAGCCGTATAATGATTATGCACATTAAAAATTAATTGAGAGCTACAGTTACAGCTAGGGTTCGACGGTCCCAGGGCCCCCCCCCTGGATCCGCCCCTGCTTGCATGGTGCCGTATCTGCTAGACTATCAGAAGGCATGCTGACCATGACAACGCTGCGCTTTGTCTTTTTATTGTTTGTTTCATTTCTTCCTTTTTTTCGTTCTTTGGCCGTGAAGTAACTCAGCCCAAGCAGCACAATGTACCGAAAGTCGAGTGCAATAGGGGTGGACGGTATCTATTGCACTCTTTCAGTACATTATGCTGCTTGGGAGAGTATGCGACAGGGAAGGTTATCTTTCCACGGAAGCACCTTGAACCTGTCGTACGTGTTCACAAAAAGAAAAAAAAGCAAGCAAACGAGTAAACACAAGGAAGATCTACAGCTGGTGGCATTTGTTCAGCCGCTCTTTTAACGTTTACGCATTTACTCATTTAAAGCCACTCTCTGTGAAATGGTTTGTGGCAGGTGCGAGGGGCTTTTCGGCTAGAGATTTTTGTCCCTGGTTCCGCCGCAATGTGTAGAATAAGACGTGGACGACAGATTACAGGAAAGTTAACAAATTTATTTAATGGGTAATTACCCATGTCCACGTCTTATCGTTTAACCTATATATATATATATATATATATATATATATATATATATAGTTGAAATAAATGGGAGACAGAAGACGAAAGTAGGGGAAGTAACAAAAAAAAGGGTTTATTAAAACTTAAAAATCATAAAAGTTAGGGAGGATGTCTACGTTACGGCGGAAGCTCCGCCTTCTTCGGGACGGCTTCCGCCGTAACGTAGACATCCTCCCTAACTTTTATGATTTTTAAGTTTTAATAAACCCTTTTTTTTTGTTACTTCCCCTACTTTCGTCTTCTGTCTCCCATTTATTTCAACTATAATTACGTAGCCGTCCGATCCAACTCCAACTTCTCAAGATATATATATATATATATATATATATTAGAGACAGTGCTACTGTCGAAACGTTGACCGTTCTTTTAAACGTTTCATAGCATATTATAATCTATAAATTGGTTTTTGTTAACTTTCCTGTAATCTGTCGTCCACGTCTTCTTATTTTACTTGTTGCAAGTTCGCAGCCGTCTGATATATTAACCTCTTTAGCCTATATATATATATACACCCAATTTCCCCATTGTACATTGTAGCCTCATACTAATTCAAGACCCCTATCATTATATAATGCTGACCTTTGTCATTTTTTAAACGTAATAAATTGCAGTCTCGTACGAATTCCTTAAAGCTTCTGAGTCTCTTCGTTACATTTTGCATATATATATATATATATATGTATTGGTCCATTGGTGTAGCCGTATAGGTACTCGTACTCATACAAAGGGAAAATAGCCGAAGCTCTGTAGCTGCACGTTGAGCATATGTTTACAGTTTGACAGTGCACTCCCAGCCGAGTACAGCTGTTTTGTCCTACTTGGGTCTCGTCAGCCCGGCGTATGGAATTGACACTGTCTTGGGTCGGCACTAACAGTGCGTCTCTGCGAGACGTCAATGTTCCACGGTGACGGCGCCACCTGTGGAGGCCGCAGTGCAAGCTAGCAAGTACATATACAAAGGGAAAATAGCCGAAGCTCTGTAGCTGCACGTTGAGCATAGGGACTGTGCGACAAACTGGTGGCGCCGCGATGCGGCCTCCGGAGAAAGTAGGCAGGAGGGAATAGGCAACCCTAAACCTAAACCTAAAGTACCTTGCGTGATAGCCGCCGGGTAGCCAGCTTTGTTTTTTTTTCTTTCTTTCTTTTCTTTTATTGCTCACAAACAACGAAAAACAATATACAATAATAAACAGGACTGCGAGGGCAAGCCCTGTGATGCAGTCCAGGCAGGAACACAATTCAAGGAAACACACTGGGTGAGGAGCACTGTCATGAGTACAGTTGGAAACTAGGATACATAAAAAAAATGCATTAACACATCCGAGTCGATGGGGAGAGTGAGGGAAGACAAAGACAGGAAAAATGGCAATAACATGTTGCTATCTATTGAGATGAGCGGAAGTAGTATTTAATACTGCGCTTAAAAGCGGTGGAGTTGGTAATTGTGCGCAAGTTTCGGGGCAGATTATTCCAGGTCTGGCTGCCAAAACATGCTAATGATAGTGAGCCATAATTAGTTCGAGGCGTGGGAAAATGCAGTGTATTGGTGTCGTGCCTAAGCGGGTAAGGCCGAGCAGGATTTTGTACGGGAATCTGGTGCCTGCTAGCAGGTGTGTGAAAGAGATCGCGCATGATCAGAGACACTGTTAAGGACACCAAGAAGTGGAAAAGCAAACCTTACGGATTCTCGAGGACGTAAATTGAGTATAATACGGAGCGCCCTTTTCTGAGCCACCAGCAAAGGCTGTAAGTTGCTGCAATACGTAAGACCGTATACCTCCAGGTCGTAGGAAAGGTGTGAATGGAACAGCGCATAATAAACAAGCAAAGTGTTGATAGGGACAAAGGACCTGAGCTTAGCTAGAGCATACAGAGCGTAGAGCATGTTTACATGTGAAGTATGGGTATCTTTTTTTGGCACAGCATCGCTAACTGTGCCAGCACCTAAAAGAACTCTTCATTAGTGTCAAGATAGTAGGCGTACCTATCGCCATCGGCATCTCCAAGCCAAAGAAGGAGCCAAAGCCAGACTCCAAATCAATCATCAGATATAATACTCGATATGTCGATATATATAGACAGATTCCTTTGTAACTATGTAAACATCGTTTCTGACATGGTGTCAGAAGTGGGGTTAGAAACAGCAGACAGAAGACCTCGAGAAGAAACAATGTAGCGCAAAAGAACGGATAGAAGACTGCGCCGGAAAAGACAGGCAAGAAAATACGCAAGTAGGAATTCCGAAACTATGGCAGACTGTGGTCTGAAAACGCCCAAGCCTCTCGATGTGTCATCGCAGTCGCCGAACACATGGGACGATTGGCTACAGAGCTATGAGTGGTATGCCCCCAACTTCATGACAGTTATCGGTCCGGACGCGCAGAATGTGTACAGAACGCTTTCCCTCGGCGACGAAGAAAAGAAGCAATTGGAAGTCGCGAAACAGAGATTCAAGGAACACTTCACGCCAAAAGCTAATCACGCCTATGAAAGATACAAGTTTAACGAAATGAAGCAGAAAGAAGGCGAGACGTTCAACGAGTTCCTTACCGCCGCACGACTCCAAGCGAAGAAATGTCAGTTTGGCGAGCTGACAGACGAGCTACTTAGAGACCGTATTATCGTCGGTATCAAGAACGACGACGTCAGAGAAAAATTACTGAGCGATCCGACGATCGATCTGCAGAAAACGGTCAACACGTGTAGGGCAAGTGAACAGGCATCTCAACAGATCAAAGAGATACAAAGGTATTGGACTCCATTACGAAGAAGAAGACGAAGAGTACACAAAAGATGGACACAGAGATGAAAGAGCAACCACAAAAAAAGACAGGACCAAGAAAAGCGTGTACGTTTTGTGGAAGGTTCCACAAACCTAGAGAATGCCCCGCATATGGCAAAACTTGTAACAAAGATGGGACACTCTGCAGCTGTGTGCCGAACGAGCAGAAACTTAGCACAACACAACGTCCACACGATTGATGACCCACATGACACAGAAGAGATGTACGTGTCCGAATTGAAGACTGAGGAAAACAAGACAGCGTGGCATGAAGAAATCCAATTCAAACATGGAACCAAGGTCACTATGAAGTTAGACACTGGAGCCCAGTGCAATGTCCTCCCATACAAAGTAGTCCAAGAAATGGGATTACAGGTGTTTGAGACATCTGTCAAGAGGATCTCGTCCTACAGCAATCACAAAATTCCTGTGATTGGAGAAGTAAGAGCTACATGCATTGTACATGGACAGACAGCAGTGCTGAGATTCCTCGTTGTGGACTCAGATGTAACACTAGTTTTAGGTCATAACACGTGCGAGACCCTCAACTTGGTAAGAAGAGTGCACACTGTCCAAACAGTACAAGAAGACGACAAAATATTTCAAGGTATGGGATGCATAAAAGACTTTGTGTATGATGCTGACATAAAAGAGGAAGCAACTAAGAATTTGGTGAACAGGCCACCAAGAAAAGTTCCATATGCGATTATGGAGGAAGCCAAGCAGGAACTCCTCAGCATGGAACAGAAAGGAATAGTTGAAAAAGTCGTGGAACCAACACCACTTTGCAGCGAGATGGTCCTGGTGAAACAAAGGAAAAATAAGGATCTGCCTCGACCCAGTAGAACTCAATAAGGTTCTAATCAGACGTAACTACCCACTCAAGACTCTGGAAGAGATTGTTGCTCACCTCAGAGGTGCCAAGCGGTTCACTCTCTTAGATCTAAAGAAAGGTTTCTGGCAAATGAAAGTGTCAGAACGCACAAAGAAGTATCTGGCCTTCAGCACACCCTGGGGCAGGTACTGCTTCAAGAGGGTCCCATTTGGCATAGCTACAGCACCAGAGGTTTTCCAACAGATTGTCAGCTGAATCCTAGAAGGTATGCCCCGGTGTATGCTGAAACAAGCGAGAAGCTACAAGAATATACACACAAAGTCATGGAAGCACTGAAAGAAGCCGGCGCAAAGCTTAACAGAGACAAGTGTGTGTTTGACAGCAATTCGGTCAAGTTTCTTGGTCATACGGTAACTGCAGATGGAAGATTGACCAAGACAAAGTAGCCGCAATTGATCAAGTCAGCGAGCCAAAGAACAAGACTGAACTACAAAGGCTACTAGGTATGATACAGTACTTGCAAAAGTTTGTGTCAAACCTTGCAGACAAGATGGCACCGCTCAGAAAGCTCATTACAAAGGGTTCAGACTTCCTTTGGACGTCAGAACAGATGCAAGCGCTAGCAGAAATAAAACAGGCACTAAAGACTGCCCCGACGCTGCAGTATTACAACGTCAATGGCGCAGTAACCATATTGGTTGATGCCAGCTCCAAAGCCTTGGGAGCGGTGCTGTTACAAGAAGGAAATCCTGTCGCATATGCATCTGCAGCAATGACAGAAGCTCAGCAGAATTATCCACAAATCGAGAAAGAGGCACTGGCAATCAGATATGGGTGCAAGAAATTCCATCAATATATATATGGAAGACCACTGACCATTGAGACTGATCACAAACCAATAGAGAGCATCGCACGAAAGCCATTGAGTAGAGCACCTCCCCGATTACAAAGGTTTCTGGTGGATGTACAATAGTCTACAAGAAAGGAAAAAAGCTTGTCATTGCAGACTTGCTTAGCAGAGACTGTGTCGATAACGAGTCCGCCGACATTTGCACACAAGACCTACAAGTCTTGGCAATAGCACCTATGTCGCCAGAAACGATGAACGAACTCAAAAAGGATCTTGCAGAAGACAGACATTCAAGAGGTCATGGAAACCAGAAAAAACTGCTGGCCAAGTGACACAAAAGGGCTCAGTGAAACACTAAAACTATACTGGTCCTTTAGAGATGAACTTGCAGTTTACGAGGACATACTTTTCAGGAATGACAGAATTGTCATCCCCAAAGCGTGGAGGAAAAGACTACTATCACAGATACATGCAGGACACCTTCGCAGCAACAGTTGCGTGAAAAGGGCACGAGAAACAGTATACTGGCCTGGCCTGACAACAGACGTCAGAAATTATGTAGAAAGATGTATTGCGGCGATGTAGACCTTTCTGTGTTTTAACAATTACCGAACGGGGTTCGTCCAAGTGTCGTATGACCGTGCCAGGGATCCAGTGTCGGTGTCCTTCCCACACTTTGACTGATTGGCCTATGGCCATTTTCGGTGCTTGCGTTGTGTGCTGATCACCATACCTCTTCTGCCGGTCACGTTCTGTATTCAATTTGTGTCTCACACCTTGTATTACCTTTGGCTGTGCATTGGAATGGTGGTCTTTGTTCTTCGGCTGTACAGTCTCTGTGCTGGTGATCCCAGCCCTTCATTCCTTGGTGTGTTTCTTAGGTTGAGGAGGGCCATTTGTATGTCACTTCCATCTAAGGCACATTTTCGAAGTACACTCTTGGCTGTCTGCACTGCTCGTTCAGCGAGGCCGTTAGATTGTGGGTATCTCGGACTTGAGGTGATATGATGGAATTCCCAGTCTTTGGTGAAGTTCTTGAACTCCTTCGCTGTGTAGCAGGGACCGTTGTCAGTTTCAAGGACCTTTGGTCCACCGAGGTCACTAGACTCGCAGCGAATAGCGTTTGTGACGCGCGTTCGGCCATTGCATGAGGTGTGCACAACATATTCTATTTCTTTTGTTCTAGTTTCAATGAAACTGAATGGGGACCTGCAAAATGATCAATGATTTACAGTTACCACTTTCGTGACGGTGAAACGCCGCTGGATACTGTATCACCGTCAAATGCACCGACCAAACGGCAACCTATTTCGAGATAATGATTGAGGTGTTTCATCACCAGTGCCCAGAGCCGATATTGCTCTCGGTATCACGAGTCTCACAGTGAGAACAGAAGTTCTACGTTGTCCAAAAGGTTTAGTATTTACTCACCGACCATTTCACAGCTGTCGTCTCGCAAGCTTACGGCGGTAGCCGAGGTAAAAACTCATATACTTTCTTCTTTGAGGATCTCTTGTTATTGTATCTGAAGATACTGGAAAAACTGCAGTACAAGTTCAGGCAATAAGTTGTGACCCCACGTGTTTATTTGTATGGAGAAAACTGACGCACGATGTAAATTTCAGTGACGAATCTATGTGTGTAAAAGACGACGAAGGGAATACATGACTCAGTCAAAAACATATTACAAATGGCTGGAGTCAGAGGAATACACGTATATAGCCTTCGCTAGCAAGCCATTTTGTGAGGAGTCAAATAACCATCCTCTCGACGTATCACTTACAGGTGTTTTGACCGGGCAGACGCGAGTGGCTGTTCTCCTTCCGTACTGTTAGATGCATTATAAATACGGTGGTTGCTTCTGTGCAGTTTGTCTCCATTCTCTTCGTTCGCGCCCCAGAAAGGTTCCACATTATTTGCACTTCGAAAATTAGCCCTTCTAATTACGGAGGTCGCCACGCAAGCTACGGTTCCACTTGAGAATGCATAGAACTGGCGGCGTGGTATCACGTCGGACACGTCCAAGACCGCCACTGGCGGCACTGTCGCGACGGAGCAGCTCTCCCCCTATAGGTGTCGCACGGTCCCTATATGTTTACAGTTTGAGCGTGCACTCCCAGCTGAGTACAGCTGTTTCGTCCTACTTGGGACTGGTCAGCCCTAGGTAGGTAGGCGTAGGTATATACAGGGTGTCCCAGCTAAGTGTACACAGATTTTTTAAAAATATATATAACACTTTTTCCAAGATGAAATCAACTGCAATATAGCATATGCTGAAGGGCACTCCCTAGGAGGGCATTAGCAAAGTCCAAAGGCTTAGTTAACTTGCATTAATTAACTTACTAATTATAAAAGCTACAAAGTTGTCCCAATGAGAACATCTGTTCCTTTCGGTCACCTGATATCGTAGCCGTTTTCAGAACAAAAACCCGTTCCATAGATCGCCCGCAAAAAATTAGTGAAGGAACGCCATTTTTTCTTTATTTTGTTCATCGCGCATCTTCGCAGACGCGTATTTCCTTCATCCCCAACGTGAGAGGGGGAAGGAGCACAGTGCCGCCTCATGCGTCGAAGATGAGCTTTAACTTGCGGAAACAAAACAAAAACAAATGTATCTATTGACTCTATCGAAACTGGCCCTATCTTGGGTTGCATGTTCTCTTTCCTTTTAATCTTTTTCCAGGACGCGAGAGGCGATAGTATGCTTTCTCCCTCTCACATTTGGGATGAAGGAAAGACGCGTCTTCTAAGAAGCGCAATGAAAAAAATAAAGAAAAAAATAGCGTTCCTTCACGAGTTTTTTTGCGGGCGATCTATCGAACGGATTTTTGTTCTCGAAACGGCTACGATACGACATTGCCTTTGGACTTTGCTAATGCCCTCCTAGGCAGTGCCCTTCAGCATATGTAATGTATGTAATGTAATGTATGTAATATATTGCAATTGATTTCATCTTGGAAAAAGTGTTAGATATATTTTTAAAAAATCTGTATACACTTAGCTGGGACACCCTGTATATGTATATATATATATAATGCAAAGATAAAGTGTCTGAAAGCCGCGAGGTAATATAAAATAACGCATATGTGAGCCGGAGACAGAAGTTACATGAAAGGAAGTAAAACAGTTAGTAGTTTAATACATTAGTTAACGTAAACAATTAGCTCTTAGCGCTGCCTTCGACAGGACTGGGGTTTGGTCACCAAACCCCAGTCCCGTCGCAAAAGGCAGCGCTGACTGCCGAAACGTCGACCCCTATCCCTATATGTGTTAATAAATTCCCCTTTGTGTTTTCCTGTAAGCTCTGTCTTCTGATTTTTCCTACGGCGGAGCCTTAGAATTTTGTGTAACAGCTGTGATGTTCTTGCAGAAGTCTCACAGAATCTCTACAGAACCTGCAACAGCTACCTCGAACAGGATTGGACGCTTTCTTAAAGCTGGGTTTCACTGCGACCGGAGTGTTGGGCGCAGAAATAGGACCTGTATGGGATACAAACAATGAGGCCAGTGTGAGCATTCTTAAGGTGAGTTGTGGTGTCCACTAGAGCACTGCACGGGCCGACTTTTCCGTGCCCGACCTGGCTTGGGCGCATCGACAAATGACCCAGTCCGGCCCGGGCCCGGACCATGTTTTTATGCGGCCCGCCCCGGTGACCCAGCGCGTAGATCCCGACCTAGTATTTGCAGACGTTACGCGTTTCTAGCGCTTATCACACAAAATTTGTAAGTAAATTTATAAGAAAAGACACGGCCACAAATATACAAGAACCGTTGGTTTGACACCACAACAGCACGAGACCAAATTAAATCCAGGACGCATGCGGGCAAGCGCGTTATCGTTACACTACCAAGTTTTTGTGGATGTAGAGGATGGCGTCGACAGACTCCTCCCAATCCTTACCCTTCTCACCAAGCAGGAGCAATGTAAAGTGGTTTTGAGAATGTTATAGAGGGTCGAATCATACACATAATGCAGTGTCCCTTGATTGATTTTGCAATTACTATACACAGGAATGACGCAACCCGGTGGAGCCTGACTCTCGGAAGCATGTTTGTCGGCTCGGAGAACACACCCAATAACAAGCCCGGTCCAGCCCGCGGGCCGGACCGGGTCGGGCCCGTGCATGGCTGTATAGTGTCCACAGTCGCTGTGCCTCGTGAAACCTCACGAGTCATTTACATTCCTCACCAACGCAGGCGTTTTGCGTCCGCGGTCGTGTACGGTTCTCAATCACGCTGCTATAGCCGCAGCGTTAGCGACGGCGAAGGAAAAACAGCACCGCGTTGGGTAATAATCGGTTTGAGTCTGAAACATACGCACATCTCAAGGCGCTTCAGTTTGCTTAATTGTTCATGTACCATTGCCGCGTGGAGACATGCGCGGCGCGGCCCTATCTGTGGCTCAGCTTTTGGGTGAGACAGACACGCGTTGATAACGAATTAAATTAACAGGCGGAACTGAAGTGAGCATTCAGCAGCATAAAACTAGTCAATCACGGTTACCAATTTTTGTGTTCGCGTATGTCATCGATCATCAGCCATCATGTACTCCGGATTTGGTTTCTGTGGTCGACGCACAAAACCGAAAAAAAGACCACCTCTCCATGCACACATGCAGTGACAGGGAGCGCCCGCGGATTTATAGTCGCAACATATTAATTTTGCTATTAATTTTATTTTTATTTTTTATTTTTATTTTCGAATACTGTTAGTCCCAAGTGGGACCGTTACAGGGGGGTTCAACACTACCACAATCACCAATCATAACACTAATCATAAACAAAAGAACTAACAAACCAAATAATCTCATCGGGGAACCACAATACATAATAGCGCTAACATTAGCATAACATTATATTAAATCAGTATTGCTCAGGGCCTCAATGTAGGCAGATTCATTTTGCACAGATATTATATGTTCAGGTAATGCATTCCAGATTGTGATTGTGTGTGGGAAATATGAATATTTGAACAAGTCTACCCTTGCTTCGTATGGTTTCACAGCCTTACTATGTCGCGCACGTAAGGACTGCGATGACAACGATTCTAAGTATATCTGGCTATTGAGCTTTAGTTTATTATGCTTTTTAGGCTTTCTAGTTGCAAGGCTTCTAACATATTAGATACAGAGTCAGTTCGCCTAAAGTTGGATAAACGGGCTGCCAACCTTTGAACTTTTTTCTATTTGGGCCGTAAGATTCTTTTTGTATGGGTCCCATACTGTACTACCATATTCCAACAGAGGACGGATCAGTGTTTTGTATGCAGTCAGTTTCACATCTCTCGAACTGTACTTCAGTTTTCTTTTGAGTAACCAAAGACGGTTCCTAGCCTTCAAACATATTTCACTGACATGTTTGTCCCACTGTAAATTACATGCCACATTAATACCCAATTTTGGTGGGTGCTTCAGTTTGTTCTCGAGAAGCGCTCATGGATATTCATTGTTCGCACCAGATAAAGTAACTAACTGTACAGTACTGTACAGTTACTGTACTTGTAACTTTCCGTACTAGCTGTTAAACCTCACGACTGTGAAGAATTTACAATAAAATCCCCCTCCCCCAACATGAATCCGCTACTGCGTGGATGTTACTTGAGTAGGTGTCTACAAAACGAATCCAGTTGGTAGCAACTACCAACTCGTTTTTTCCCCGAGTCTCCAGAAATGGGCCCGAACTTCCGAAACTTGGACGGAGCATCTTTCCGTCGCGTCAAAAGAGCGCTCCCTCGCTCTTTTGACGAAGAGCGATGGAGGAATAAGCATTATCACCTATAAAGTGATAGTTCATCCGTGCATGCATCCATGATACCAGCAATGGGGTAGAGTACCGCCCCTGGTGATGAAACTCCCCAGTCATCATCTTGTAATAAAGTTGTTGTTTTTACCATGACAGTCCATATCCAATGAAAAAAAAAAAAGTGACATGAAAAATCAGCTGTCCAGTCTTGTGAAATATGTTCGCCTACATGCCCGACCGTGGCCTGGCCGGCGTTGTCAAGCCCCGTACCCGCCCGAGCTTGGTGGCTGAAACCCGAGCCCGGCCCAGGCACAAAAACGAAAAGCCCAGCCGGGTCGGGTTGGGCTCGGGCAAGCCCGGGCACGTGCAGGCTCTACTTGAATGTGCTCGCGCTGTGGTTTGGATCGCTTCGGCGCACTCCCCTGCCCCGTCTGAATGCATGAATGAGCTTCCGCCAGCCGCTAGGGAGAAAATACGCAAAGGAGAAAATGCACCGCTCGCGCATTCCGCACTGTTCGAGCGCCCGATTACCGGCAGAGTTTTTTGCGATTTGTATTGCAGCTCAGCTAGTAAAATGCTGGTATACCCGCAGTATTTCATGCAGTGTGAATAAACATGCGCTATCACACACACTACGCTACTAAACCAAACTTCGTCTGCATTCACAACCCACTAAGTGCAACACAGACGCGATGACCAGCAGGCAGTATCACGTCTCTATGGTATCGCAGGACCATAAACATAACCAGGACTAACCAGGACAAACTTTTTCAGATGACACAGAACTTGATCAGAGCGACGGAAGGGCCAATCATTGGTGTTGCAACGAAGGAGGGATCTGACGGAAAAGACAGCGGCGTACATAACAATCTCGCTCGCCTTTTGAGGTGAGTGTGGTTATTCTAGAGCAAAGGCGTCGTAACTTGTCATGGTACAGCGATACCATATACCCATGGTACCAAGTACAGCTCGCGTCAAAGTTGAAAACCGCTCCAGCCTGCGAAGCGGAAAGAGAGCCACCCCGACAGTGCCTATAGCAGAAAACAACGCCTTCATAACGAGGCTTACCCCTCTAGCTGTAAAAAATATAATGTTATTTCTACTGAGCATCACCGGGGTTCGCAGATCGGAAGTCAACTTTGATGAGAACTGTACAAGTTCCACATTCTTCCGGCGCGATGTTTGACAGCGTTGCCCAGTCTCAGTTCACGTTCGCCATTTAACCCAGTTGGTCATTAAGAACCTTCATAATCCTGTGCACTCTCGCTGCTTCTCTCGTCAACACGTACGCGAAGCAGGGAAAGGGGGGGGGGGAGAATTGCGTCGTAGAGCCCCAACTTCCAGCTCTGTCGTGTCTCTATCTGAGCGATGAGACGAGAAGTGTCGTAAGCGGTATGGCGAAGGGCGCAATCGGGAAGGGACGAATGGGCTATGCCAAGACGCGCGATGTCCAAAACTCTGTAGGCAAGCGACAGCCAAGTCCACGGAAACATTCGTTGGAGTATCAGGTCGGTCACTGAGCTGCTGGCACATAAGACGGAATAACTGCCATCTCAAGCCCTTCTTGCCGTTGGAAACACTTGGGCGAATTAGTTGCCTTGCGGGAGGCGTATGACAGCGGCCGGGTAGCGGCCAAGTCCGTGACCTCCGTGGCTTCAGCTAGCGCCGCGACAACATGGTAGAATCGAGTGTAGAAAATGGTAGAATTGAGTGAATGATTATGCCACTCAGGGCATGCAGCATGCCCTGAGTGGCATAATCATTCACTCAATTCTACAGCATGCCGCATGCTGTGCTTCCGCTTGACGGCAGGGGCGTGAGAAATAGCGAAAGGAGAAGCGTCCGCCGGAAAAGGGGCATGGTGAGAGGTGCTGGCGCAGGGACATGTGCCAGTGACGGTCGGGATAGCATACAGTGCCTTCGCCAGGGGATGCGGCAGTAGCCATCGCGTATGCGAGAAAATGCTGAACTTCGATTAATGTCGCCAGAGACGATAAGGGTTTGAAATATCGGGTCTGATCACGTTGGGGTCGGCTCAGTTCACGTTCACCATTCAGCCTATGGTTGCGCTGTCAGGTACATCGCACGCTGAGAGATTGTGGCAGATGAATTTCTGGCCAGAACTGTACAGTTTTTGTTGCATCTCTCGATGCCGTCCACCCTATGATTTTGCTAAGCCTTTGTTCTTTGTCTACAGAGCAATACAAGCCAGTTACGTGATCTTTCGTAGCTCGATGATTCGTACTGACAGCAGGTCTTGCATCGTACGCAGTCCTTCGCCATGGCTGGGTGCAGCTCCATCATTTGTAAGTGTCTGTTCTCATTATACGATCCATACCTCCAGTAAACTCAGCCGATCGCTAAAGTCAAGTTAGGCCGATCCGCCTGGGTTGTGAACAAATCAGGAAACGTTCCGTCAGTTGTGTGCACATCTTGCGAGAACTGGGCATCGCATTGGAATGTTGTATTGACCCAGGGCGTAGGCGCGACTGTCCACCGGGATACCCTGCCTTCAGTAATTCGTAACGAGGATAAACCTGGCTGTGCGCACTTGCACAGAGACTGCCCTGCCATACATGCGTAGAGCAAGACATAAATCTACAAATTAGACAAGTAAGCTGAACGCACTGCATGCTGTACAGGTGTCATTGCAAAGGTTAACACGCACGAGACCTGGCCAGACCCCTTCTCAGAATTGCCGGACACCGATACTTAAAGTTGGCTTGACCGGCGTACTCGCGACCCTCAATTGAAGCAATGCATTGAAGCAATTGAAGCAATGCATTCCGTCTAGTTTTGTTAGAATATCTGACCCCGAGCTTTAGAAAGAAAGGCCCTTCGACGGTGCACAAGTGCAATGGAAGCGCAAGAGCGTATTGTTCCTGGAGGACTTATTTTCGTCATGTTGGCTTCATGGAAAAATGCACCGGTGTGCTGTTTTTCTGATGTTGATGTTCAGTGAAAATGAGTTCTCCAGAAAATGCCCATATGGGACATGAAAGTTGTGAAGATGAATGTCGTTTTGCAGCTGTGGGATGCTCCAGTTTTGTTTCCAAGAGAAAAGAGATGAGGAGCTCAGTGTGGCTCGCAAAGCGCCTGTATCTTCATTCCTCATAATGGCGGCAAGGGGCGGTGTTGGCTTAGTGGTTTAGATGTTGGTTGGATCCGCGGACTGCTTAGTTGTTTTTTGTAAAGGCAGTTATGAGAGTAACGGCAGGGTGACATGTCAGAATTTTGGCTTAATAATTCCGTGCTGGCGCTGTGTCATACTGCATGCCTGTTCGATTTGATTTAGTTGCGGTAATGCTCTGCGATTGCCTGTGCGCTTCATATTTGAATAGCAAAGAATTTCCATTGCAGTCGGAGTTACTTCACCGTTACAGGAATCCCAGTCCTGCACAGTGTGACGTGTGTTTGTTGGCCGGTGAAATTTTCATTCATCGAGGTCGATGCAAAGCCAATGTGACGAAGGAATCGTCGTGTGAGCCAACTTTGACGCGCTCTAATGGTGAAACAAATTAAGATGCCATGTATGCTTGTTGTGTTGTAGACTTGTCAATTACTTGTCAGGTCAGGTCAGCTACGGGGGTACCTTGACTTTTTGAAACTGTAACGATATTCTGGAAGCCCATATGGAACTGTGTCCGAAACCACCCTTCGTTTCCAAAGAATGGCCCCATGTTTTAAATATTCGTAAATTAACCATCTCGAAACACACATGGGCGCCGCCATTTCCTGACGGCATTGGTTTAGGTGCCGACGTAACTGGTACCAGTGTTCTTGAAGACCTCCCTCCCTCTCTACGGAGCATAAGGGAATGTAGACAAGCAATGGTGGCAGGGAGCGTCTGCTTGATGAACGTACGTTTCTTGATTGCAGTGGTTCTTGATTTGTGGGATGGTCTGCCAACGCCAAAACACGTTGTTGATACCACCTGTGTGCTTAGGATCCACGCAGTTATGCTACCGCGTTGCCGGCCTGCGGCTAACTGGCGAAGAGCACCATGTACATCACGTATTATCAACCGGGCTGTGCTACGCCTGCGTACGAAAGTTATTTTTGCTATAATTTTAGTTCTATCTGATAAAGTAAGTCAACTGCTTGCTTACTTGCGAGACTCCGCTCTCCTATCGTAACCGCAGCATAACTTGCTCCTTGCGAAGTCGCACACTACGCCCGTCTCTCTCTCTCTCTCTCTCGAATACTTGGTGTTTGACGTTCCTGGAACAGTAATTAAGCTTCTTTAAGGGCTTTGTAATCGTGTGAACGACTCGCATACGGTAGCGACATACACGCTGCAGGTACGTGCTTAAGAATTTAACATGAATAACAACTCCTGAGCGTATTTGCCGAAATTATGCATTGAGGAGAGAGCAACCACAATATACAAGCACAAACAAGATACTTTCGTGAGCGCGTTCATGGCTTTTGAGAGCTCAAGAGTATAGTACTAAAAGAAAGAAGAAAGAAACAAAGGCGTAATACGTTGTACAGTACAAGTACACAGTAAAAGTTTAATAAAAGATTTGGAAAGAAGAAGAAGAAAAAAAAACCCCTGAAAAACAACCATACATTTGGCTACATCACTATTACATCTGGATCTGGATACTGGTTCCAGCAGACAGGTTAGGTCTAGGATTACTGCACATTTCCACACATTTCACAGATACTGTAGTTTTATGTGTAACACAATTTTATTGATCATAGAACTGCCTGACAGACCTGCATGAACAAGGACATTGGTGAACAAGCCAAGGGTGAACCACCACGTGTGAACTAGGACATTGCAAGATGGACAAACCCTTGGTGCAGTTGAAATGTCTTGTGGTCAGCCTGGGTGTCAAAATGAGATGATTACCCCACCAACCAGTCAGAGGTGTTGCAACACCATAATACCACATAAATGTAAACGAAGCTTCGTTGTTCAGTGCTAGACAACAGTTTATGGAACACGTTCCGGCACATCCCTTCATCGGAGCGACACGCTAGCAGCGACATGCCTAGGTAACCTAGTCTCCTGTTTGCAAGTCCGTACGGTCTCATTTCCTGCTAACGTGCATCTCTGAAGAAGATGCATGTTTCACAAGCTTTTGTCCAGCACTGTACCAATGTGTTTTTTAAAACCAAGATGGGAATAAATACGCCAACCATTGGGAATGGTTGTAGCTCTGAGGCCTGTGCTTTAGTTGGGCATTTGTTCGAGGGTTTTTATCTTGTAAAGTATGACATCTATCTTTCCCCGACACTCCATATAGTTCAAACGGCTGAAGAACCTGGAGTACCGTTTACCGTGTGCACATAAAACGTGTGCAGTTTCTTTCCCCATCCCTAAGCTTCTACAGAACCCACCGGTTAAGGATGAATGAGGTGCCAAAAACCAGAAATCGTAGGTACGAGACTGCTTGTACACATTCAGTGAAGCCCTTCTGAAGTCCACTTGCATTTAGTGCTTTGCAGGGTTGTCAATGTTTTAGTGTACTTCTGTACTCCTGTCGTGAGTTCGTGTAGCCTCTTGCTTCTTCTCAGGGTCTCTTGAACAGCCACCGCACACAGATTGGGCGCAGCTCCTGTGAGCTCCTGGACATAGCCTAACATGAAAATTAATATTATTAGAATGCCGAAAGCAGACCGAACTGGCCTGCACAGTAAAAGAAAGATGAAATTTCATTTTTCCTGCAGTATTTTTCCTGCATGCGTTCCTCTTCTGTATATACAATATGTGGCACACGGATACGGTAGAAATGGTGATCTGATATCTTAGATACATGACCGACAAACACCATTGAGGCAAGGTAACTCGTAGTGCACACAATGATGGGGGATGTCTTTCAGAAGACGAGATGTCGTCTACTATCCCTTCCAAGTGATTCAGTCCCTGCAAGGGAGGAATGCAGGACAGTTACTTTGTAATCGCTGCTAGCTTGAAATATTGCTAATGACATTCATGGAGCGAAATCTGCTTTTCAATGTTTCTGTTTCAAATCTGTTTCAATGTGCACAGCTTGCATGAAGACCTTGCTTCTCATGAATTTGTGAAGCAACACCATGATCCAAATATCCATGGTAATATTGTGAGCCAGTTTACCAGGACCAACTTCCCATTATCATTGCTTGTCCATGTGCACCAGTAGAGGTGGTTTACAATGCTGTGGCACCATCTTTGTGGCACCGGATGTTGCATCACCACTGCTGCTGCATGTATATTTTTCTGGGGCCTGAGCAAGGAGAAGCATCTATTATAATTATACCGGTTAAGGCTACCACTGCTAAAAAAATGTGCAAAATGCTTCTATACATTTAAGCTTGCCCCCAAACGTACCCCTTCCAATAGAAAATATGTTGTCAAACAACATACATAAGCTGAACTGCACATGTGTGTTATGACGGCGTGCACTACAAAGGGTATGTGGCTACCTCTTGGAACATGCAGCACGTTACAGCAATGTTTTTCATGAAGCGACATTACCTATCAGTATGAGCATGGTGACTGTCATCGCTTGGTGGTTGCTGGAGTCAGTGAATTTCAGTGAACAATAACACACTGGGATTTGTAGCATGTGACAACCTCGCATTACAATACACAGTACTCACAGACACAGCACAGCTTCGGGTATGGGGATGTGCCTTGGTTGGGAAAAAGCTGAACATGATCATGCAGAAGTGAAGACAGATACAGAGCGTCTCAAAACAGGAACCCTCGAGTTTTTGCTGATTTCAGCTGTTGTGGCTGTTTCATCTTCTCTGTGCCTGGGCTCAGGCTTCTCAAACTCATGCAATTTCGCAACCAACTTCTTTGTGAAACTGCGTAGTTTCACATACAGCGGCGGACAATAGGGCTCAGCAGCCCCATATTTGTCGTTCACATGGTCATATTGTGTGCAAGCCATAGTGAAAGTTCGTGCGGACACTTACCTACACCTTCGGCCCTTTTTTTGGTGCGATCCTCTTTGTCGTCGAACAAGGTGGGTTCCGCATCCCTCTTCAGCGTGTTTTCGAGTCCGAATCCACCGACAGGTGAACGACCTCGTAACATTGCATCGAGCACACACGACAGTTGTCTTGATAAGTTCAGAGCACTAAACCACTGGTTTCGTACTCTCCAATCACGCACAAGGTCAACTGGTAACTTGATACGAAACATCTTTGTTGTTAGCGTACCAGCTCGTACGACGAGGAGCAGAGGCATTCTCACAATTCTCTCACTCCGCATTTCTCATAAGATATGACACCTCAGACGAAATTGTGTGCACTGAGCAGCCGAAGGAAAACGATGTTGATCAAATTTAGACGAAGAGAACGGTGTTCGTGGTGCTTGTATATACGGGCGACTCTAGATTTCATTTTCAGCCTGACCATTGCTGGTGATTGCGAAGCCGCGAGCAAGTAAGCACGCCAACAAGAGCCAAAGCGAAAGCTGATCGTGATGTCATTGGTTCGAGCGAACGATCGGACGGCAAACAAAAAAAAATAAATTTCTCCGTAAATACACGGTACAGGTCCACTCAGTAGGCATAAATCTTTGTGCCTGCTTGCTCTTGTTGTGATCTGTAACAGTGAATTTTCCCCGGAGCTGACCTTTAAAGGAGCAGTCTAAGACCGAGAAAAAAATAATTTCACGCAAGAGATATGAGCGTAGCAGAAAAATATCGCGCGCAGATTGATTCTCACGAGTGCGGAGAGCTCTCTCCTACTCCCGTGGAAGACACGTGAGAAATGACGAGCCACCTCCATCACGATGTGACGTTGTACGTTGCGTCCACTCGTCCACTCCTAGGGCTCGCAAGTGACCTCTGCTGCGATCTGACACCGACAATTGTCAAGGTGACTGCGGGCTCCTTTCGCGCGCGTTGTTCTGCCAAGAGACGCATGCGCATCAGAAACGGCTACCTTTCCTTTCTTCGTCGGAAACATTGGTCGTCTGATCAGTCTGCCGCCACCCGCCAGTCGATTCTTTTCGGTTGCGCGGTGAAGACGCGCAGTGCAACGAAATCGGGAACTCGCGTGTGGATTGAGGTCAGCACTCCTCGAAAAGGGAATAGGGATGTGCAAGTGCAGTGCGAGTGGAAGTTGCGATCGTTGAACTAGTTCAATAAGTTGCACACAGAAAGAACGCACTTTGTTTGTCATGTTTTCCAGGAACGAATACGATGGGAGTCGCGTCATGTTGCATCGCTTCCCCAACAGCACGAACCGCCACCCTGCGTATCTCCTCACGTGAGACGCTGGATCTTTTCGTTAGTTGGAGACGTGTATAATAAACAAAAACAATGACTATAAGAGACACGATCGCGTTACCACTGTGAGCGTAATGTCTTATTGTTCGTTTGCACCTCTGTTTTATGCCTCAAATCAACAGAACATAATGAACCGCTGTCAACAAGGAGCATGCCGAAGCAGACGTCCGTAGCGAATGAGAGCACATTTAACGTTTGACGTCACAGTCAATGGGGAGTGGCTTGTGGCTGGAGCGCGCGAGCCTCCCGGCACGGAAGCGATGTTATAAATCGAATGTAACAACCGAAACAATGTTCAGCCGAAACAATGTAACAATGTTCAGCCGAAATATTTTACGAGAACGATTTTCACACACTGCTTGACAAATTAAAAACTGTTTTGAGCCATTTAAATTTCCTTTCCATGCTCCTGTAACACGAATTTTGGACCTGTGCCTGTTCTTTGCAAAGGCGAGGTTCATCGAATTTTCATTAATTGAGATCGATGTGACGACTGAATCGTCGGGCGAGCCAACTTGACGCGCTCTAATGGTGAAAATAAGATGCACAAAGCGCCACGCTTGTTTGTTGTCGTGTAGATGATTGACATGAATTTCGGACCTGTGGCTTAAACGTCATTTGTTCCTTGTCAATGCGAGACTAATCGAATTTTCATTCATGGAGATCGATGTGACGACTGA
Source organism: Ornithodoros turicata (assembly GCF_037126465.1). NCBI lineage: Eukaryota > Metazoa > Arthropoda > Arachnida > Ixodida > Argasidae > Ornithodoros > Ornithodoros turicata. The sequence continues at coordinate 6,407,035 of NC_088203.1, read as the reverse complement.
ATCGTCGTGCGAGCCAACTTGACGCGCTGTAATGGTGAAACAAATTAAGATGCAAAAAGTTCCACGCGTGCTTGTTGTATTTTAGACGCTTGTCAATCATTCAACATGAATTTCAGACCTGTGGCTCAAAGATGCTTTGTTCCTTGTCAACGGGAAGCTAATCAAATTTTCATTAATCAAGGTCAATGAGACGAAGGAATCGTCGTGTGAGCCAACTTTGACGCGCTCTAATGCTGAAAATACGAGGGGTGTTCAAGTCAAACCGGGACTTTTCATTTTTCGCAAAAGTAAACTGAACTTACAGGCGTGAAATTAGCTTCAACGTAATCTCCGGCTGCACTAATACACTTGTCCCAGCGTTTCACGAAAGCTTGGATGCCAGCAGTGTAGAAATCCTTACCGGCATGTTGCAGCCATGACCGCACTCTTGACCTCGTCGTCGCAGCTGAAGTGGCGGCCCCCAAGCAAACGCCTTCAGTGTCCCGAAGAGATGGAAATCGCCGGGGGCGGGGTCAGGACTGTAAGGGTGATGTAGCAGCAACTCCCAGTCCTGTTAGTTCCTGTAAGGTGCGTGTCGTGAGATGCGCGGTATGCGAGCCTGCATTGTCCTGTATGAGGAGCACTCCTTTGGTGATGAGGCCGGCCGCTTTTGCTTCCCCTATGCACATCCCTGAGAACCTGGCAGTAATATGCACTATTGCTGGTGGTACAACTGGGCAGAAAACGCCAGTCTTGTCCCAGAAGACCGTGGCTATGACCTTACCCGCAGGCGGGGTGCTTCGGAACTTCTTGGGAGCTGGGGAGCACTGGTGTTTCCCCTGTTTTGATACGCGTTTAGACTCAGGAGTGAAATTGTGCACCCACGTTTCATCGCACGTAAAGGATTCGCACAGAAGTATTTCGAGGCAGTTCGAGACATGTTATCCGTCGGTCCTTGAGGACCAGGCGCTCCACCAGTGGGATGTTCTCAGGAACTGACACTGGGCTCTGAGCCGCCCCGGCTGGGATCGTCCTGCACTGATGTACGGCCGTCTCGGAACCGTTTGCACCAAAACCGTTTGCACCGTTTGCTAAGTGTATCGTGGCCATACTGAGCCTGAAGTCTTCCATTCACGAGAAAAATCATGACCATTCGCTGTTCGATGTGGGCGCTCACCTCGTTGTCGGTCATCTTGTCCAGCACGTGTCTTCTGGTTTGCACAAACTTTGGACCACCACGTGGTGAACGCGGAGGCCTGTCGCGTGTGAAAATGCCTAAAAAAGTCGCGCGAGCCATTTGTACACTCAGGAGGGAGAAAGTCCCGGTTTGACGTGAATACCCCTCGCATATATATAGAGGTGCTAACAAAATCTTAGGCAGACAACGAAGATGTAGGAAGTAGGAAAAGGGGAGTTGGGTGATTCCACGTGAGATCAGTTTCAGTTTATTTATTTAGGAATGCACAATACACGTATGATGCAATAGGGACTGCGAGGTTGACCCTCTAATGCAGTCCCGTTTACAAACACTTGTTCTAGCACAGTAATAATGGTAATGTGGAGCATCTACAATCAAGGACACATGGATAATACTTCTTAAACAACAAAGAACAATTAAGTTTCACGCCAACAGATACACACACACCTTTTAGAAACACTTGTTCCAGCACAGTAACATTGGTCGTGTGGAGCATGTGCAGTCAAGGACTCATGGATAATATTTCTTAAACAACAAAGAACAATTAAGTTTAAGTTACAACAGAATTGATAAGGAAGCGGCTATACGAATAAGGTGTAAAAGCAGCAAGCCGACTGTGTCGCGATATGCAAAGTAACAAAATAATGTAATCGGTGCCTATGATTAGGCGCACAAGTGTGCTGCCAGGCGTCTACTAAATTCCCTTAAATTTGTGGAAGCCCGTATGTCGCAAGGTAAGGAATTCCATACTTTTGGCCCCTGGCAAGCAATGGAGTACAACAAATAGTTTGTTCTTGGAGTGGGAACAGTAAGGGTATATGGATCTTTTCGCAATAAATAGGGTGAGGTATATAAAGAAGCCTGCACGTGCTGAATGTTCATGCCATGAAATATCTTAAATATCAAAATGCACAATCTTTGCTCTGCCAACTTATATGCATCAAACAAAGACAATGCATTGAACGCGAACGTGACGCTGTCATTAAAATGTGAGGAAATAATTACACGTAACGCATGAAAAATGCAGATTGGCCGCAATAGAGTCTGATACGCAAGTCCATAAACTTCTATTGCGAGAGACCTTAGCATCGATAAGGCGTAGATCCCTGATGTATTTTTTGGTGGGAGACATGATCCCGCCAAGATAGGTGTTTGTGGAGTACAACTCCAAGGGATTTTATCGAAGTAACTCGGGGTACGATGTGGTTTGACAGCTTGAGACAATGGTACTGTGTGTGAATGGGTTTCGACGTTGCAGAAAAGAGAATGTAATGTGTTTTGTTAATATTAGGAACAAGTTTACTTAAAGATAGCCACTGTACACATCTTTCAAGTGTTGTATTAGCTTTGAGAGCATATTGAGCTCCTTTTTGAAATAGAGCATTTATTGACTTATCTTCAACAAATATATTGGTGACATCTGCGTAGAGTATTGATGTCGACGTACCGGCTAAATAATCAGGGAGATCATTTATAAATAAAAGAAAGCAAAGGGCCCAGAACTGAACCCTGAGGGACACCAAGTGAAATCGAGGACATGTATGAGTTGTTGCCATCCAGGCTGACGTATTGGAGTCGGTTATTTTTCTGAGTAAGAGCATATGGTTAATTAAATCAAACGCCTTACTGAGATCTACAAATATTCCCATCGTATGTATCTTCGAGTCAATGTTCATCCTAATTTTTTCTGTAATAGCAGCGAGCGCAGTGGTAGTGGATCTCCCTCTTCGAAATCCGTATTGGGATGCAGAGAGAAGTCTGTTGGCGATGAAGCTTTCTAGTCTATTTAGTATGATCCTTTCCATTGATCGGTCTGTAATTATTAGCCATTTGTCGATTACCTTCCTTGTAGATAGGTATAACTTTCGCGATTTTCAGCTCGTGCGGGAATATTCCTTCTTGAAACAGGCTGTTCATTACTTCCGCCAATGGCGTCTTGGCCGCCGTGGTGTCTTTATGAATGGCTTTAGTAGTGAGATTGGAATATATACCGTGTCCGATTGATTTAGTAGATTGATCTAATAACAGTGTCTACTTCTGTGGGATCTGTCTGAGTCAGAAAGAAGGTCATGGGATTGCGACAAGGAAACTGGGGGTTGTTATGATCACGTGGCAGAAATGATATCTTATCAGTAATGTGTGTAAAATGATGTGTGTAATGTGATTAAAAGCATCCGCTATCTGGCCGGGCTCCGTAGCCAAGTCGCCTTTCTCATCAATTCGGGAGTTGATCTGATTTCCTGTATGCCCTCTGTAAGGCAAGGTGGATTGCACTCCAAATTTTTTTGCCATAATTTCCTGCTTCTTCCTGAAGTTCTTTCCTTAGCTTCCTTCAAAAGTTTCTCAGGCAGGTCGGTCCCGTCGACCTCCCGGATTTTTTTATACGCAATATATGTTGAAGCCTAGGCCAGCGAAGGGAAGAAAAGAAACTTTGAAGGCGTTGGAGGTACTCCGCGGGGAAGGGCAGGTGCCGTGGAGGGAGAAGAAATCTGCAGGGAGCCGAACAGCAGACCCGCAAACTACTTCAGCGGAGCTCCAGCCTAGGTCGGGCTTCAGGGCGGCACGGATGCTCAGGAGCACCAGGTCATGAAAATTTCGGTTCGGGTTCGGTCACGGTTTTCTCGTCCGGGTTCGGTTCGACACCCTGCCCACGATGGTGCACAACTGCGTCAGAATTTCCTGGTGTATTATTTTCGCGGTTTCATGGTAAAATGCATTGCTTGTATTTCGTGAAAGCAATGTCTTCCCCACAAAGTGTTGTGCTCTTCGAAAGTGTTTATGTCAGGCATGAAAGGCAAACCTGTGTTTTACTTTCCTTTCCCTGCAACTGTAATATGACCCAGTTTTTCCTACGTTTTTTTTAAGGTAACTATTGGCTCAGTTCCCTTTCGAATCTGTTGCGTCTTGAACCCTCACGATGACAACATTCTGTGCTGTTGGTTCAGTGGTACAGATGTCGATTCTAGCTTTCATGTTTCCGGTCATGCCTTTCTTGGTTTTCATGAAGCGAGTTTTGAAATTACGGCAAGGCAAAAGCGTTATCATTTTCTTGCTGGATGGCTTATTAATGGGCACTATGACAAAACTAGTATGCGAAAGGTAGGCCACTTTCCATACTATAGGTCGTACAGCAGGTCCCAGATTTGCAGAATTCAAAGGTGTTAACGTTAGAGAACAACAGAGAAAGCATCTTCCGCCATGTTTCCAAAAGCAAGGAGTGGTGTCGAAATTTTTGTTGAATTTTATTCGTTCATCGTTAACAATGTGCTCTTGTTCGCACTCACAAGGCTCCCCATGCATTCTAATCAAAATGTCATAACAATTACTGCACGTCCCACGGAGGCTGCGGATTAAGCATTACAGTGCTTCGGACTTGCATCCGTGTTGTTTACCGCTTCTCGCATATTGTGTCCTCAGCGTGTGCTATACTGCGAGGGCTGTCGTTGCGGACTATAGTCGTACTATTGTTTCACGTTATCAATAGCAAACGCATAAAAGCAGCTGTTTTAGCAGACCGTTTGTAAGGTTGTCTTGATTTCCGGCTCCAATTGGTAGTGCGTGACGCAACGAGACCTACGACGCTTATCGACGCAAGCCATGTTATGAACGGTTTGCCTCATTCACCCCATTGTTCACCCCATTTCACAATAAAGCAAACCAAACTCCCGCAAAATCCCAGAAGAATAGCGATTATCTGCGAGAAACGTCATGGACTTCGCGACTTTTCGCTTGGTGTAGTGGCCACCGATAATGATGCTGCCACGCGCTGCTGCGCTGGCTCGTCTGTTCTACTGGCACCGCCCTAGCCTGAACTTATACACATCTGCTCGCTGGGACATTCCATCACCGCCGGACTCGTGTAGAAACACACTACACTATACGAGACTACACTTCCACAGCTGCGATTGCACCTTCCTTTTTCTCAGTTCAGAACCAAACACCAAACACCTCCAAGATAAGAAGGCGTACGCCCTACGTCACACAGGAATGCCCGCTGTTACAATAGTGGATGCTGCTATGAGGTCAGCGAAAGAGCGAACGAGAGGAAAGCTCGAAGCAGATAGCAAAGCCAAGCAGGCCTTCATACATTAATTACACGCGCAGGTCTGACGCTATCTAGGAGGTGTTGATTTACCAATTACCTTTTGTACCCAATGTCACTGTGCTGCCACCTGTATGTTCTGAAAATAAGCACTCTTCCGCTTTCCGCTTAGGTTTATTTATTTTATGTATTAGGGGGTGTTGGTAATCGACAAAGCTTCTTGATCATGGCGGGAAGAGAGCGAGACGCAAAATTTGGAATTAAGCATTGGAATGTCCTCATGACAAGGCCAGGAACACACTGGAGTAAAAAGGCGCAAGTAACAAAGTGCACCGCAGTCATCGAATTCGTTTTCGTAGCTTGTAGATAGGGATTTGGGTTTTGGGAGTTTATTTATGGGCATTACTGGTTATTGCTTCAACGCTAAAGTGACAAGCTTTTCGTGCGACGCACACTCAAGTATTCTGCAATTTCAGATGCACCCTTTCCGTGTACAGTGCTCACTGTTATGCAGCGGTACTTACATACAACAATATCTGCATCGCGATCACGGGACAATGTGAGCTCCTCGAAATCGGGGTACCCCTTGACGTAGTCGTAGGGCAGCTTTCGCTTGTGTCGCTTCCTGTCGTCAGCAGTGTAACTAGTTCCCCTTTCAAAGAGACCACTCCGTATGCCCTCGGTTGAATGCTCATTTTAGTGCTTAGGTCACGTGTAGGACAAGGAAATCGGGAAACAGACTGGGGGGAAATCCGGGCGGTGAATCGTGGTCGGCATGACTGTCGAAGAAAACGCTAGGTCACAGAAACTATTATGTCGCGCTGTGGCCGGTATCCGACACCCTGGACACAAAAAGAGGCCAAGAACAATAACCCGGTTGTCAACTTGTCATGGAAAACCTCTGTTAAGCGGAGGAAGGGAGTTGCCTCAGGACAGAAGCCGGCTTCTGTCCTGAGGCAACTCCCTTCCTACATTCTACCGGTTCGCTGGATTTCTACCCATCTACATCTGTTAAGCGGAGTATTTCGGATTAATCCGAACTGCTTAAATTATATTTTTCGGATACATCCGAAAACCCGGAACCTTCTCTTCTCTCTCTCTCTCTCTGGTCAAGCCAGGTAATCCACGTCCTTGAGATTGTTGTTTCTGAGACTCCAAACCTGCAACTTGGAAGTTTCAATCCCTGCTAGTCACAGGACCCGTAAGGAATGTTTCATCTTCTTAAATACACCTGTACGATAAACCTACTCCGTCAAAGTCAAAAGAAACTGATCCTTGTCAAACAGAAACACACTGAATATAAACAGCCACGCAAAACGTGCCGTGTACCTCAAGCAACGATTGATGCGTACCTGTTGGGCTTGCTAGCGGGAGTAGCAGCCTTTCGATAGTTCTTCGCTTTGGCTTTTGAGCTTTGTGGAGGAAAATTGTCGGCACCCGCACCATGTATATTTCTGTTATTCATAAATGATGTTGTTAGAGAATGATGTTGTTATTCTAGAGTGAAATCAGTGGATGATCAAATCAATCTTAACCAGTCACTTTTCTAAATGCGCTGTGCTGTCTTACCAACAGGAACAGCCCTCTTATGTACGGTCATGCAATACGTAAGGCTGATACGTATAAATATCTGGGTCATGTCAAAATTGTTTCGTCAAATGCTCTGTAGAAGCTTGGCTACCTGAAACGAACGTTAAAATTGGCCTCCACAGATACCAAGGTCCTTGCGTATAAAACCTTAATACGTTCTGTTGTTTGGGACCCTCATTTCAATGCTGACATTAATGTTCTGGAATCAATTCAAAGTAAGGCAGTTAGATTTCTTATGAAACTTTACGACAGTCAGTTTTCTCCATCTTCCGCACTGAGTTCATTGGGTCTGGTTCCATTGTGGCAGAGGCGTGCCCTTGAAAGGTTAAAATTTTTGCATTTAATAGCTCATAAACAGATTAACATACCCCATGGACTTTGCACATCTGAACATTGTTCCTATGCGTTCACGTATAGACGTTTGTAAATATAGTTTTTTCCTCATACAGTTGATGAATGGAATAGGTTACCTAGTGATGTTACAGATAGATAGTTACAGTTAATGAGGTATTAACTGACTCGCCAGCAAAGGTGCTAGTCAAGGCGATGGGCGATGCGGCGGTCATTTTGAAACGAACTGAAGGAGAGCTTATAGTGCTGCGCTGTGTTTATATTCACCAATGTCACTGCCGCCAGCAACAGAACGTCATGCGAAGCAGAGACACGGACAGAACAGCGTTCAACTGGCAACTGACAGGTTGACATATTTTTGGCTAACGTTGTTCGCGGACTTCTCAATCAGGATGGCCTCCAGAATCCCACGGCCTAAGCGGCCCATGCCTTGAGCGGCGTCTGTATAGCGATGTTCGTTTACTCGAGGTTCAGAGTGCAAAAAATACCAGATGACCGTTCTGTAAAGCCAACCCTGACCCTGTATTCTCACGAGTCAGTTTTCTGCCCGCAGCAAGTCGGGAAGGAGTCAGAGGATATCCGAGATAAACGAGGTCACTACGCGTCTGAAGATGCCCGCTCGTTCCCCCCGGACGTCAAAATGACGGGCGGTTCGTTAGCTCGTTTCGGGTAACCGTCGAGCTTGTTCTGGATTTTACAAAATCGAATTATGCGGTATTTGTGCGTCAGTTGACTGAATTACTTCGCATAGTGCATTTTAACAGGCAGGATAACCGCTTGCTTTTAAAATAAATGGTAGTGACCTGGTGAAATACCGAATAGCACGAAATGTCTTGATATATGCAATCTGGTTCTCCACGCGCTGCCACGTCACCGATGACGGAGAATTGGGGTTAGGAGCGGCCGAATTATTACCGAGCCCAGAGTAATGGTTTTGCACGACACCGCACAGACGGCAGTGGAGTAGCAGACATTTCTCTGAACCAATCAGCGAGCGTGGCCCCTTCTGCGTCAGTGCGAGGTCCCAGACAGATCAAAGTCTGGTACTGCTCTTCACCGCCGTTGCACACGTTCACACGGCCTGCGATAATTGACTCTTGACTGACTCTTTGGAGTGAATTAATTCCTATGGTGGACTTCCCACGCAATGCAACAAGAACTCTGTGTTCCACACACTTCTGCCCTCATTTGCACCACAGAACCTTCCCAGTTCCCCGAATCTTCGTCCCCGTTCCCCGACTGTCCCTGCCCCATGTCTGTTTCAATGTGACGGTTGCTCATGTGGTTCTTTATATTGCTGCCTGGTTTTTGTTTTCTTGGTTTGGAAGCCTGTTTTGTGGTACCTTTATTTGTTTGGTTATATATACATGTAGCGTTAATGTATTTGCATAAACCGACATCCTCTTGCACGAAAGTTACCAAAAAGTACCAAACTATCAAAAACTAATTCACTGCTCATAACGGATACAGTAACGCCGTCAGAAGTAATGCACGGACGGTGCACCGTGCGGTGCGCTATGCATGCATGTACAAGGATGCATGCATGCATGCACACAATCATGCCTAATAGGAGTTCCTGATGCAATATGCTTTACCTTGCAGGAAGCTGCCTTGGAGTTACGACAGCACATGCCACCGGACATACGGGCGAGGCAACTTCTATCAGTGTCGCCAGTAGTTGTGGAGTACAAGCTCTGGAAACTTACTGACCCTGTGGGCTCGTCGTGCAGAACAACGACATTGAGATCGTATAATCAGGTAAGCACCACGTGCGGCGCACCAGACAGAGCATGGGCAAGCGGGACCACGTGGGTGATCCTGAAAGTGTAAACTTTGGTTTTATTCAACATCAACCCCGTGCGTGCTTACTGATGCGATCCTTGTGACTCGCTGCATTGCTCTGCAGCGTGTAAGGTACGGGACTCCCCTGTGCCTATAGGATATCCCAATATATCAGGTATAATCAGCTTGTGGAGCCACATATATCACGAAAATTTCATGTGGCGCCCACCTCGGTATACCCCTAGTACTAAATAACGGCTCCACAATGAAAAGATAGGACAACACAACGCCAAATCAGGTATTCCGTAGTATAGCAATGGCATGAACTATAGTCTCTATGTTGGTTACTTGGTACATTCAGCGCAAACTGCTTCTATCAGTGATCGTTCGCAGGCTAAGTAACTTATTGCGGGCTAACTTTACTGCAGTGTTAAAGGTCAGCTATGCCAATATCGATATGTGCTTGAAGCCGTGTTCCGCTGCTTCCGCGATGAGTAAACATGCAGCAGCCGCGGACTCCTTCGTGAACGAAGCTGTGTGCGATGTTGTGACTGGAATTCGTCGTTTCCGTTTTGTGAGCTCGAACAATTTGTATCAAGTCGCGTCTTGTTACTATAAGTTACTATTGTTACTACAAGTCACGGCTTCGTTAGTTCCTTTACAGCCCTTGCCCAGTGCAGGGTCAATCATTTTAGGAAATAGACTGACGTTTCGACAACCGTTTTAGCAAGAAAATGCGAACAACGTTTTATTTTTGCAGGAAAGGAGCATGCTATGTATTTGAGAAACCGCATGCTGCTATGGGACAGGTTTTACGTACGATTTATCAATTTGTAACACCGTCGACCATGTTTTGGAACGACGAGCGCCGTAAAACAAAATACCAATCACATTCTAAACTTTTTGTGGGATTCTGTGCATTTTCCAGAAGCTTTCTTTGAATCACACACTCCCATGCCATGCTGCGTCGTGTATAGGGTTGTCAATCCTGAGCCATTTTTGTAGTCCCTGGATTTTGGGATTTTTTGCTGTCAATCCCGGGATCCCGGGACGGGATTTCGGGATTGTGACGAGTTCAGATGGTGCTTCCAAGTATGGTTCTGCGCGGGTGAGAATTATCTAACCAAGTCCATTTACCTCAAGTGACTATACCTGCGTGTTGTGCGCAGTTCATGTGCGCTCCGTCAATTCTACCTTTTTGCTGAAGGAAGGCACTCGAAAATTCGCAGTGTAACCACTTTGGTAAAATAATGCCGACGAAATGCTTACATTTTATTTTTATTTTATTTTTTTCTGCTATGACAATGCTATTCCTTTTCTATTCATGTGCATTTCACTGTTGCGCGTGAAAAGAATGCGAGTTCCGCAACACTTGAAGTCACAGGAAATATTACTTAGTAATTTCCACTGTGTAACAGCAACAAAAAAAAGACGAATGGAAAGAAACTAAACACTAAACAGTTTACAACACGTCGCTACGTGCTTATCACATTGTACAATGATTGACACACGATCTGAGAAAGCACAAAGCGTCGAGGGTGGTGTCTCCCAGTTCGGAGCGAAATTTTGTGAAAATACTGGCTGCTAGTCTGAAGGTCCGTTCAGCTTCTGCGCTAGAAGAAACGACAGTCAGCAAATATCTGTACCCACGCGTAGGCAGCAGTCCTCTGGCTCCTCCAGTTCCTTACTAAGGGGTGAGTCTGTGCCTGATGGCCTGCAGGTGTTTGATTTTTCATTCATATTTGCTCTCAGGAAAACCCCGGGATTTTCCGGAAGAAATCACGTCAAAAATTGTCCGGGATTTCGGGATATCCCGATTGATAACCCTAGTCGTGTAGCACGCTACAAGCTACTGCATTTCATGTGTAACATGAACCCCAGCCAAAGGTGGGGCAATGAATGTCGAATCGGCGTCTCAATTTGGACGTCTGGCAGGTCTAGTAGACGTCTCTCAATGGCCTGAATGTCTAGGGGAGTTCCTCTAGCCTTCCTCTAGCATAGCTAAGGTGACGCCACCTAGACGTCTCAACTTCGACATCCAACTTCTACCCCTAGCCCAACTTTTTATATACGCAAGCTGAGGCGGCTTCTAGCCCTGTACTAGCCTTTAACTAGCCATAATGTCTACGATTATACCTTCACTACCCTTTACTTAGACCGCACCTAAAAGCTTTTTCTGTATGTGTGCACTGTTTCAGGAATGTGTGCTGTACCTGTAAAAGTGACATGCAGCTCACACATGAACCACATTTTAAGCAAAGCTATTAAAACACTGCAAGAGTCACCAGCGTGTGCACTTCACGTTCGCGGAGCATTGCGGCAAGACAGTCATAGTACGGCGCTTATCAAGGGCTAGACAATGACTAGTTCGTAATGCTAGTAATATCACAACGCACAGTGTTGAACTTCTAGAAATAATATTGCAATTGCAATATCAAACTCCAGTTACTGATGCTCCCTGATGATGCATACTCCCGTAGGCTGACCAGTCCAAAAATGCAAAATATCAACTTTCAATAGATATTGAGCGTGCGAAAGAGCTGTCGAATGTACTGTCTTTTTGGTAGCTTAGTACCTTCCAAGTGCATACAGGAAGCCATTGACCAGATAGTAATGCTATGTTCATAACACCATAATATTTGTCAGTTGGACATTGTTATGTTCAGGCAATCTTTGTGGGTCATTCATTCGCCAAATGATCCAAACGTCCTGGTCGCTTACCTGCCAACCTGACAAACTCAAAATTTGGGAGAGTGCCTGCTGTGCGCCTGGGGAGAGGGAACACATTAGTATTGTGCCTTTGAAATAGTATAGCCACTATCTAGTGGAGCTGCGAGGCGCTATCGTTGCTTCCGTCAACTGCAATTCCGAAGATTCATCATATCGGGACACTGCATATCGTGCAGCTGCACCCATTTCAGCGATAATGGCAGTGGTCTTCGTTCTTCCACACCTCTAGCCCTTCGCTCCGTCAAAATTTGGGAACATCTTCTGGAACAGTGATCATACGTAGTCGCTTACACTCTGCGACTGGTCGTGCTCAACCAGAAAACCTGTGAAAATGCACTTGACATGTATGACGAACACGTACAGATATTTCTTCTGTCTGGAGAGCTCGATCGGAGGAGACGAAACTACTGTACCAGAGTATACTGACGATAGAACAATAGCGCGTCTTTTCGAGAAACACTGGCAGAACGAAACACGCTATCTGCCGCCACCTCCAGCCATGGATGGTCATGCCGCTAAACACACGTGTGTTATGGTCTGTCTAATTCTCCAGGAATACGTTCGCGCAGCACTTAAAGGATAATTAGATAATAAAAGCAGAGTTCCCCAATTTTCCGTGAGATTGGAGGGCGCGTCCGTACAGTCTGGAGACTGAACAAAATCCAGCAGATTTGGCAGGTATGTGCTCGACACCTCTAAAAAGAACACACACACACCAAACAAAAAGCATAGATAATCCGTCCTACCAATAAGCATTTGCCAAAGGGTTGGCGAAAAATATTAAATATTTACACAAATTACGCAAACCATATTACGAAGCAAGAAGCCGAGAGGGCGGACTTGCCCAAATGCATAAATTTGCAGACATCGTAACTGCAGAAAGGTTCGATATTTTTTAGTGAAACGTCAGCAAATGCCTGTGTGTAGTCCGAAGTTTTTTATTCCTTGAACTGATGGGGGGGGCGTAGGACCTTTGGATCAGTCGGCGTAGAATGACCCTGATGTAAACATCAGTCTGCAGTGCTCCTACAGTTCGCGGATGATATCCGGAGACACGGCTGCTGCTCTGCAAGCCCATAAACTAAGTGTCATAATTCTTATCTCCGCTATTAGTTCTGAACTATTATACAACCTACACCGTAGTTGCACGGGCACACCACGTCGCTGTGAGCATCAGTTTTTGCGATTCATTAGCCACAAGAACTGCTGAAATGCGTATGTGCTTCCTAACATGGACAGGGGCAGCACTATACGGCGCGCAAGGCTAAGGACAATAGCTGAAAGCCTAGTTCATTCCCTAGTTCCTATAGTTCCTTTATTCTGTTTATTCTGTCCCTTGGTTTACAGAATAGCTCACTGCGGGCCACGGCCTGCGTGTGTGGGACCCTTGATTGCCTCATCTTAATCTTCAGCCAGTCAAATTTTCCGTACCTCCGGAAAACAAAACATGGTCATCAGTCATGGCGATGTCCTTCTATTTATCTAAATCTGTGATAACTATGTATTTCGAATTTATATGTGTCATTAAACCTGATGGTTTATGTTTTTCTGTTCTCATCTGGTATTGTTGCCCTGGATCATTAGTATAGTTCGGTCAGGGAGACCGAATGCAACGCAAACCTAAACGCGCCATGGTTACTGCTTATTCGGAAGGCTGACGTCACCTCTGACGCCCTTTATTGAAATCATAGTCGTCCGCGCAACGGATGGATGGCGCCAAACTTGCCGGAACTGGTGCAGGAGGATTGTGGGACCTTAGGAAATTTTTGCAACAATTGAGGAAGGCTTCGGGCAGTTTTTGAAAACTGCCAAGCGAACCTGACTTCGAAGCGAAGTCCCAACACCGATAGCCACAGACCCAACAAAAACTATGCACAGAATCGCGACAGAAATAGCCGAACAAATTAGTAAGAATTCTGCTTTTAGCCCCGCCTGTCATGTGCGAAATCGGAACCAGATTATAGCAAAGTAGCGCGCGCGAAATGTGCGTGTAGAGGAGGAAGTGTCCCTGCCTTCACTTGTTGTCACCAGCATCAAGGCCAAAGCGGGGCAAAGAAAGGTAAAACAAGAGGCGAAAACACTTTCTCCTCTCCCCGCATCTTCTGTGCGCTCTTCTTTTGCGACAGTCAAGCAGCGTGGCTACAAGCGGAACTCTTTCGGAATTTTTTTTCGACTTTCTGTGTGCGTAGTTTTTTTGGAGTGTATATGGCTTGATATTTCTGTAAAAGTCAGGTTCGCTTGGCAGTTCAATTTAAAAAGCGGCAAAAGTCTCCAGAAGTCGCACCGTGCCACTTGTGCAGTACCCTGTATAAAGCACCTGGGAAATGTTGGGAATGCGGAAGACGGAAGCTCACAGGAGACATGCAATGGTGATGGTAGCTCAACTTACATATTTTACAACAATATTTTACGTGTATCATTGCAAGCACATGGTCTCCTACCGTTTTTTTTTACAAGATGAATCGGCTGAATCATACGAGGCACTACATTGGGATTGAGAGTTGTCAGGTGCTCGCCTCACGGGTGTCGTGGTGACTACCGTGAATTAAATATGGAAGCTGCTTTGTGCCACAAAATGGTAACTCAGTAGGCCACATGTCATGACGGCGTGTCATGTCATGTCACGTAGACATGATGGCGGGAAGAGGCGTAAGTAAATACGCGACGTAGTGGTGTGATCGTGTCACAAAAGGTCAAGAATGTCATCTAACGCCTGAACGTAGTTTGGCACCAAGGATAACCCGGCTTTTTGTGTTGTTATCTGGCATACTTACCTGTCTTTTACATTTGATTTCAGTGGTGTAAACTGAAAAGACTCCAGTACATCGGGTACGATGTGTTCCACCACAAGTGGGGTAGCCTAGATATGCTCTCCGCGGATAATCTTGGGTCATTACAGAAGAAGGTAAGTCTCGCGAGCTAATTGGAGGGGGGAATTCCCCCTCTACGTCACTACCACCACCCAGGTCGTGTGTGTGTGGGGGGGGGGGGGGGGGGGGGCCTTGCAATCTACACAGCAGAAACTGAAATGTGGCAGTACTCGAAAAAGCCACACAGTGGCGACTGCCATATTTCAACTGTTCACGTCACCATGCACCTCGAGGCTTGTGTCGAGTTTGCCACTTCGTATGTTTCAGCCTAATTACTTTCCATAACAGGGACGACTCGGAAAGACAGAACGTAATGCTGTCCAGGCTGGCAGAAGCGCAGACACCAAAGCGCGTAAGGGAGTGCTTTCCCAACCCTGATACCCCGCAACCCAAAAATACCCCCCCCCCCAAAAAAAAAAGGAAAAAGAAAAGAAAACATGATCTCATGTCGCATCGCACGTCTTCATTGCCGGTGAACAGCACCAACCATTATATCCAAGTCCAGACCGAATCACTTTCCATAGTGGTCACCAGATGTCGCCTGCCTTACTTGTTATGCAGAGCCGTATATTAAAAGGGAGTCTGGCCATTATGGGTCATGCCTATACTGAGGCTCCACCCACTTTTTCAGCTTTCCGACCAATAAAGTCTTGAAATATGGGGCGCTATCAATCAGCCTATCCTCGCTTATTGCCCCCTATCCAACATGGGCAGCGCCATTTTGAGTGGGCAGTGGATTGGATGGGATTGAAATGAATACCTCCCGCAATCTGCCAAAATTAGTGGATTGTTGGTGCAAATTTGATAAGCACCACCTAGGGAGCGTAAGGCACGTCGGGAATTGTCGTCTGCTTTCGTCGTTGTACCGCTGCCGGCAGAACACCTGCTGGGACACATTCTGTTGTCGGTATGATTTTTAAACAAATCTACATGAATAGTTGGAATATAAGAGGCAAGAATGTTTATATCCATGAAATCCAGCTGTTAAATATAAGATTGTACAGCACAGCGCCGTTTTTGTTATGGATTTCGCTGTGATCGCCGTGTTCACTAGGCCCTAACATCGGCGACAAAACGTATTTTCGATTAGATATCGACGGATGAGCGTAAGTTGAAACTGATTTCCGAGAAACGTATATGAGAATGTGCATTTGCAGCGTAAAAACAGTAGTCCGAATAATTTTTGTCACGAAATCCCCGCTTCACTGTGTTTGTTTTCGACGCCATTTTGGGTGGCAGTATGGTGTCATGGCGACCCCCTGGATAAAAAGCAAACCAATCAGTGGGGCGAAACTGTGATTGACAAGTCGAGCCTCTTTTTGTGACTCCTCCCAATGGCCAGACTCCCTTTTAATGTACGGCTCTGTTGTTATGTTCTGATCTTGTTTTGATGTGCGTGCTTCTTTCGTCACGAGCATTATTGTAGCTTACTCGTTGGAAGACTATGCGCTATCATGTATTCTACTTATCTTAATGCATTACGATTATTTTTTCCAGTTCTGTTCGGCACGGCGATGGGCTTTGGTGGGAAGTTGGGCGATCTTATACGCCGAAAATGCTGATGACTTCCGTTGTGGAAAAAATGTAGAGGACTTAATAGACACGTTGCGAAGCCTAAGGTGCACAACAAAATCCAACTGAATCGAGATCAAATCTCCAAAAAGGAGAAAGAAGGAAAAGAAGAACGTGTTTGCAGTGATCGAATGTGTCTTGCTATTTCACTAATCCAAACATTCTATCAGTGTAACACAGACAACACACTACCACAGTTCTATCAGTGTGCTCAACCCTTGCTCACTCGTGGAACACACTACATTTTTTTTACACCTATGTTAGTGAACATCTTCGACACAAGTGTGTCTGGTTGGGTGAGAACTATGATAGTAACGAAAATCTCCAACCAAGGTACAGGGACGGGGATACCCGACGTTTTCGGAGCCAGTTCGGCTCCTTCAGCTCTCTCACCAACTCCCCATAGAGCCCATAGTATAGGTAGTATAGGACTGGTTCTGGCTGTTGCTTTCCATACTGACCCTCCCTCCAAGCCCCTGACCTCTAAGTCTACTAGCTCTCATGCAAGCCATAAAGTTATTCCGTGATTCCCAAATAACCGTGAAAAGTGTCGTAATGAATAGAAATGTATTTGAGTCATTATACTGGCACAATCTGCAGGTTGACGCAATTACATGCACTGAGCGTACTGAGTGCATTGCGTAGCGCTTCCTAGCACACTGGAACGAAGTTCAAACTTCCAAAACACGCATATCGACACAGCTTATTCCCAGCAACGAACAACTGTCACATACTTGCGCACAATCTCTTGATCATGATGTCCTTGCCTGCTACACGTCTAACATAAAATGCTGCTGCTTCATGGAATCCTATTTTCTTGTCACCGCCATAGCAGATCTGACGGCGCTCGAGCATGTTCATCGAGCCAGAATTCACGACAACACTTCAGTTTGAAAATCCCGATTGGCCCCTGCTCGTTTAGACCGATGCTTTGTGTCGAGAAACAGTACAACAAAGACACCATAATTCGGCGAACGCACTTGGCCTCACAACGACAGACCCCACCGGACCCGGCGTCCTAACGTTCAAATTTCAAATTAAACCGCTGAGGGAGTACGCAGCACGCAGGGCGAGGGAGTGCCGTTTCAAATTCCGGCAACCAATCCGGACACGCCTTGTGGCGTTCCGGACCATAGAGAGGCACGGATTGCTCCGTGCGGCAGTAGCACGCATTTGGATAGATTTTGCGAGAGCTGTGGGGGGCTGGCTCCTTCCTCAGGGGTGATTGTAGTGGCCGTTGGCAGAAGCGTTCTTGCCGTGGTTCGAATTTCGTGATTCGTCGATTGTTTTTCAGTCACGTGATGGAGGCTGCTGACGTATATATGATGTGGGTGATATCATGATATATGATGATGACGTCAGCGGCCTCCGTCCGTGACTGAAAAACAATCCGACGAATCACGAAATTTCGAACCACTGGCAAGAACGCTGCTGCCAACGGCCACTAGGAAGGAGCAGAACTGGCTCCGAAACGTCGGGTAATCACCGTCCTGTACCTTGGTTGGAGATTTTCGATACTATCACCTATGCTAGGTGTATTTCGCAACATACACACCAGATCACACTGGTATTACACTCCCTCGAGGCTGATCCTCTCATAGCTGGGTCTGGATTGAGTCCACATCTACATTTCCGTGTTAAGGGTACAGTAAGGGAGTAATAAAGGTGCAATGATTTAAGGGTGTTTTGCCCTATCGTGAAATGTTTATCATATGTCGTGGAATATGAATGGCAAATAGAAACTTCTCACCCTTCCTTTTGACTCGAATTCGAGCAGGGCTATCGAATTTGCAGACGGCCGCAATACAGACAATGTATGTAGTATCTGTTTTCTCTTATAGAAAGGAAATGCCTTTCTAAGTGAGCTTTTCATTCGTAATGCCAAATCTTTCAAATGTTCCAAATTGATAACAAGTTGTAATTACTATATTGGAAGAACACATGTTCATGCTATGCATTTACTTTGGCTGATATGTAAGATACACTCAATATTGGAACAAAGCTGCACACGTTACGCCATTGCAAAGGTGTTGATTTACACGAAAAATTATACCAGTTATTATATGTGGGCGTACCATAACTCACACCCAACCTACACCCATAACTCACACTCAAGCGTAAAAGCTTGAAGGTGTTGTGAAATACACCCTGAAAGGTGGGTGTAGCTCCTATACTCGAAAGGGTGTGCGATATGACGCACCCAACTGACACCAAAAAAGGGCGTAAAGTCTTGACATAGGAATTACAAATAACGCTTGCCTTTCGCGTGCGTAGGATGAATCTGAAGAGGTGACAAATTTATCACCTGGAGTGCAATATGTGGAAAGTTTGCGGATGTGGGTCGGAGTCCTGGTTCCTGCAAAAACGACGCGCTATGGTCCGCGCAGATTGTATGTGCAGTAAGGGGGTCGATCCCGACCCTCACTAACCCCTAAACATAGTAATATTTAACCCGCCTCCCGCCGATGGATCCGTCACTGTGTAAGCTGCTTTGAGCTGTCCAGCACTGCTATGCCACTTCACAAGACACTAGTATAACCATTAACTGGTATGTATTGCCTCTGTGAGACCGACTACATTGGATTAGGCAATCCTAGGGCAATGACGCGGGCTTGACACAAGTTCATTTTGACACATATCTCGTCCACATCAAACCGGGCAACCCAAAGTTTTCCAAATCAAAGTTGTTCGAACCTACTACGCGGCACAAATCAAGGTCTAACGCTTTATGAGAGGAAAGTTGTCCACCGAAAGCAATGTGCCGCCTATTTGTGCCGGGTCAGTCAAGACTTCTCTGGCTTTTTGTTTCTTTTGTTTGCTTACATCCGCTCTTACCTGCGTCGCCAACCGTGTCACTCTCTCGCCTGGCAGTTGATTAGCGATAACCACCATAACGACCATAACCCAGAACGCGAGGACGCGGGGTGAACTGTCTACCCTTGTCAGTGGAAAATCAAATGCACCGTAGTATTGTTGACGGAATTTACGGAATTTGGAGTTCAGGAAGGGGTCTCTCAGTCAACATCGACTACTACGAAGCGGCAAGGCGGGCCGGCTGTCATTTCCAAAATGTTCCATAAATGCAGGCGTAGTGCACCATAGACGATTTCAAAAAGATGCGCGCGCCACGAAGCGCGCGGCGCAAAGCAGCATGGGAACTTTGAGGGACATTGCTCTGTTGTCTGCTTCGGTTATGGTTTAGGCGCCACCCGCATGGAGCGTATTTGCCAGCCGAATTAAAGCGGAGCGTGTGCTGAGCGTGTCCATCCTCGCAACCGAACGACAGAACAATAGGCGAACAGCCGAAACGCTCATATCTGGCGGGATAGAAATTTCGGCAGTGAAGTGCGCGAGCGGAATCCGGCCAGCCAATAGCAGTGACAGGAAACTGCACGTGACCGCTCTCCCTCCAGCCGCTCCAGCACGGCACGTAAATAAAAAACATGGCGGCTCTATTCGAGGTTGAAAGAGGTTGAACGCCTGATTTTAAGAAGATAAGTGCATTGGAACGTGAAGGTGATCGAGTGCAAAGACAATACGAAGTATATATTCTGGACAGAAGTCGCGGACGAACTTGTAAGTGTACTTACGCGTTTAAGCAAATGTAATTTATACTTCTCGGAGCCCAGAGATCTGCGTCGATTCCGGTGATAGTCGGCACAGAAAGAAAATTTTCGGGAGCTTTTAAACAGTATGTGAGTTAATAAACCTGTGTTGACAATAAGCTTCGCGTGTGTGTGGTGTGTTTTATGTACTTTTAATTACGATGACGGATTCCTACGGAGAGTACTTTTACTCCTTTTGGGGAGTAATTGCATTGCCACAAAAAATAGTCCCTTTCGGGAGTAAATGAATGTCACAGAGTGAAGACCGCATTTCACGCGCTGTTGTAAGAGTCCCAGGTACATAATTGGTGCGCATGCATGAAGATACTTTGAACCGTCAACCGTGATATATCGAGTGATATAAAATCTTGCCCCATACTAGGGCACAATTTGCGAAGAAAGATGCGCTAGCTGTTTCTTACTCTGTGTGGCTGGAAAATTGCGACGTTGTGTGAGCCTTATGTCGTTCAAAGTGATCAAGCGCACATATTTACGTAGACTTTTGCATTCAGGAGACCATTCGCGAAGTTTAGTGACTATTTTCAGTCCTGGGGAGTAAACGTCGGGACTAAATGTTGGGTTAGGGGACTAAAATGGGGAGTAATTGCAGAGTAGGGAGTAGAAGCTGCAATTACTCCCCATTTTACTCCTTTTTTTCTTAGAGTGTACTTTTGTGAGTGAACACTTTTGAAATGCTCAAATACTGGCATGTTTGTGCTGTCAATATATTACTCCAGTCCACCGGATATTACTGAACCGGAATGTGAATACACAGATGAAAGTACTTCTGTTTGTGACATGTCTGACAACGTTTTTGTTAATCCTACTTTAGGACTTCTGGAAACCTCCAACTGCTTCCTGTAGCACCCATGGACAGAGCGGGGACGGCTGACACAGTGTCGTCTCTCATTAATTCATTTTACAATGTAGCAGATGACGACACTGTGCAGTCAACCCCTCTGGCTGTGAGTGATATTCCCCCGACCCAAGGAGCATCCCAGCAGTCCTCAGCTTACCCATCCTTTGAAACCTGTATGTCCCCTGTATCTGCCTCACCTGCATCCCACAGCCAGTCCTATACCCCAAACCTTCCTGCTGCACTACCCAACACTCCATCATCACCTATTCCTACATCCAGCACTGAAACCCCTTGCGCTACAACACCTCTCACAGCAGGCCCCTAGACAACCACCTCGTGCGGCAGAATTAAGTAAAAAGCGGAAGAGGAGAAATACAACAGCGAGGAGGATGCATACCTGCGTGCCATTGACGAACGCCTTCAAAACAAGCCCGATGAGCATTAAAGTTTTGCTGCCGTATTAGCTGAAGGCATGCGGAGGTGCGCTCCGGAGCATATCAATGACATGAGGATTGAATTCATACAAATACTTAAAAATATGAGAAAATGTAAATCTAGATTTAATGGAAGATTTAGGTGTGGAATCATTTGCTGCATCGGACATTAATATTTATTCCTTCTTATTTTTTATCTTAGTAATTCACATTATCTGTACTGTAGTTTTTGTGCGTATTTCTGTTTGATTTAAACACCCTTGTGCTTCAGTGTAAATACAAGATTTCACTTTGAAATAAATTCAAACTATGGTTATATATGTGTGTGTGTGTATTGACAACTTCTAACACCAGGATACCAAGCAGAGTAACCACAGCTTCTACATTGCCCACACTCATTTTCTGAGCACAATGACAGATATCTATACCGTGCCTTACCATCATTTTCATTGTGTGCTACAGGAAAGAGCTGTGTTAATAACCAAAAAAGTAATGAAGTTACAGGAAAAGTTACCAAAGCTAAAATGTAATCAGAGTTCCTTGTGAAATGTGATTTAGTAAGTCTTGGACACATCTAGCATCATAGCACTCATAGAAGTAGTATGTTCTGTGTGCATACAGAAAATCAGCTTTGCTGTGATTCTGAAAAGGCCAGTTTCACCGAGATATTACTGCAAATGATAGACACATACAGATACGACATTTGAGTATGTTTGGCACAATGTAAGATTTTTTTTCCCGGGAAAAGCTCACTGTGAAAATCCCTGCTAACCTTCCTACTGCACAGCATTCTGGTACTAATCTGTGTGTGTAACATGTTGTGCTCCTTGCTACATTTCCCAGTACGGCTACTGAAATTTTATATAATTTGAAATAGAATATATGTAATAAAATGAGGATCTATTGCACAATCCACATGTCCATCTTTATGTGGCTTTATTACCCTGCAACAATGCAATCAATGTGACCGCTCGCTTACAATACAATACGATACAATGCTTATTTTATTATACAATTACAAAAAATAAAACCAAGTGCGAGACTGGTAGGTTAACCTGTGTTGCAGTCCATCTCAGTGGTGTGATGCATACAGTGTTGTAGAGAAAACAATATCTTGCTGGATAGGCTCCAACATAAAAAGCAGTTACGTTAACTTCAGGTAGTGCAAAAACACAATCAGCATCATTCAACAATGTTTGTTTTCAGTACTTATAAATTAGGCAGGCACTGGACACAGCTATTGCTTTGGACAGTATGGAATTCCATACCTTGGCACCAAGCATCTATACTATATATAAACCATAATTTGTTCGAATGTGTTCTAACATTATAAGTAATTTAAATACAAATGACTTTTTTTGTGCTGCTCAGCATTGTTTTCAAACAGGCTTTTCATGCAATCACCTTATATGGATTTTCTTTATGACCTTACATCAACTATTGACAGAAAAGGACAAGTCAATTGTGTTTTTCTAGATTATAGGAAAGCTTTCGATTCAGTTTCCCAATTTCTTACTAACACATAGAAGTTTGTAAATATTAACTTAGATTTTCTCACATATCATGGCTACATAGTACTCAATAATCATAAATCTGGCTATGTTAATATTAGTTCGTCAGAACAGTTCTTGTGGCATTATGCTTCCTGATTCCTGTTACTGACTGATATCTAGCATGACATATTGTCTTGTGCTAAACGTTTTGCCAATGATTTAATTATATACACTGTGATTACCAATTAATTAGACATGCATAAGGTGCAAGTTGATTTAGAAAAATCAATACTTGGTGCCACCAGGGTTAAATTTAAAACTCAACATGAATAATAATTCCCTCAAGATCCTGGCTTTCAGGCGCGACTTTATTAGTCTGTTATAGCTTCGAGTGTAGTTCAACTCTACTAAATTGGTGGCGCTGTGGAACACTATAATGTCATTTGTTTACAAACAGGGAGAGGTCTATTATCAAATAGTTTTACTAGACCATGTGTGGGGGATCGATAAGTTGTCCAATTTTATTGTTAAATCTATGAGACACTTCCCTTTCAGGGTTAAACTGGTATAATCAGCATAAGCTACTATCTTAATATGGTTTGATAAGGAAAACATGTCCTTTACAGAAATCATCAGACGCTCCGGAATGTCAAGTAAGTCTAATGTAAGACTAACCATATGTTAAATTTAATATGGAAAAACTTTAAAAAAGTAACACGAGGTGCCAAGGAAACTGTTTATATCTCATTTGTTAGATCACTATGATATGCCTGTGTTTGATGGATTCTTCCTGATCAGTGTTTTCTCACTACGCATATTTGTAATGGCATAATCTTCATCATGTTAATCTTGGGGCCCTTGAGCACCTACCCTCGGCCACTGCCACTCTAGTTGGCCTGCACTGCTGACAAAGTAGTTAGCATACAAATCCCTGCACCTTGCTGCATCCCTACTATGATTGCGTGCAGAAGTGCGCTCCATGCGGTGTTCTTCAACGAAATGCCCTGCTTCGGCATGCCAGCTCCCTTCGGTGATGTTGCCGAAACGATCGACCTGATCGACTACTCCTGAAGGCACCCCACAACAATCAGCCAGGAAGTTGTGCAGAACACAAGCGGCCTTCACAACGTTGTCCACATTAGATGGCTTGAGGTTAATTGTCGTCAGCAGTATCCTCCAACGTGAAGCGAGAATACCAAATGCATTCTCAGCACAGTGCCTGCATAGTTGGAAAAACATATAGCACAACTACTGTACATAGGAGTCTTGATTGGATATGAACGTCAATTTTAAGTTTAAAAAGGTTTACCTGGCACGGCTTAGCCTCAAGTTAAAAACTCTCTCCTTAACAGAGAGACCACGTCCAGAATACGGGCGAAGGAAGTTTGGCTTCAGCTGAAAAGCTTCGTCGCCCACAAAAACATGGGGGACGATCACAATTGACTGTGGCAGTTTCATCATTCCAGGCATGCCTAGGGTGCCAGCATCTAGGTGATGTCCAAGTGCAGAAGCCTTGAACACACCAGAGTCACTCTGACGGTCCTCAGCACCCACATCAATGAGTGTGAATCTGTATAGACTGTCCACATCGGCATTAGGACGATGGAGAAGTGGCCCTAAGTGGAAGGAACACGAGGTGTAAAACACAAGTCTTTGCAAGGAACGATCTTTTTAAATATCAGCAGTAATAAGTTACCTTATAGTTGAAGTACGTGCTCCCAGACTTACTAGGGGCGGCAATTCGTATGTGCTTCCATCAACTGCTCCAGTGCATGTTCGGGAAGTTCCACCGCTCTGAAAATCCGCCTGCAATGCTTCTCCACTGTGACTCTTTGGGGGGCTGTGGGAAATTATGTATACACCAGGTTGTTCATGATAATCCACAGCCTTCTAAGCATGATGACCAGAAAAGTGTTATTTATACTGCTACAGAATGTTTCGATGGGAAGTGAGCTACCCACAGAGGAAAGCTGATTCATGTGAATTGTCCGCATTCTGTGAAGATGTGCACTTGTGAAGGGTCAATGCAGAGTAGCCTTGATAACTGCAGTCGTCACATTGAGAGCCCCCCCCCCCCCCCCCTCCATTGAAATCCCTCTCCATTAAAATTTGTTGCTATGCAATTATTTGGGGATAAAACATGACCCTGCTGTAGATAATTCTGCTGGCTTTCACAAACTGTTCATATATGTCTAATCCAGAAATAATTCTGAGAGCCTGTGGTCAAGTTTTGACACGCTTATGTTCTCCCTTTAATTTTAGAAAGCACACCTTGTCACCTTTAATTAAACAATGCATACCATCATGTGTAGATCCTTCAGCCTATTCCACAGTGCTACGCATGTTAAGTGCACAGCCTCCCGAGACGTCTCGATCCCTACTCTGTAGGCCATGGCTATGTCCTTGAAGGCCATGCCTGATGAGAGGTACCTATAACATTTTAAGCGTTCTGCTATAGGGAACACGCAAAAAAGATCATCATTCTCTAAAAATGTCTTCAATGGTATTCAATGCACCCTATTATTTTTTAAAATGTATATGCATCTTTTGAGTGGACATCAAAAGTTGTACGGAGAGATTTATACACACCCCCTACATGCCCCCCCCCCCCACAAGAAAACAAAGTTTTGCAACATTACAGTGTTTCCTGTGCATCCCCTATACACTGGAGCTTTCGTAATTTCAGCTAACACATGTTGTTAGTAATACAATGCTGTTACAATGTAACTGTTAATGACCCACCCCCGTACTTGCAATTCAAAATTACAGAATTACGCAATATTTATAACGTACTTGCAATCCTGAATAAATGATAATCCATACCAACTTTGAAAAGCAGGGCAGGTAGTAAGCCCACGAATTAGCGAGACAATGCAATTGTATGGAGGGCAAACCAATGTTGCAGGTGCTTACCGCAACGTAAGTGCAAGTCTCTCTTGTGATGTGAGTGGCTCTCTCACTACGTGCTGCTTCTTCAAATCTTCTTCTACCAGATTGTGCAGCCGATCGAAAGTCTCTGGCATCATGCGGAAGTACATCACAAAGTAATTGGAATCACCATGGTCCCTCATCTTCTTCATCTGAGGAAAAAGCAAGCAAAAACAACAATACTTATTGCGACCGCTAAAGTTATGTCGAGTTGTTTTCGCAGTTTTGCGCTGCTTACCGCAGTCCAGTACTCGCTTTTAGTTCTCCGATCCTGCCAGAGCGGCCGAACCCACCACCGCTTCTCTTTGCGTTTCGACTCTTTTTTCCTCTTCAGAAGAAGAAGCATATCCTTCATGAGGAGTAATTCTCTCTCCCTATTCATCGCACGCAATCAAAACGAACTAGGTAATCTGCAACAGGAATATGAGTATCACTCCGTAAAGTGTTCCCCATTCTCCTACATTTTCACGGTATATCAATTAAACAATATGTAAATCCATACCTTGTGTAAAATTGAGCTTGGTAGCCGAAGTGTTGTAAGCGTGCGATATCCGATGCTGCAGAAGTAAAGCACACAACCGGGACGCGAAGCGCAACCAACATATAACCAGATGGAACCAGACGAAACCAGAAGCGCCTCGGGGACGCCGGGGCACAAAAAAGGACGCACATCTTGACTGCTTGTTTACGAAAGTGGAAACAGATGACATAGCGTGCTTTCACCAGTATATAGCTACAATGCAACTATGTACGTATGAAGCGGCACAGTCAGTGCCGGTCCTTGTCGTTTTTATCCTTCGTCCTCGTCCTACCCAGCACTGGGTTTTTTAAAAATAATTTTTAATTTAAACATATACCAACCAGTCCAAACACTTGCTCTGTTTCGCGGCGTAGTTCCCCCTGAAGTCGACACAGGACCCATACTAACCCCACTGTCCCCCACTCCTTGAATTGTCCTCTCTCCATCTGTCCACATTCGTACGCTGCTCAAAGTTGTAGTTGCTTCGCGGCGCTAACACGGATTCAAAAAGAGAAGGAAGAGAGAGAACCAACTGTTTCAAAAACTATTTGGGATTGCAGACATTTACCACCCTGCTATTTTCATGTACCTAGTATATCAAGCAAAAACAGCAAAGGTTTTGAAATTTTGTTTCTCTCAGACTGCTTCCAACGTTCGTTAGACGCACGGACACATAGTCGTGTGTTCAGTTCCCATCCAGTATTATCGTATTGGTCGTATTCTTTGAGACAACGGCTTCTGTCGTCTGCTACAGCATTTCACGCTGTTGTAGGCAAAGAGCGCATTATCACCGCTGTCACGTATCATTTATTAATTCAATGTCTGTCTTATAACTAGTTTATTGTTTTTGTGATTACTGAACTGATACCTTGTAAGCTCGGCTTACACAATGAGATACTGCATAAGATAGATAAAAATGCATCTTGCTGGTGTTTTCGAGGACATCCATGTGTTGCCCTCAACACGTGTCATCTTGCAACCATGGCAACCGCGTCCATAGCAGGATGCCGACGCGTCACCATGCCAACCACGCCGCCCGGCCAGCCGAGAATCCGTCTCATGCGGTTGGAACAGCTTAGGTACCGCGCTGCTCACGTTCCGCGCAGCTCGGCGGAGGCAACGCTGGACCATTTCGGTTGCAAAATACGCTCCATGCGGGTGGCGCCTAAGCGAAGGTGACAGGTTTCAGGTATGTTGGGCCTTTTATGATAACTACTTGTAGACTGAGCCAGAGGCGGAGAGTTTTCATTTTCCCGGGGGGGGGGGGAGGCAAGGGTGACCGTGAAGTAAGTACTCTGGCAGGGGGGGGGGGGATATGTTTATTAAGAAAAAAGAAAGAAAAGAAAGGTAAGCCAGATGGATGTCAGCTTGTGATTAAAAAAAAGTGAAGGGGAAGACAAAAAAGGCAAACAAAAGACGAACGCAAAAGAAAACAAAAAGAAGGAAAGAAGAGGAAAAGGAAACTCAAGAACACAAAACTAAAGCTGAAGAATCACACACTCCTGCGGGATCCTATGATGTATGCAGAACTGGTATAGAAATATGAGGAGGAAGAACAGAGAAAAAAAAAACGAAATAAAAAACAGAGAGAACGTAAACAGTGAACATGTGCACAACTGAAGGCATTACGCCTTTGAAAACTGAGTGCAACAGGAACAAAATGCATTGAATCCTTGGTGTTTGACCCGAAATGCGCGCAATATATGAATATGGTCAATGAAATATGTGGGCGGATACATATTTTACAAATTGCAAGATGCATTTTTGGACGAGTTGGTGCCTCTTCGCTTTTTTGACCCGGGCGCGCCGAGCCCCAAAGGTTGGTGTCAGTCTCTTAGCGCGACTTCCCGGGGGGGGGGGGGGGGGGGCGCTGTCGGCGCCTATGGACTGAGCTGTAACCTTCCCTGTTCCGTTCGTTTCAGATTTCAGATTCGTTCAGATTTAGATTTCAGTGAATATGTTGACCTGGACGAACGTTATGAAATATCAAATATGTCAGCTGTTCGCGTCTTCCGACCATGTGCTTCATCCGTATCAAGTAATGTATGTACATCCTTGTGTTTACGCGCGTCCCTGGAGATTGTAGAATCACTGCACAACATTTTTTTGTAGCATTTTCTGTCGCCATGTAACAGTTGCTACTGGAACAGTTTTGTTTCGTTTATCGTCCTGATAGATAGTTTTCTGTTTGTTGAACTTGTGTCTTTATTCTGCGTACAGTTATGGTCATGTAGGGACCGATTGCTGTTATCACTAATGTTTAAACCAAAGACCGACCGCAACATGCATTAATAAGGGAACTGGGAACAATGCTGCATCTGTGGGGTAATACGACTGTTTTCGGTGGTTGAAGTATTCTTTACTAACCTAGGATCGGTGTGAAACCCCGCCATGCCGATCACCTGCAGTCAGCTTCAGAACCCCAGCCAAGCACATCTGACGGCAGGACATTTCGCATCGTGACGTGAGTGCTGTGGGCCGGTTTATGTGCTCTTTGATGAAGTGACGGTTCCCTCACCCACGAAATAAGGCCTAAGTCGGTCACAACTAACAGTACTTCATGAATGTGGACTGCGACTTAACTTCACTCCCTTGGGCCATCTTTCACTGTGTCGTCGTCTTGCTTTGTTCCTTAACAGGAATGACGCTGATCATGACGGCACAGGGTACGCCTTCCCCGACTTTGGGCTTCTTCAAGCTTTGCTAAAGCCTGGTGCACCCCTCACGTCACCTGTGCACAAAAAACTCAATGTCCTGTACCAATGTATGATTAAGTGCAGCATGTGAGTTTGAGCAAATCTAATTGCTCCAGTTTTTCATTCTACAGTCTTGTCTGCAGCCTTGCTTCAGTCCCTTGTCTTCCGTCTGTAGTGCCATGCTCTGACTGTTTTGCCTTTGAACACCTTGTTCTTCACAGGATGTATCATGCAGTGTTTCTTTTACCTCTTAGGAGCATGTTTCATCGCTCTTAATATGCAGCATCCCAGTGTAATGGCTAGTTGGGGCAGTTGGGGTAATGGCACCTCGTTAGACGTCATATCAGGATTTTCGACGACTGCTGCAGTTGGCTGTTGCTTTCAGCAGCCAGCGGGAGCCTATTCCTCTTCTATGGATGGACACCATCAGACTTCGATCGTTATTCTGAAGTGGCTCGTTATTTTATTCCCCACATTCCCACCAGCAATGGGGTAGAATATCGCCTGTGGCGATGAACCTCCCCCCTCTCCAAAGCCAAAATAAAGTTGTTGTTGTTCCTCTTCTTCTCTGCTGCCACCTATATTCATTATTCGATATTCATTGTTTAACCAAGTGTTTGAGAATATCAAGCACTTGCAAAAATTTACTTTTTTTTCACATAGTATATTCACATATAGGTCGTCTAAAAGAAATCCTCCTTTATTTGTATAACTAGTCCTCTCCTGCAACATATTGAAAATCTACAGGTTTATTTTTCTTTAAAAAAAATTGTCACCATAATGTGCTGCAGCTTGTTCGTCAGTTGAGGCCATCTAGGAAACAAAAAAAATAAAAGATGCCTTTGTGGCTTTCTCCTGCGAAAATCGACACGCCGCTTTTCCATTTTGAGAACCTATGTTCTTACGCAAGAAAAATGTTTCGTCAGCTCATTCATATCCTATCTGTATGACGCTATAGCACACTTTGAACAAATTTTGCATTGAACTGTTCTGCCCAGTTCTACAGATTAGTTGCAGTCGCTGCTTCACAACAGCTTTGTCAACATTTATGATTGTTTTCACATACCTGAACTCACATGGAAAGTGAACAAATCTGATCATTTCAAGGACGGACCCTCTCCTATAGCATGTTCAGAATCTGCTGGCATGTGTTTTCTGTATATCTTATTGCATCAGCTGACCATATTTGCTCAGATCATGTCAGAATGCGACAACAGCTTTTGGAAACAATTTATTATGATCTCGTGTGTGCCCTTAAACCACAACAGAAAAAAAGCCCACAGTCTTTCTTTCAGTGGAAATAGGTATTTTTGCTGCATTAACAGAAAGTGGCCCAAAGTAATAGTACCTCCTTGTGGCCTGGGTGGAGCATGCCTCACTGTGCTTTATGTCCAGTAATTTCTTCTCCAACAGTATGTCTTTGGCAGTGAGCCACAACGTATGCAGTCTTCAAGCTTTCTTTCACCCAGAAGAACAGCTTACAGCTCTGCAGGCATCAGAATATCTGCACGCAATAGAGGGCTGCAATCTAGCCCTATAGGTGCCAAAGTTTTAAATGGTACTGCGAACACTGTCAGAGTACCCCTTATCACGGCACAAAGCATTTATGTCCAAGTCATGCTTGTGGAGGCAAAGCCATGCGTGCCACAGCCAAAGAGGCAAAGTGA
The DNA here is from genome assembly GCF_037126465.1 of Ornithodoros turicata. NCBI lineage: Eukaryota > Metazoa > Arthropoda > Arachnida > Ixodida > Argasidae > Ornithodoros > Ornithodoros turicata. The sequence continues at coordinate 6,376,719 of NC_088203.1, read as the reverse complement.
TGCTCATGGAGGGTTTTATTATGCCTTGCTGCTCAGTGCATGGCTTCTGTTTTTAGCTGGAACAAACCAATAAAAAAATCTGAGGAAAGAAATATGCCACCTTCAGTTGCCATCGACCAAGCAAACTAAGTCAATAATGGTGGTTGTTATTCACTCTGCTATGTGATTGTGTTCATGTTAATTCACCTGTTTGGTACTGTGGTACCAGCTAGCTTCCTTGTAGCGTAACATATATGTGACCGCATGGAGGACAAAGAGGAGGAATTAGCTAGTCTGGCATAGGAGCTCTCACACTGGCATAGCTGGTCAAAAAGAAAATGTGGGCCATACATCACATAAAACACAAATACCAGTACATTTTCAGCAAGCACTGGTTAATTTCTGGTAGGTGCGGTGCATATAGCGTGTCCATGAACTGATATTTTTATTTGAGAGAAGTCATATTTTTGCTGTTATAAGGGATGACAACATGTTCTACATCCGAAGTGGATGTACTAATTAGGTCTCGTTTAATTATTGGAAATAGAATGTCGGTACAAATGCAACGTCGGTTTCCCTATGTGCCGCTATAGTTTTCAAAAGCACGCTCGTGACCATTTAGCGTGAGGACATGGCCCCGAAATAATGGTTGTGTGAGAGTAAGTCTCGGAGCGTTCGTTTTGCCTTTTCACTTGAACGTGAGGAAGAAACAACGCTGCAGAATTGCAAGCAGCACATTTAATGTAATGTCGTGCAGGATGCAAGTTTTACAGCGATTTCATATTTCAGCACAATATTTATAAGCTGTAAAAATAGGTGCAAGGGTACCATACAATGAAGCAGCTGGTACCGTAAATTTTAGACCTCTCCTTGGCTTGGGTGCTTGGCATAAAGAGTGACTGCTAATAAACGTACTTCGGGATTTCTGATTGTGAAGATCATAGCAAAGAAAGGAAGGCAAACAAATACAACAGAGGGTGCCATTCATTTCTCGCACTTCTGATTTCAGTTACTTATTGCGCTTGGTTTTCTTCATGTTCCGACATTTGATAACCAGAATTTGCACTGTATATTCACGTGAATAAAAAAGATGCAAAAATTTCTGTGAGAAAATTTCACGGTATTTAAGAAAATGGCATTGTGAGGTTTCAGAGTATTCAAAGACCAGTGAAAACAAAGTCCTCGAAGAATTATGTCTAGTTACATCTTTTGCATGGCAAATCGTTGTCTAGGAAGGTGCGCGAATCAATGTGGATGTTTCTGAAATTATAATCTTATTTCGTTACACTTTGAGATTACCGTATGTTGGTTACAAAAAATTAGGGCACCTCTGCTGACTCAAGTTATTCATCCGAGAGAAAATAGTTTTTTCTTGCAAACAAACAAACAATTTCTTCACATTCATATGCAGCTTATTTGCAGAAATGCATTTTGAGAGTCTGTCCAGTACCTGTTCCCTGCGTTTATCAGAACGTAGGCTCACAAGGAAAACCACAGGCGGGTTTCGATTTCACGATTCTACGGTTCTGAGGCTGGAACACACACAAACACATACAGACGGACAAACACAACACATCCACACGGTATCGGAATCAGGCTTTTTCGTCGATCGTCACTTTTCAACTCTACGACTTCACAACCAAGGTAGCCCTGCAGGAGAATGGCGATGTTCGCGATAATGTTCATAATGTAGCAGGTGTCCACCATAGCTGGAACCAACACCGGGAACGCATTTGGTGGCACGACACGAATTCAGAGTTCGACATACTCAAATTTGACAGGCGAGCAGCAGAACAAATCATTAATAACTGCAGTGTCAACAGAATCCTGATAGCCGGCGGAGAATACAGTAAACGATTCGTCCAGACTCGGTACTCTCGTTCCCAGCCCACCGCAAAAAGCCTCACCCTGCGGGGAACTATTTTGAGACGCGGGAGCCAAAAGCCTTCGCTGCTCTGAGGCTGTCGTGCCTGTCGACCAATCAGAGACGATTTATTTTGAAAGTTTGAATCTGAAGCGTTTGCATCGCAAAAGTTGATTTTTACGGCTTTATCTTTACACCGTGGATTTTTTCGTGATTTATTTCGAGGAGTTTATTCTCGAAGTTTATTTTGCGAAGTGTAAACCAGAGTCATCCCGATTCTGTAGCACACTTCTGATGGGCACGTATTGGAACGTATCACAGCCATCTAGTGGGTGCTCTTGTGGTTTGACGTACGGAATATTCTCTTTCGCAAACTTCTCTCTTTCGTACTGTGTCTTCGTGCAGTCAAAAACTTCGTCCACAAACTCACACTTCACCAGCGATTTCAAAATACTATGCGCTTCAACGTTCATGTCACAACGTTGCATTATTTGAGTAGCAAAGTTCTCCAACATGTCCCGTGTTGTCATTTTGAACTCTTCAAAGACAAGTTCTGTGGTCGAGTGGGGAAGTTTATGCACCTTTGCCAAGCGAAAGAACAAGAGAGAGAGAGAGAGATTATGGTTTTAATGGCACAAAGGCAACAAAGGCCATAGAGCGCCAAAACTACGGTGAGTGTGTGAGAGGCTTATGGGAGAGATGAGAGTGGGATGTGAGAGTGTGTGGTAGTTAAAAGCTATGTACAGGTATGAGCGATGAGATGGACCAGGATAAGAAAGAGAGGAGGGTGAACAGGCTAACGTGCTTGGCGGACGATAACAAGCGAGTATCTACAAGTGTGAGCGATGAGGTGATCCAGGATGAGATGTTTACATGAGCAGCTCAGTGATATTGGATAAAAGCGGAGCAATAATTAACATCTACATCTGGCTATGTAATCCACACATGGTCAAAAATTGGATGACATTATCAAACGGCACAAGAGGAGTGTCACCCAGTAGAAGGGCTGGGTGGAGTGGGACATGGTATCTGTAGAATGCGGTGAAATACTGTTGGCGTTCGTGTTCGAAGTGAGGGCAGGATGCCAGCACGTGCAAGACAGTCAAGCCGTCACCGCAGTGCGCACAAGCTGGCGGATCCTGACCTCTCAGTAGGTGGTGATGAGCGAGCCATGTGTGTCCAATCCTCAATCTCGCGTAAAGAACTTCGGATGATCTGTTGATGTGTTCAGTCCGATGCGGGGGGGAAACGTGTGGCTGTGTGAGGTGTAACTTGTTATTTTCTTCCATGTCCCACTCCTGCTGCCACTGTGTGTAGACAGCTCTCTTTAACACTGGCAGGATGTCTTGGTAGGGTAGTCCTAGAGCTGACTCCTCTTGTGCCAACGCTCGCCGAGCCTCACGGTCGGCTCGTTCATTCCCCGGGATCCCAGTGTGGCTGGGGACCCAGCAGAGACAGACTGAAAAGCCTCGGGAACAAAGTTGGGTCGCAAGCGCTCGTACTCGCTTGACGAGGTGATTCTTGCTGTCATAGCATGAAAGCAGCGCACGCACAGAGCTTAGCGAATCGGAATAAATTACTGAATTTTGAAGGTCGTTTTGTTGAATGTGCCGCAGAGCCAGGAGAATCGCGTAAAGCTCTGCGGTGAAAACTGTGGCGTTCGTGTTCAGGCGTGCCGTCATAATAGAATCACCTTCAAGGGCAACGGCCGCCACACCATTGCTTACTTTGGTGATGATGATGATGATTGGAGTTTTAATGGCGCATTAACTACATAGGTCATAATGCGCCAACACTGTGATTAAAATAAAACTAGCAAGAAGTTGGTGCAGTACTTAAAAAAGGAGAGAAGTAACATCTAAAATACAAGACTAAAACTACACAAGACTTACAATTCCAGTGTCTTTTAAAAAAATAAAAATTTTACTGAAGGGAATAATAGCCTCATCGCCAAGCAAGAGCGCTGGATGAAGAGGCAAAAAATGCGTATAAAACTCTGTAAAATGATGCTGGCGATGGATTTCGTGGTGTGGGCAGGTGATAAGAATGTGTTTACTTTGGTCCCATCAGTGTAGATTGCATGGTGGTTCCCGAAGTTACGGTGAATCTCCAGGAATTCCTGGAGAATGACAGTGTGTGCAGTGGATTGTTTGTCAAACTGTGTTATTTTTAAATTGGATTGTATGAGATGTCTCTGCCAAGGCGCAGCATCGAGGACTGCCTGCTGCAGGGGAACGCCAAAGGGACTGAATCCCAGACGGGAACTCGCCGCCTGCACGCGACAACAAGAGACTGAGCTGTCTTTTGCAATGTGAAGTGATGTCGTGCACGGACGCACCCACGCAAGACATTGACTCACTATGGACGCCATGCTCCCGAACACTGCCACCTTCACAGTCACTTCCTTCCGCAGACGATTGACCTTCATTTGACGAGTGCGTTTGGGGAGGCAAGGCTCTGCTTTCTCCATCCTGTGCGTCGAGGTCACGGTCGAGATCGAGTTCACTTCGGTGACAGCGGTATAAATGTCTCCGGAATGAATGAAAGAGACTGTAAAGCATGGTTCACACTAGTGCGTTTTCATGCGTGCGTACGGCTGCGTACGGTGGTTACCGTGGCAACAGGTGCGAATGAGACCTTACGCAGTCGAACGCAAGGAGTTCGTCTGAGCTCAACTTTTTCCAACGCACGCTTCAACCCGCAAGGAGAGAACCAATCTCGAAGCCGCGTTCTGGACATGCGCGCTTCTATCCTGCTGATGTTCTCTGTTTCAACATGGCTGCCGTAAACATGGATGTTTGTGTGGAGCGAGTGGAGAATCCACAAAAAATACGGATGGCTTGCGCGACACAACGTTTCGGACACACGACCTCATCTGCATGCAGGTGGAGAAGCGCCCGTGGCTCTATGACAACTCCCGGAGTGATTATAAAGATACAATCAAGCGCGATAACTCTTGGGAGTCCATCGATCGTGCACTGCCAATGCCAGGTAAGTAGGCTTCTGCTTTGTTTTGTGTGTGCGTGTGTGTTTATACAATACAATTTCGCTTGTTATTCCTTGCAGCGTGCGACTGTCAGAAATTACGGAGAGGGATCCGTGACCGGTACGCCCGGGAACTGAGAGCCTCGGAAGCCAAGCGGAGCGGCATGGGCGCAGGGGAAGTCTACCAATCGAGTTGGCCACTGTTTAGGAGCCTCGATTTTTTAAAAGAATTTATCAGACCGCGCAGGTAAGGAATCAATCAATGTATTGTGCAGCTGGGCAATGTTGTATACGTACGGTATGTATCGTGTATATCACATGCGTTGCGGAGGGGCATATACGTCGTGAAAAGATTTCGAAAGCAGAAGTGGACAACATATTTGTGCGGTGGTTAAAACCGCAAACGGGCAAAGTGATCTTATACAGCTACTGTCATCCTTTCCTTTCTGTTGAGTTATTGGCTTGTTGTATTACGGAGATAAGAAATGCTCAATCCATGCTGTGTAAAGTATTTTCATTTACCTTACTGCACATGCGTTATTATGCAACTGCCATAATAAAACGTGGACATTGCCATGCCATTACAAATCAGAAACAAGTGAGCACAACGAAATTAAAGATCAATCTCATATCATCTGAATTCAAAACCCTCAATTCTGCTCCCCAAATGCACTAGCATGATATTACTATGCTTACAGGTAATTAATCCACCTTATTCTGCTTTCAGGACCAAGAAGCTCCCTGCTCCTTGTTCCTCCACATCAGCTGTGTCAAGGCTGCAACCACCGCCTGCCCCTCACCCAAATGGAGAAGTTGTGCATACACCGTCAAGAGACAATGAAGTGTCTAGTGAGTATACGAAATGCATAGGAAAGTTATGATGGCCATGCCATGCCAGTCGGCAGCAAAAGGCTAATGTTGTTACTGCCGACAACAGTGTAGTTTGTCACCTGTCTTTCATCTACATTAATTTCATTTGGTTTTGAATAGCAATAATAAGCCGCCGTGTTGGTGGTAACCTTTCCCTCCCCCTTCTTTATGCCATTAAATATATACGCCCCAATACTTTCAAATTCATTCGTTTTGAAAATGATCATAGCACTTGGAAATAAATGATGATATATTTCGGTCTGATGCTATGTGGGCAGGAAGGTCATTCCAGTTTGATACCATCAGCTGGTGTGGAGAGTAGAGGAATTTTTTGGTTCGCATAGGTAGAGCCACGGCCCCTCGATCGCTCTCCCTGCTTCGCTTGGTACGGCCTGCCGAATGCTCCCCCGCGCCGGTGATCGGAAAAGTTCGTATTCCTCCCGCATTCTCAGTGAGGGCGCTGACCATCGGGGGTTGTCGGCGCTCGCTCGCAGGCGTGTTTACCTATGTGGTGTGCGGTTATAGATGAACTTTTGCTTCATTTTCAGTGAAATTATCGTTCTGTATGTGCGGTGTGAATACAGCAGATATAAATTCCTGAGGCTGATCAAACAATTACGGTGATTTCTGTGCACTACCGCTTGTAAATGTCGCCGAAATCTAGCGGCATGCAAGGTGTCCTGCTATCGAATTCGTGTGCGTCAGGGCGGCTGGTTCCTCGTGCAGTTGAACTGTGCATGCGTGCCAGCTATAACGCTGAATGAACGTCATTGAAGTAGCCGAAACTACGATCGAGGGGCATCGTATGCCAGCCATCGTACGCAGTGCATTTGGAGAAGGTGAAAAACGGGAATGCATATGCTACAATGTATGAAATAACTCTGTAACGGCCGTGTTTGCCAGGGCCCTATCCTGGTCAAAGTAATCGAGCTCGATTACTTCAAATCTCTTCTGTCATTGGTGGACAATCTAAAAAGGCATGAATATTAAAAGTGGTTGACACCTTTTATCAACCAATGACACAACGTATTATCTTGGGATGCAACCCGCCTTATCGATGTTTCCTCCTGAGAACCCGAAGGCCACACCTGTGACCTGCCCACCTTTCATCGCCTTGCCTTGTTGCTTCGGCTGTTTGGTGTCGGAACCAGAAAGCTCTTCTGGCGTAAAACTGAATTTCGTGGGAAATGTGCGCAAAAGCACGCTCGTAATTTCCGTTTTTCATTTTGTTATTTTTCATGGTGTACAGTTGTGCAAGGCAGCAATGTATCTGTGACACCGTGACTGTACTTGACGTTTATAATAGCGGTATGTGGCCGTGAGATGGCGCCAGTGGCCCAAGGCGGCATCAGAGCCTTCGGCAGGCGACAAAGCAAACCCACAAAGGATCGAACGGACAGTGTGGCGCGAAGCGTAAACGCGACTGTAAGAAATCGGTTTGTGCTTTAAATCATGAGCTTCAGCTTATTTTTGTCAATTTTTGTGTGTGTTCGAGTGCTGACATGCGATGACGTTATGGAAGTCGTCTTTCAAATGCTTCCTTCGTGAGTTGTGGGGGTAATAACGGTACTCAAATGATCGTTGATACTCTACTCCACAAGCAGTGAATTTTGATCGATGAGTATTTTGTGTGCACACTTCTATTGCAAGAACATCGATTGCACGACGCTTCGAAAAGCGCGCCACTCTCACACATACGAGCGGCGATCGGCGCAGAGAAATTGTGACGGTGAAGCGCATTGTGCATCGATACTTTCTGCATTATTAAACCATTAAACGAAAAAAGATATGAACTTTTTGTTGCCACGAGCACATACACACTTCATACAACATCATATAAAAGTATGTATGCGGACGCATCACTAAAGTCGCGCCGCTCAAAGTAATCGACCCCTTTTCGCTAGATTACTTTTAAGCTTTGAAACTAATCTTTTACGTCATGATTACGTCAAAATGACGTAGGGCCACGGTCCTGATTAGCATGAAGCCATGAGCTAGGGAATGCAAGGGAGAAATGCAGGGACAACTAAGACAGCTATATTCAGTAATAGAGGCTAGACTCTACATTGGGGCGCCACTTTCCAGTAGCATTTCACGGCTGCACGTAGTCGCGTCGCCGCCGTCGTTTTTGGCCGCCGAAGCTACAGAAATCGACCGAACGACTTTCTCTCTAGTGTTCACCAGCGTTTCATTTTACGAGTACGAAACCGAAACTGGAGTTGTAGTTCATTTGAGAACGTGGTTGTGGTTGTCGTACTTTTGTTGCATTGCTGTTCGCTATCGGACGAAGAGAATGAAGTTATGTGTACCACGAGAAACCGTGACAAGAATGAGGTTTTCAGAAGGCGCTTTTGTGGCTCTTGTTGCTATACATTGTTAGAATGCAGAAGCTCAGTATTTTATTTCAAAGTATGGCCCTTGGCGAAACCTGCATTCATGATCTTAAAAATAAATGTGCTCTTTCTCCAAGACGCCATCGGCCATCTCCGCGCGAGTTCTCACACCACCGTAATGACACTGGACTGTAGCAATTGGCTGTATGAATGGCAAATGAATACAGACAACTGTGCAGTTGTTGCATTGCTTATAGCGCATATTAGTCGTATTATGAAATAATGCAGCTTATTGGTGTTGTATGGGTGCATTCCAACGTAGGCAAGGACGTAGCCGGATACCGCATTCGTACCACAAGGTTTACTAACTCGCTATCCGCTGTTTCTTGCGAAGAGGACATACATGTTGGTTTAACAATTACGTGTGACAGAAGTTTGTGAGCCGTTTGTTGGACTCCATGTAGGTGCGTCTACATATTGCGGCTCCAGCGTTGAACTGCGATTTCCTTTTCCGTTACGCGTTACGGTAATGGTGGAACCCAGTCTTCACCGATCATGAGGAGGTGCGCCTGCAAGGCGGTTGACTCTGTTTAATTGCCACTGTTCAAGAATGGACTTGAGGGGGGGGGGGGGAGTCAAGTGGTCGGAGGCCCCTAGATATGTGCTCTTGTAAAATTTTGCAAATGTGGTTGTTATGTCAAATTCTTGCACGGAACACCATGCCACAAAAAATAAAGTATATCAACAAAGTATACAGTTGTTTTCGCGTGTAAAATATTTAAAACGGTGACATATTGTTACAGAGCCCTATGTACTCATGCACGTCCGCCCCTGATGACAACTGGACGTGTACATTGCAATATATGAGCATCAGTTGCGTTCCACGCCATGCATAGTTCGCGGTCCGGACGCAAACTCAGCGTCGAAACGCGCATGTCCACCCACATGTTGCACCCAAGTCATGCAGGCGACGTGTGCTTACCAATCGCACTGTCAGCGCGCAGATACAGGTGCACGTTGGAAAGGAAAAAGATAAGTAATGTGTGAAGGCGGCTGGAGGAGTGGGGAAAAATATCGGCAACGTAATTCCTTGGTTCGTGGCGCTAACGGGGTTGCTTTATCTGCGGGGCGTATCCCGAACATCGTGTGCTAGTACTACTGAAACGCGGCCCTCTACATCACTTTTCTGCTGCTCCCAGTTGAATTCTCCTCTGCGCTCCATTCTTTAGTGATTTTCTCTACGTTGTGCCGTCCGAGTTTTATTTGTGTTGTGTGTTTGTGACTTTTTCAACGTGTATATTGAGTGCAACTATTTTAATTGTACATTTCCACTTCTTATAGCTTTTTATTGTATTTGATCTCTTTTTTTTTCCTCTCTCTCGCTATTTGCAATGCAATACGCGTTGCCGGGAGTTCTGCTGGAGCACGACGCTGAACGGACATTCCGGGAGCGCGCGGATGCTTTCGAGGAAAGTGACCAAGTTTTCCTCAACAAATATAGGTTGACGAAGGTACTCGTCCGCTGGCTCTGCCACCAGCTTAGGCCCGCGTTGCAACCTAGAAGGGCGACAAGGAGGACCTTGACAGTTGCGGAGCAGATACTGATTGCCCTTCGCTTTTATGCCACGGGCAGCTTTCAGGGGATGGTTGCTACTGACCGCGATCTGTCCGTCTCCCAGAGCACAGTCAGCAGGGTGCTGTTTAGAGTGACGAATGCCATCGTGCTTCGCCTTGCACCGCTGTGGATTAAATTCCCCCTAAGCTCTGCAGAGGTGTACGCGGCAATGGCTGGTTTCCAGAGGAAGTGGAAGTTGCCCGGCGTAATTGGTGAGTGCTTCGTAAAGTTAGTTAATGGGTTATGGGGGATCTCTCAACAAATGTACCCATGTAACATATCGATTAACAGAGCACACAATTTGCTACGCAGGCTGCATTGACGGCACACTCGTCTGCGTCACTGCTCCCTCCGAAAGCAGTGGGCAATACCAGAAGAGCGCGTTCTTCTGCAGAAAGCAGTACTTTGCACTGAACGCGATGGTCGTAAGTATTCATCGCCTACCTCCTTTGCAATGAAGTGTTTGCACGTTTTAAGCAGCTTCTTGAGTCTAAGTAAAAGACCCATTGTTATGTGGTGCTGTTTCACCTACAAAATATGGCTCTCGTGTGAGAATGACCTGATTACGCGTGGCAGTGGAAGATGTTTCACAAGCAGTGTCATCATGTGTTTTAGGTGTGATTCGTCGATGACAATCACCTCTCTAGACTGCTCCTTCTCCGGGGGGACGCACGATGCCTACGTTTGGCGGCACAGCGAGCTGCGAGAGGAGCTCCGCAGCACGCATTCATCTAACGTGCGCAAGTACCTGTTGGGTAGGCTCTACTGGAAGTTCGATGGGACCGGAACATGATATTCCTCATTTTGCTTAGGTGACAGTGGTTATCCCTTGGAGCCCTGGCTCTTGACTCCTTTGCCAGGCGAACAGGAGCCGTCGACACCGGAAGCGCGGTACAGCAGTCGACACCGACGTGCACGCAGCACAGTGGAAAGGTGCATCGGCCTCCTTAAGGCTAGGTTCCGGTGTCTGCAGCGCTACAGGGGTCTGCACTACAGCCCCCATAGGGCATCCAACATTGTGGTGGCTTGCGCAGTGCTTCGTAACATCTGCATGCACTGGCGCGCGCCCCCCGCTGATGCCCAAGGTGAAGATGACCTCGATGACGACGAGGCGGATTCCACTAGCCATCCTGTGCCCCCTCGCGAAACAGACACTTATGAGGCAGGTGCTGCGGTTCGACCACAGTTAATTGATGACCTGTGGCGAGCGTAAGCAGCGCTGGCTGTCACATTACCTGCCCAGTTTGCAACCAGTGGGCGCAAAAGCTTTGTCAAGAATATCCGACATAGCTGGTCACAGTGATCACCGGAGTGTAGTCTGCACTGCATTACAGTGCATGACTTAAGGCGGGGAAGGATCGTGTCTAAGAAAAGTGATGCGATGCGGTACGAACGACGCACGTTTGGATTCCTCATTGCGTCTTGGAGAAACCTAAAGATGACTTTACACAACCACACAGCATTGAGTGATGGGTATTTGAGGCGACCAAAATCAATATTGTGCAGGAACTCGTACAGTCCACTTCAGTTGTGTCTTTTTCGATATGTACTACAACTTCCTCATTGACATCTGAGAGCTAAAACCGATAATTGAAAAGTTAGAAAATTAATTACCGCTAATTAATTGACAAGGGGCGATGAAAGAATATTTTTGGATAGACCACACAACTGCCAAGCACGTACAGTTGGTTCCATTTGTGTAGAGCACTCCGTTTTTTCTTTAGCCCCTGGCCCTTTTTCGGTGGGACACCCTGTATAACTCCACTGCAAAAGCGACATGTGTGGTGCTCGCATAGCTTTTTATCTTTAAAAAATTTGTTAAGGATAACAAAAAGCCCTGCAGAGAATAAACCCAATAAGTGGGGGCACGAACTTTTCTGCAAAGCAAGCGAGGATGGCATGATTCTTGGATTTCTGTTGTCAGGGCGACACGATAGCAGCGAATGTTACCGTACGAAGATGCAAGCAGGTGACTAGGTTACCTAGGCACATTGCTGTAAGTCCGTATTGTCCCATTCGCTGCTAACGTGTCAGTATGAGGACGGAATACACCGAGGCGTGTCGCGTGAACTTTTGTCCACCACTGTACCAAGGTGGAACTACATTCAGTGACGGTGAACGAGGGTGATGACCACGAACTCCAGCACCGGTGCTAAGGTCGCATCGGCTTCGCGCGGGACCGTTGCATCTCCACGAGCCACAGTTTCTTTCTTTGTGTGTGTGTGTGTGTGTGTGTGTGTGTGTATGTTTACGTAGGTTACCTTGGGAACTTGGATTTGATTACACATCTGGAAAGGAAGTTTCAAATAAAATCTGTGCGAACAGTTTGACACAATAGCTCACAGTAGCTCCATTGTTGGATGACAGGGAACGTTCAAAACAGGGAGACGTCCCATGAGCTTTAGTGCTTTAGATACCTATTGTAAAGTTCTCACGGTCAAACTACAAGCATATATGTACTTCCTCACGTAAAAAGTTTTGGATGAAAATATGCATGCTCCGGTATGCATACTTCAAAGTAGCAAGAGTATATCACATGCTTCAAATCCATAAGCAACACCTGAAGTGGTAAAGCTGCTTTTACTCGGGCTCTAGTATGGATTTGACCATGTGATGAGTCACCATAAAAAGCAACAGCTGCAGACATAGAAGTTGTTCCCCTAAACAGGTAAGAGTAATTGTTGACTATCGTTTTGTGCAATTTATTTTCTGCTAGTATATATGTATTTTTTTTTTTTCGTTTCATCACACACGCTACTGCGCAGTTCCACGCGAGAGGATCCAACTGCCCAGCTCGGCCCTCACAAAACCATCACGAATTTTTACAAAATTGGTTTGGCAGTTCCTTATTGTGCGAAACGACATACCACGAAACGTTTCTTCCCGTATCTCAATGCAGGGGGTGCTAGACACGCGCGAAGGTCGCAGCGCTGGCGAAATGTGTTCCTGGCGTGAACGGGAGCTGCGGCTCAGAGAAAGCACCTAGAAGTGTGCGGTTTTCTTTTGCGTATAGAGGAAACCATGCTCTACACAGTCGCAAATCCCGGTTGTCACGCTGTGATCGGTGCTGGTGTATACAGGCAGGAAGTTTCGCAATTTTCCTATTATTTCGCGATTTTTTGTGGAAAATCAAACCATTACAGTTTAATGATTGTTTTTTGTTCTAAGGTCTCATTGAATACTTTTAAGAAATCGCAAGACATGTAACTTTCAAAGTTATTGCAGGACGAAATAGGGGAAATATGCGTTTTTCCAATATTCGCTAAAATCGAGCTTACAACAGACAATGAAGATATCAGAAGAGACGTCTGAAACCAATGAATCTCGAGGGTGTTTTTTTTTTTTTTTTCGTATACAAGAGAAAATGATTTTTTGGTAGTAAGAGGTATTACGGCCACAGTGACCTACGTTGCGTATATCTGGTGGGGTGCAGGTTCTATCTTTGTTTCTTGGGCTCGTGTTTTCATTCTTTTTATTTCAAATTTTTCCTAGTCTGGTTGGGTTTCAATGTGCAAGTAATATCCTGTGGCACGGACTTCTACAGGGCTACCACAGTCTTTTCTTCTGTAGCGTAGCGGCCCTAGTGCGCGTGTGGGGTGACAAAATAGATGATCTAAGGAGTCAGAAGCGAAACGCCGCAATCTACGAAAGTATGGCTCGGGAACTGGAGTCAGTCGGCATCCACAAGACGCGAAAGCAGGTTCACTCCAAAATAGAAAACATGACGCAAGAGTTCAGGTAAGCAGATACGTTCCATACAGTCACATACATTGTAAGTAGTTTGGTATAGTCGAAAACACAACTCATCACCTGCTTTTACAAAGCATTGGTACATGTCCATGCAGAACTCCGACCTGTCGTCGCATCGCGTTCATCATAATCCATCCCCTTATATTAACCTCTGTGAAGTGGGGTAGGGTCCTGCGGCTATCACGGGGAACATCTTATGTCATCATCACTTCTCCTTAATTTATCGTTGTTGTTGTCATGCAGCTTGTCAAATCGTCTACACGTGTTTCCTTCCAGAAAGCACAACAGATTGGGCACGGGCTCTGCAGGTGTAAAGTGGCCCTACTTTTGGGAACTAAAAAGGTTTCTGGGTTCCCTTCGTGCAAACGACCCAACACTGGCTCAAGAATCAAGCTGCTGGGAACAGACTCCAGAGGATTCCGTTAACCAGGTACAAGTATTATCCTAACCCTATAGCATTTGTGCTATCCCTCTATCATTACCATAACAAGACTTCTTGCACGTGGTTGTGTAATTTGTTACAAGAGAGCTCCTACATGATGTTTATATTATTCTGTTGGCAGGTATTAACTGAATACTAGTTAATGATGTGACCATGAAACACTAACAAATGTAAAATCACGTCTTCTGCTCAGTGTGAGTAACATTGCCATTTGTCAGAAGCGAAGATACGACGGAACGTTGCGCCGCCCGGAGGGAAGTGAGAAAAAGGACAGGACTGGAAAACGGAGGGCACTCTCTCTCGCTCTCTTTTTCCGTTCCCGATGGCGTCGGGAGGAGAAATGTTGTTATCCAGTGTAATCAGTGTAATCCTTTAAATAAACCGTGTTTTTTTTCGAACCATCGCTCGACCCATCCGCTAACATGGCGACGAGGAGAAGCCGCATCACCGAGAACCTGGAAATTATTCGCCGAATCGACTAAAACGTACATTCAACGCAAGAGTTGTCAACCACCACGGTGACCCGTACAACACACCGTGACCGCACCGTTAATGTTCGACGTACGTCCTGGTTTGTCAAAAGCAAGGCAAACGCAAGAGAACGAGAGTACGAGCCTGACAAACAGAAGAAGGGAACAAGTCACACCTGCCATGATTGAGAAGCCAGAAATTGTCACTTCGGACATGTGCGCCAGATGTTACAAAACTGGACACCGTGCACGGGATTGTGACTTGCCAAATACCCGCACTGAAGAGGAGAAAGCCGCAGCAGGCCAGCGAAGACTTCGAAGAAGCAGTAGAAGTTTTCACAACCAAAGTCCCAGTAACATCCACAAGACAATCAACAGTGTAGTGTTTGCTACCCCAGGACCGAAGAGTGACTCTTTTATCTTGCCTGCGAACGTAAATGGCATCGACACCACAATACTTTGGGACAGTGGCTCAGCCATAACACTCATGACCAAAGACTTTGCTAGTCATCATAACTTTCAACTTGCGCAAGCAACCGACATCGTACTTGCCAAAGACAAATTGCCAAAGACAAATTGCCAAAGACATGCAGGCCTTGGAACGTCTCCTTTTGAGATTCTATATAACTTCCAACCACGAAGAACGATCGACAACGAGCTGGACATCAGCAGCCATTCCATCGACAATGATATCGAAGTGCTACGTGACGAAGCAGCTTGGAACTTGGAAAGGTACCTGAGCATCATGAAGCAAAGATACGACACCCGGCACAGACTGCCTACCTACCAAGTAAATGATGAAGTTTGGTATTCGTCGGGCACACGTCAGAGCAAATTGGGTACACTGTACGATGGACCATACCGAATCTCAAATATAACTGACGGAGCTTATGCCCATCACGAGGGACCTCCCAACGAACACACAACGAACCAAACTCTTTGGTTCACAACGAACCAAACTCTTTGGTTCACAACGAACCAAACTCTTTGGTTCACGACGAACCAAACTCTCGAGTACCACACCACCACGACACTCAACACGCACGAAGCGCCTACCCTGCTGGCTTAGGGATTACGTCACCAATGATGACTATTGCGAGGACGCAAAGTCCTAAAGGTGGGAGGTGTCAGAAGCGAAGATACGACGGATCGTTGCGCCGCCCGGAGGGAAGTGAGAAAAAAGACGGGACTGGAAAACGGAGGGCACTCTCTCTCGCTCTCTCTTTCCGTTCCCGATGGCGTCGGGAGGAGAAATCTTGTTATCCAGTGTAATCAGTGTAATCCTTTAAATAAACCGTTCATTTTATTTTTTTCGAACAATCGCTCGACCCATCCGCTAACACATTACATGTGCCTATACTCTCTTTGTAATTCTCTTGTTTCATGTCGTCATCTCGTTGTCAACATGGGCTGTGATCTTTCTTGGTCTTCTCATATTTTACACATCCCAAGAAAAACAGATCACTTGGCCAGCAGCAGCAGTGCGCCGAGCTCCCCAATGGAACAACGGTCTGCAAGACGGCGACCACGGAAGAGTCAGGAGATGCTAAAAGAAATCCTAGAGGAGCATAAGATGCTCCGGTTGGCGTCAGATGAGAACAGGAAAAAGGAGTTTCAGCTGAGAGAAGAGCAACTCGAACTCATGAGGGAGTCCAATGAGGTACAACGGCAGCTTGTGCAATCTATGACGAGGTTCTTTGATGGAATGTAGTTTTCATCCAACTGCGTCTCTCTACTGGTTCTCATGCTTCCTCAAAACAGTCAGAAATGGGCAATTGTACACGGAAATTATGCATATATTTCCAAACCATAATACATGTAATATTTACCAGGATAGATACACAAGGACAATAAAAAACGATGCAGATACAGCAAGGTGGAATAAAGACAATTGAAACAATACGGATAGACAAAGTACAGCACAGATATACACGAGCACACTAAACTAAATATGGATACATACAACTATCACGAAATACAACAGATAAATCAGAAACAGGGAATTTCAGGGCCGCGATTTCGTAGACACACCGAGAGTCATGCCTCTGCTACTTCAGTGTCGCTTGATGAACGTACTAGGGGATATTGTCGCATTCCCTGTCGCACAGATACTGAGCTAAAACGTTTCTCACAGCAGTGCCACTTCCCTCCACTGCGTTGCTTTGATGGCTAGGTTCCCAACTCAACAGCATGGCTGCTTGTGCATCCTGCAGCCACTCTTGGTCGACGCTGTCACCCATATTTTCACAATGCGTTGCACTATTCCTCTCACTGCGGTCGGCCATTTTCGATGCACTAACGCTGCGCCCTCTCCACGACAAAACGGAGTAATGGGAGCTAAAATAAACTATACAGGTAAAGTGTTTTTCTCTTTGTTTTTCTTTTTCTCTTTTTTTTTTTTTTTTGTGCGTGCCGTAGTATCGTTACATGTCCTGTCATTCACGGAAAATGCGAAGGGAAAATGCGAACGGGTTCGCAGATATCGACATAAACGTCACCCTCCAACAAGGCCCGTTAGCGGTTCGTCTGACAGGTGTGCAGTGTAAATGACAGTTAAGAAATAGAAATGCCATTTTGCTAATTGGCATTTACCTCGCCGTCTGACAGGGGTATTACTCAGTCTCATTGTAACACGAGATCAAGGCCCAGCTAG